>NW_012114364.1:2287179-2322240 GCF_000951035.1 Colobus angolensis palliatus | reverse complement strand
AAAAAAAAAAATGTGGGGAGATGAAGTTAAAGTGTAGAGTTTTTATTAGTTTTCTTTCTGTGTGTGTGTGTTTTTTTTGTTTATGCAATCAGTGTTAAGTTGTCATGGGTTATAAGACAGCATTTGCAAGCCTCACATTAACCTCAAATTGAAAAACATACCATGCATACCTTAAAAATAAAAAGCAAGAAATTAAGACTTGGCTTGGTGGCTCATGCCTGTAATCCCAGCACTTTGGGAGACCCAGGTGGGCAGATCACCTGAGATCAGGAGTTTGAGACCAGTCTGACCAACATGGATAAACCCCATTTCTACTAAAAATACAAAATTAGTCGGACGTGGTGGTGCATGCCTATAATCCCAGCTACTCAGGAGGCTGAGGCAAGAGAATCACTTGAACCCCAGGAGCAGAGGTTGTGCTGAGCCAAGATCTCACCACTGCACTCCAGCCTGGGCAACAAGAGCGAAACTCCATCTCCAATAAATACATAAATAAATAAAGCAAAAAATTAAATCATATCACCAGAGAAAACCACCTTCACTAAAAGGAAGACAGGAAGGAAAGAAGGAAGAGAAGACCACAAAACAACCAGAAACTAAATAACAAAATGGCAGGAGGAAGTTGTTACTTATCAATAATAACATTGAATGTAAATGGACTATGCTTACTAATCAAAAGTTATGGAGTGACTGAATGGATGAAAACATAAGACCTCATGATCTGTTGCCTACAATAAACACACTTCACCTATAAAGATACACATACACTGAAAATAAAGAGGTGGAAAAAGATATTTCATGCTAATGAAAACCAAAAAAGAACACTAATAGCTATATTTATATCAGGCAAAATAGATTTCAAGACAAAAACTGTAAGAAGGGACAAAGAATGTCATGATATAATGATAAAGATATCAAACCAGCAACAGAATATAATGATTATAAATATATATGCACCCAACACTGGAGCCCCCAGATATATAAAGCAAATATTATTAGAACTAAAGAGAAATATAGACCTCAATACAATAACAGCAGAGGCTTCAACACCCCACCTTCAGCACTGGACAGACCTCTCAGACAGACACTCAATAAAGAAACATTGGACTTAATCTGCACTATAGATCAAATGGACCTAATAGATATTTACAGAACACTTCATCCAACAGCTACAGAATACACATTCTTCTCCTCAGAACATGGATCATTCTCAAGGATAGACCATATATCAGGTCACAAAACAAGTCTTAAAACATTAAAAAAATGGAAATAATATCAAGCATCTTCTCTGGCCAAAATGGAGTAAAACCAGAAATCAACAACAAGACCAATTTTGAAAACTATACAAACACATAGAAATTAAACAATATGCCGGGCGCGGTGGCTCAAGCCTGTAATCCCAGCACTTTGGGAGGCCGAGACGGGCGGATCACGAGGTCAGGAGATCGAGACCATCCTGGCTAACAGGGTGAAACCCCGTCTCTACTAAAAGTACAAAAACTAGCCAGGCGAGGTGGCGGGCACCTGTAGTCCCAGCTACTCCAGAGGCTGAGGCAGGAGAATGGCCGTAAACCCAGGAGGTGGAGGTTGCAGTGAGCTGAGATCCGGCCACTGCACTCCAGTCTAGGCGACAGAGCAAGACTCCGCCTCAAAAAAAAAAAAAAAAAGAAAAAGAAATTAAACAATATGCTCCTGAATGACCAGTGGGTCAATGAAGAAATTGAAAATTTACATGAAACAAATGACAATGGAAACACAGCATACCAAAACCTATGGGATACAGTGAAAGCTGGACTGAGATAAGTTTATTCTTAGTAGGTTGTACATGTTTAGGAATGTACAACCTACCAAGATTAAACCATGAACAAATTCAAAACCTGCATAGACTGATAACAAGTAATGAGACTGAAGCCTTAATAAAAACTCTTGTAGCTCATTACCTGATGGCTTCACTGCTGAATTTTACCAGATATCTAAAAAAGAACAAATATTAATCCTACTCAAAGTATTCCAGAAAACAGAGGAGGGAGGAATACTTCCAAACTAATTTTATAATACCAGGGTTACACTGATACCAAAAGCAGATAAAGACACATCAAAGGAAAAAAAGGAAAGAAAGAAAACTATAGGCCAATATCCCTGATGAACATTGAGGCAAAAATCCCCAAGAAAATACTAGCAAACTGAATTCAAGAACACATTAAAAAGATCATTCACCATGATCACATGGAATTTATCCAAGAGAGGTAAGGATGGTTCAACATGTGCAAATTAGTCAATATGATACATCATACCAACAGAATGAAGGACAAAACCATATGATCATTTCAATTAATGCTGGAAAAAACATTTGCCAAAATTCAACATCCCTTTGTGATAAAAACACTCAAAAAACCGGATATAGAAGGAACATACCTCAACACAATAAAGGCTGTATATGACAGCTAGTATCATACTGAATGGAGAAAACTAAAAGCCTTTCCTCTAAGATCTGGAATACAACAAGGATGACCACTGTCACCAATGTTATTCAACATAGTGAAAGTCCTAACTAGAGTAATCAGACAAGAGAAATAGGCCAGGTGCAGTGGTTCATGCCTGTAATCCCAGCACTTTGGGAGATCAAGGTGGGAGCATTGCTTGAGCTCAACAGTTTGAGACCACTGTGCAGTGTGGGCAACATAGTGGGATCCTGTCTCAAAAAATTAAAAAAAAAAAAAAAAGGAGAGAAAGGAGAGGGAGAAGGAGAAAGGGAGAAAAGGCATTTAAATTGGACAGAAGAAGTTAAATCAGCCTTGTTTGCAAATTATATGATCTTATATCTTGAAAAGCTAAACACTCCACCAATAAACTGTTAGAACTGATAAACAAATTCAGTAAAGTTGCAGAATACAAAATCAACATACAAAAATCAGTAGCATTTCTATATGCCCACAGTGAACACTCTGAAAAAGAAGGTAATCCCATTTACAATACCTGCAAATAAAAAATTAAATATCTACAAATTAACTGATGAAATAAAAGATATCTACAGTAAAACCTACAAAACATTGATGGAAGAAATTGGCAAGGACACACAGAAAAATGGAAAGATATTCCATGTTTATGTGTTGGAAGAATCAATAGTGCTAAAATGTCTATACTACATAAAGCAATCTACAGATTCAATGCCATCCTTATCAAAATACCAATGACATTTCTCACAGAAACAGAAAAAGTAATCTTAAAACTTATATGGAACCACAAAAGACCCAGAACAGCCGAAGCTATCCTGGGCAAAAAGAATAAAACTGGAAGAATCACACTGCCTGACTTCAAATTATACTACAGAGCTATGGTAAGCAACACAACGTGCTACTGGCATAAAAACAGACACATAGACCAATGGAACAGAACAGATACACTAGAAACAAATCCACACACCTAGAGTAAATTCATTTTTGACAAAGGTGCTGAGAACATACACTGGGGAAAGGACAGTCTCTTCAATAAACGGTGCTGGGAAAACTGGATATCTATATGCAGAAGAATGAAACTAGACCCCTATCTCTTGCCATTTGCAAAAATCAAAACAAATTGGATTAAAGATTTAAATATAAGACCTCTAACTATGAAACTGCTGCAAGAAAACCTCAGGAAAGTCTCCAGTACATTGGTCTGGGCAAAGATTTCTTGAGTAATACCCACAAACGTAGGCAACAAAAGCAAAAAATGGACAAATGGGATTACAAGTTTAAATGCTTCTGTACAGCAAAGGAAACAAACAACAAGGTAAAGAAGCAACCCACAGAATGAGAGAAAATATTTGTAAACTATCCATCTAACGGGATTAAGAACCAGAATATGTAAGGAACTCAAGCAAGTCTACAGAACAAAATCTAATAATCCTACTTAAAAATGGGTAAAAATCAGAATAGACATTTCCCAAAAGAAGACATACAAATGGACAACAGGTATATGAAAAGGTGTGCAACATCACTGATCATCAGAGAAATGCGAATCAAAATTACAGTGAGATATCATCTCACTCCAGTTAAAATGGCTTTTATCCAAAGACAGACAATAACAAATGCTGATGAGGATGTGGAGAAAAATGAAGCATCATATACTGTTAGTAGGAATGTACATTAGTATAATCACTATGGAGAACAGATTGGAGGTTCCTCAAAAAAACAACAAATGTACCATATGATCCAGCAATCCCACTGGTAGGTATATACCCCAACAAAAGGAAATCAGTATATCAAAGAGATATCTGCACTCCCATATTTATTGCAGTGTTATTCACAATAGCCAAGATTTGGAAACAATCCAAGTGTCCATCCATAGATGAATGGATAAAGAAAATGTGGTAAATATACACAATGGAGTACTATTCAGCCATGAAAAGAATGAGATCCTGTCATTTGCAACAACATGGATGGAGGACATTATGTTAAGTGAAGTAAATCAGGTGCAGAAAAACAAACTTCACATGTTTTCACTTATTTGTGGGAAATAAAAATTAAAACAATTGAACTCATGGACAAAGAGAATAGAAGGATGGTTATCAGTGGCTGAGAGGGATAGTGTTGAAGAGAGTGGGTAATGGGACCAAAAATACAGTTAAGCAGAATGAACAGGACCTAGTATTTGATATCAAAACAGGGTGACTAAGTCAACAATAATTTATTGCAAATTTAAAAATAACCGAAAGAATATAATTGGGTTGTTTTAACAAAAAGAAAGGATAAATGCTTGAGGTGATGGGTACCCCCCTTACTCTGATGTGATTATTATACATTGCATGCCTGCATCAAAATATCTCATGTGCCTTATAAATATATATACCTACTATGTACCTAAATGTAAACACTATAGGCTCATTAGATATATCTTACTTTAGACAGAAATCTCTAAAATTTTAGATCATACATTGCAAAACTGTGTCTGGGGTCAAAATATCCTAACGGTATATTTGCATTTCTAGAAAATATGACTTTACTAGAGTATATGATAAGAGAAGCATGTGATATCTTCAGAACAAATGAGGTTGGGAAGTTACCCTCTCCAAACTCAATTTTCCTTCTATTTTTGTGCCAACCACATTTTTTTATGCCTAATATCCTATTAAAGAAGTAGGGTACCTCAACATTTTTAAAGAAATAGACAAAATTTATCATGAAGTATAGTTATATTTGGTGAAAATACTTGGCTGTTATGATTGAGTTTTAAATTGACTCCTTTTATTTGCAAAAGAAAATGAGTATACACAATGTATGAGACAGGACATTTAAAACAAATGCCAAAAAGAAAAGCTAGCACTTTGGGAGGCCGAGACGGGCGGATCACGAGGTCAGGAGATCGAGACCATCCTGGCTAACATGGTGAAACCCCGTCTCTACTAAAAAAAAAAATACAAAAAACTAGCCAGGCGAGGTGGCGGGCACCTGTAGTCCCAGCTACTGGGGAGGCTGAGGCAGGAGAATGGCATGAACCCGGGAGGCAGAGCTTGCAGTGAGCTGAGATCCGGCCACTGCACTTCAGCCTGGGTGACAGAGCGAGACTCCGTCTCAAAAGAAGAAAAAAAAAAGAAAAGCTAGAAACCATTAAGAAGAAAAAATATAAAATCAGTGACTATGCTAATAGCCAATATTTGAGTCTACGCTATAGGCAACATATATTGCTAAGGGTTTTGCATGTATTCACTCATTCCATCCTTACCACAGCACTATTAAGTGGGTACTTTCGTTACCCATATTTTCCTGATGAGTGACTGAAGAGAGGTTAGTAATTTCCTGAGGTCACACAGCTAATAAGCGGTAGAACTGGGATTTTACTTCAGACAGTCTTGCTTAGAATTGAATGCTAATCTTGGGTGCTCTTCCGCTCTCCTAACTCGGGGACACTATTCTGAGCTTCAAAGCAGGCAAGGCAAGAATATTCAATACTGTTTCCAAGTGCTAAATTCTTGAGAAAGTCCCTGGGTGAATTGTAATATACTCATGTAACATTATGTAATGTGACAAAAACAAGATCCAAAAGTGTTATTCATAATATTTCTCTCATCCACCCTCAACAAAGGGAGCTCAAATAGTAACTCAGTGAACACAGCTAATGTGATTTGAAATCCAGATTTCCTAAAATGAATAGCATTGATGATTGGGTGTAATTTCTGTCATTGATCCCTGTTTTAGTTACTTCATAGCATGTGCAGCAGTCTGTGATGATCTTGTTTATATGTTTATTTGACTTTGCATTGCTGGCCTCCCCAGCTAGAGTGACAGTATGGACCAGTCTGCTTTGTTCATCTGTATGTCTTTAGAACTTAGCATAGAGTCTGGAATGGTAGGTACTCAAAAATTTTTTTTAGTAAATAATCCCCCAAAGGCAAAGAATTCCATCTAAGAACATGGCCTCAAGATCTTCAAAATATAAATTATGACTAAGAAGAGTCATTGTTGCTTAAGGACTAGCAGAGCATTCTGCACTAGAGTTGAAGAGCAGGGTATTGACTCTTTTAGTTGTTGTTTTCTTCTTTATAAGCCCTGATGTCAGGGCCTGTCCCTAGAGCTGTTCTGCAGGATCCACCCAAACCCTGTCCAAAGAGGCAGTTGAGGCCTTCCCACAGCTGACAAAGTGAGTGGACAGAAAGAAAGATCTTCCCCACACCTCCAGCACTGTTTAGTTCAAAACTCTCTCCTGCTGTCTCCAATCAATTATCTCCAACCTGAACTGAAAGACAAAACACTTCATGTTGCATTTCTGCAGCAAGAGTTGCATCTGGCTTCCCACTACCAGATTCGTTTTTTCTCAGCACTTCTGCAAATACAGGACTTAAGTGGACAAACCACGCCCTGCATCGCAACCCATGCTATTTCAGGGCACACCAGGGCCAGTGGGCTGTGGCCTCCCTTTTCAGCCTCCTCCACCTTTGCTTTTCAGTGTCTCCACCCCATGAGCAGCGTATGAGGGGGAAAAAGGTGGCACTCGACCTAGACCCATTTTCAACTCAAGGAAGAGATTAACAAAACTATATTATTTGTTCCAATATTTTCTCTAAATAAATCTGAAACTCAAACCCTAATGACATCATAATTTTTTTTTTTTTTTTTTTGAGATGGAGTCTCGCTCTGTCGCCCGGGCTGGAGTGCAGTGGCCGGATCTCAGCGCACTGCAAACTCCGCCTCCCGGGTTTACGCCATTCTCCTGCCTCAGCCTCGCGAGTAGCTGGGACTACAGGCATCCGCCACCTCGCCCTGCTAGTTTTTTTGTACTTTTTAGTAGAGACGGGGTTTCACTGTATTAGCCAGGATGGTCTCACATCATAATTTTTAAAAACCTGATAGCTGTTCTAAGCTTTGGTTTCACAAGCTGCAGGGCCAGTCCTAACCTTCTCATTTATGTCATGTAACACTGCATCCTTTTATTTCCCCTAAGCACGCTGTGCCACACGGCTGCACCTTTGCCCTTGCTCTTCCCTTGGCCTGGGACACCCTGACCCCAGCCCTTCTCTGCCTTCCAAGTTTCCGCTCAGATGTCACCACCCACAGATACTTTGAAATTTCCAGATGCTGCTATGTACCCCTTTCATGTCTCCCTTTGTTTTAGCGCTTACTATATTGTATTTAACAGTCTCTTTATTGTCTGCCTCCTCCATTAGACTGCAAGCAATTCCTTGAATGCAGGAACCATGTCTTTCTCATTTCTTGCTCACAATTCCTGGCATAAAGTCTAGCATGTAGAGAGAACTCAATAAATATTGATTGGAATGAGTCGTATTGCCTAAAAGCCATAATGCTCTCACTGTCTGATCTATTCTGCATTCAAAACTCCTGGAAGCAACAGAAACATTTTAAGTGACTTGGAATATTAGAACTTCTAAAAATGTAATCTTTTGTTTTCTCTTCCTTTTCAGGAACCTCTTTCAGGATCTATAAAAGAAAGGGAGGAATCATGTCCATGATCGCAGCTTTCTATGGCGGCAAGTCCATTCTCATCACGGGGGCCACAGGCTTCCTGGGCAAAGTGCTAATGGAGAAGCTGTTTCGCACCAGCCCGGACCTGAAAGTCATTTATATCCTTGTGAGGCCCAAGGCTGGCCAGACACTCCAGCAGAGGGTTTTCCAGATCCTAAACAGTAAGGTATGCCTTATGGGAAAGCGTGTGTGATGGGCAATGCCTTAGGGCAAGATGATTCACTACAGTGTTCTCTCATAGCCCCGTATTGCAAGTGGGGACCAGGCTACCTGCACAGGTAGAGGAAGGCAGACAAAACAAGACAGCAACCAGCTGCTGGTGGAAATCAGTGTTTTCCCAGAAGAGGGAAAAGAGTGCTTAGTTTCAGTCCAGGGCAGGTGAGATCGCCTATGTTCTGGAAACTACTAAGTATCAAAATACTCAAACTCCCTGAGTGGATGCTTCAGGCTTAGTAGCTGCTGCAAGTTCATCTGAACTCTTCACTAATTTTCTTTTAAATTTAAGATAGTTTTTCCTCCCCCAATTTTTTGGATATTCTTCTATGTTCTATTCTATTGCTTAGGGAACAGATGTGACTACTAAATACCCATGCAGTAATACTTTCCGTTGTCTAAACTCTACAAGGTTTAGCTGTTATATATTTTATTTATGGAAACTTTTGATATTTCTATTATCCCATAAGTTCTTCTAAGGTAAAAACATTGGAAATAAAATATTATATCTGTGAATGAGCATTTGGATATCAAACCCTCTCTCCTCTCAAAAAAAGAAAAGACATTATGCATATTCTCTCATTTTAATTTATAAATTTCAAGGCAGTGTAACCTTGGGTCTCAAACATATCTGGGTTCAAATTCTTGCTTATGAATTTGTTGTCATATTAGCTTTTAACCTTCAGATTTTAGATTTTCAAACTTTCCGATGTTTTAAATAAAAACAACAACTACCTTCATGGGGACTAAATGAGAAAATTTACATATGTTGTTCATAAGGCACTTTGGAATATAGGGGGTGACATAAGACTGGCAAAAAGAAAATTCGAAATTTCTTTTTTTTACAATCTCCCTTCCAGTGTGTAGGAATGCTAACATCTATGATGCACATATATCTGATAGCACAGCACATTGTAGACTGTCCAGAAAGAGATGATCAAATTTATCTGCTTTCAACAGAATATGATTTTGGTACAAACCATCATCAAGCATATTGGAAAAGCCTCACATCTCATGACTTGACTCAGCAGTCGGACAAAATAATCCTAACAGCTAACATTTACTGGATACTTAGTACATGGCACCTACTATCCTAAGGTCTTTTCACACCTTACTTCATGTATCTTTGCGATAACCCTGTGAAGTAAGAACCATTACTATTCTCATTTTATAGATGGGGAAACTGAGGCCTGAAGCATTAACTTACCAAAGGTCTTCTACCTAGTAGAGGAAAAATCGGATTTCCAACCCTACAGCCTGACTCTAAGGCCAGCACACTTGCTTCTGCCCCACACTGCCTTTGGGAAACTAATGGTTCTTAAAAGGCTGATATGACATAGAACCAAAACCTAGAATAAATTCCCAGAGCCCTCTTCAAACAGCTTTTCTCAGTTATCTACCCCAATGGGCTTTGTTTTCTTGGGGTTGATCTTCTCATGGAGTATCTTAATGGTGTTCTCGGTGTTTCCCGAATTTGCATGTTGGCCTGTCTTGCTAGGTTGGGGAGGTTCTCCTGGATAATATCCTAAAGTGTGTTTTCCAGCTTGCTTCCATTCTCTCCATCTCCTTCTGGTACTCCAATCAATTGTAGGTTTGGTCTTCTTATGAAGTCCCATATTTCTTGGAGGCTTTGTTCATTCCTTTTCGTTCTTTTTTCTCTATTCTTGTCAGCATGTCTTATTTCAGTAAGGTGGTCTTCAAACTCTGATATCCTTTCTTCCACTCGGTTGATTCAGCTGCTGATAGCTGTGTATGCCTCACGACATTGTCGTGTTGCGTTTTTCAGCACCATCTTGTCCTTTATGTTCCTCTCTAAACTGGTTATTCTAATTAGCAATTTCTCTAACCTTTTATCAAGATTCTTAGCTTCTTTGCATTGAGTTAGAACATGCTCCTTTAGCTCATCATAGTTTTGAAGCCTACTTCTGTCAATTCGTCCATCTGATCCTCCATCCAGTTTTGCACCCTTGATGGAGAGATGTTGAGATCATGTGGAGGAGAAGACACACTCTGGCCTTTTGGGTTTTCAGCATTTTTTCTGTTGATTCTTTCTCATCTTTGTGAGTTTGTCTAGTTTCAGTCTTTGTGGGTGCTGACCCTTGGATGGGGTTTCTGTGGGGGCCTTTTTGTTGTTGTTATTGACACTATTGTCACTTTCTGCTGTTTTTCTTTCAATAGTCAGGTACCTCTTCTGTAGGGCTGCTGCAATTTGCTGGGGGTTTGCTTCAGGCCTTATTCATCTGATTTGCTGCTGTGCCTGGAGATGTCACTCAAAGAGGCTGGAGAGCAGCAAAGATGGGTGCCTGCTCCTTCTCCTGGGACCTCTGACCTCGAGAGGCACCAGCCTGATTCCAGTAGGATTGCTCCTGTAGAGGGTATCTGACAACCCCTGTTGGAAGGTCTCACCCTGTTGTGGCAACGGGAGCAGGACCCTTTAATGAACCACTTTGTCCCTTGGTGGAGAGGGTGTGTTTCACTGCAGGGGAACCCACTTGTCTGAGTTGCCCTGATTCCTCAGAACTACCAGGAGGAGAGACTAAGTCTGCTGGTCCACAGAGACTGCAGCCACCCCTCCCGCTAGGGGCTCAGGCCCAGGGAGATCAGAATTCTGTTCCTAAGCCTCTGGCTAGAGTTATTGGAGATCCTGCGGGGAAGCCCTTCCCCCACCACTGAGGAAGGATGGGTGGGGGTTAGGCCTGAAGAGGCACTCTGGCCACAGACTGCCACAGTGTGTGTGTGGCTGCCACTGTGTGTAGGGCTGTGGGGACAAGTCTTGGGACCAAGCCATCCAGCCTCCCTGGCACCAGCAGGGGAAAAGCACAGCCTGGAGCTATAGAAACGGGTGCCACCCTTCCCCCGCCCAGGGAGCTTAGCCTGTTAGGCAGTTGCCAGTCCCAGTGCTGGCTGCTGACCCTCCCGCAAGGAGCTCAAATGGCTTAGACAGCAGGAGGTGGCAGCCAGTGCTGGTCGCCCCTCTGCCCCAAGGAGTTCGGTAGGCTTCAGCAGATTTTAGCTGAGAGCCTGTAAGAAAAGAATCTGCACTTTCTCGAGTTGGGACGGTAGGCCTTGATGGTGTGGGTTCCCCAGTGGGCTCTTCCGACCCATAAGTTGCACCGTTCCATGGAAAAAGCAGTTTCCCCGGCTGGGCAGCATGCTCCCTCACCACCTCCCTTGGCTGAGGGGAGGGGATCCCCCTTCCTCGTGTGGCTCTCAGGTGGGTCACCGCACCATACTGCTCTTCCTTCTATGAGTCACGCTAGCCTTCTAGTCAATTTTTTTTTTTTTTTGAGACGGAGTCTTGCTCTGTCGCCCGGGCTGCAGTGGCCGGATCTCAGCTCACTGCAAGCTCCGCCTCCCGGGTTTACGCCATTCTCCTGCCTCAGCCTCCCAAGTAGCTGGGACTACAGGCGCCCGCCACCTCGCCCGGCTAGTTTTTTTTTGTATTTTTTAGTAGAGACGGGGTTTCACCATGTTAGCCAGGATGGTCTCGATCTCCTGACCTCGTGATCCGCCCGTCTTGGCCTCCCAAAGTGCTGGGATTACAGGCTTGAGCCACCGCGCCCGGCCTCTAGTCAATTTTGATGAGAGAACCTGGATACCTCGGTTCCTGGCGAAGGATTCACATGCTTATTATGTTTGTTTTTCCATGGGAGCCTCAAATCACCGTTGCTTCTAGTAGGCCATCTTGGCCCCACCTCTAGACTTCGTTTTCATCACATAGCAGACATTTCATGTTAGCCTGGTACCTTTGTTGCCAACTATGGGCTTCTAGATAAATATTGTGGCAGAGAGTTTTGTGGGCAACCCAATCTTTACCTACCGCTTCTTTCAATGCAGTGTTTTTTATAACACAGCAACATTGATTTTGTTCTGGAAATCGTGATTATACTCTAGGTAACTTATCTGTGAAACTGCCTTGCAAATCTCAGCACCTGTTTTCACTATTGGGCTATTTATTGTCAGCTGTTGACTTTTATGAACAGTGGTTCTCAAAGTATGGTCCCAATATCAGCAGCATTCATTATCACCTGAGAACTATCTGTTGTGATCAGATGGTACTTAACAGCCTAGGCTTCAGAGGCAGACAGACGTGGGTGTGAATCTGCATACGACCAACTGTGAGTTGTGTGATAGTGGACTAGATACATACTTTGCTGAGCCTTGGTTTCTTTATGTTTAAAATGCTGTAATAATACCTTGCTTACCCAGGGAGTCTCTGCGTCTTTCTCTCTCTCTCTTGCCCTCAAGGCTTTCTGGATTTAAGGTATGGCTTTCACCACTATTTCCTGGAACCTCACTTTTTACTAAGTTTACTAAGTAGGGCTGTATACTAAGTTATGCCAAAAAAAAAAAAAAACTGTTTTTTTTCCCCATACATTTTTCCCTCAAAGAGTTGTGGGAGGAAGGGAATCTGATGTGTATAATATAGTTGAAAAATGCATCTGAGGTAGATCACAAAACATGTCGACGTGGCCATTCTGTGGGTAACAAGAACAGATTCTATCACTTGATTCTTAAAACACAAGCCATTAGCTATGGAAATATCTACTTTCTTGTCACTATATGGAATCTGATAACTGTAAAGACATTTTCCATGGAAAAAATTATCTGCTTGATTTTATTGCTGCGTATCCCAAAACTGAAAAGTTTTTGCTACACAAATTGTATATGTTTCAGAATATAAGAATGCTCTTGCTGATTGGCTGTGAATAAAGCTCTGTGCAAATAAGGAATTACGCAAGAAGTAGTTACTGGCCATCTATGAGATTCAAGATATTATCGCTTGTATTCCTTGAAATTGAAAATTCAAAATAAAGACAGATAAAATTATATTCTTTAAGTTATGGGGATAAGCTATTTTTGAAAGGTGAAAGAAACCTCTAGATTATATATATATGTATGTGTATATATACACACACACATACATATATATATATGTATGCATATATATGTGTATATATGTATGTGTGTCTATACATATAGACACACACATATAGACACACGTGTATGTATATATGTATATGTGTGTATATGTGTGTGTGTGTATATATATGTGTGTGTGTATATATATATTACTTTCAATTAAAAAAATTGTTAGAGTCAAAATAGTACCATCTCTAGATGTTTTTATTTAGCTTGGTATCTAAAATCATTTAGGTGACCCATTCCCGTGTTTGGAAAATTTTTTAAATTTGTTGTCTACATCTGCGCTATTCAGTATAGTAGCCACTAGCCGTATATGGCTATTTAAATTTAAATCCATTATAATTAAATGAAATTTAAAATTCAGTTCTTCAGTCATACTAGCTACACTTCAAGTGCTCAATAGCCACATGTGGTTAGTGGCTTATTTTTACTGGAGAGGGCAGGTATAGAACATTTCCATTATCACAGAAAGTTTTACCAGACAGTATTGATGTAGATGGTTAAGTATCTTGTAGAGAAAGACTATATTGTGATTCAGATTTCCATGTTGCCCATCATTTTTATTAATCCTAAAGACACTTATTGGAGTGCCTATTATGTGGTAAGTGCATGAGAATGGCAAAGAATGTAAAGACAAAAGTGATGTAGCCACATGAAGTGCTGGAGACAGACATTTGGAACATGATTGCAACCCAACATGAGTTCTCAAAGGAGAGGAGAGCAAAGGGTAATGAAAGCAGAAAGAATCATGCTTGCAAATGCATGAATGGTGTGGTGTGTTTGGGAAACTCTGGGTAATTTATTAGACCCTAAACAAGTAAAAAAAAAAGGACTAGAAAGGTATGCTGAGGCCAGATTTTGAAAGACTTCATATAATTGCATCAGTCAAGTTACATTCCATTGAAAGAAAACCCAATTGAAACTGGTTTAAAACGCAAAGGTGATGTGTTGATTATACAATGGAAAAAATCCAGCACTAGAGTGGTGAGCAGTTGTGATTTAACTAGAGCTCTGGCTGCCTTGGTCTTTGAGTCTCTCAACTCTGCCACTTTGTTCTGGTTTTATCCTCATGATCAGTAAGATGTTTGCTGTAGCTTCAAGCTTCACACACATATATGGCAATCTTCAGATGAAGAGAGGCTGGCCCTCTCCAAGATTTTCTCCCCAATTTCAAGATTGATGAAACGTGTTTTCTAAAAACCCTCAGCAAATTTCCCTCCCATCTTATCAGCCTAGTTGAGGTTACATGTCCATTTCTGACCAGCCCCTATGGCCTGAAGTATGCCATGTACTGATTTGTTCAGAAACCTCAGAACTAAGCCAATCACTGTCTAGAGGGTAAGAGTGCATGGAGATCAATAAGCTTTTCCCTGGAGCTGCGGTGAGATTAGCTGTTCCTGAGGCAAGGTGGCTACTGGAGAAGGGCGAATACCTGCTTGATAATTCAGATACTCATGGGTATTAGGGTCTTAGCATCCTGAGTGGAGCATGGTTTCTGGAGTCAGACAGACCTGAGCTGGTGTCCTCTCTCCACCACTGGGTGGTGTGACTTTACATAACAAGCCTCAGTGTCCAAATGGAGATGATAATGATCATTATCTTTTGTACTGTTGTGAGATGTAAATGAGTTAACATAGGAAAGGCATTTAGAATACTGCCTGAACCACCGTAAACACTTAGCAAATATTAGCTTTAAATTCGTACTCAAATATGGGAGGGAGTTGGAGCTTTATCTTTTAGAGCCTGACACTCCCAGTGAAGGTCTTTGTTATCTTGACAGCTATATGATTTCCTACTACTTAAATAATAATAAAAAAATACTCAATTGATGCTGATGACAACAGGAAAGATAAATGTGAATTAGTTGAGTAGTTGGGACAGAAATCACATGGCCCGCAAAGCTGAGAATATTTACAGATCTTCCCTTTACAGAAGTTTGCCAACTCCTTAGAGGACCAGAAAAATGTCTTCTAATATAAAACACCTAATCATGTTAAGGCTGGGCATGGTGGCTCACTTCTATAATCCTAGCACTTTGGGAGGCCGAGGTGGGCAGATCATCTGAGGTCAGGAGTTCGAGACCAGCCTGGCCAATATGGTGAAACCCCATCTCTACTCAAAAAAAAAAAATTAGCTGGGCATGGTAGCAGTCTCCTGTAATCCCAGCGACTCAGGAGGCTGAGGCAGAAGAATGACTTGAACCCAGGAGGCAGAGGCTACAGTGAGCTGAGATTGCACTACTGCACTCCAGCCTCGGCATCACAGTGAAACTCTGTCTCAAAAAAAAAAAAAAAAAAGATAAAATACGTTTTTATAAAATACTTATTTATTTTGAGACAGAGTCTCACTCTGTCACCCAGCCGCTGCAGTACAGTAGCTCTATCTTAGTTCACTGCAACCTCTGCCACCTGGGTTCAAGCGATTCTCCTGCCTCAGCCTCCCGAGTATCTGGGATTACAGGCGTCTGCCACCGCACCTGGCTAATTTTTGTAGTTTTAGTACAGACGGGGTTTCACCATTGTGGCCAGGCTGGTCTTGAACTCCTGACCTCATGATCCACCCGCCTCGGCCTCCCAAAGTGCTGGGATTACAGGCGTGAGACACGACACCCGGCCATAAAATAGTTTTAATGCATAGCTGAACTTCAGGCAAAATAAGGAAATCTGTAAATGTCCAGAAATAACAAGAAAGTACACACCTACACACAAAAAGAGTGAGAAAAGTTGAACAAGCACACAGATATGACAAGTATTTATTGAGAGTCAAATGTATGTCAGGCACATATTGCTTTGTGCCTGGGGAACAGGGGCAATAAGGTAGAAAACAAAACACATATGGGATTGACCTCATAGATCTTAAAGTCTAGTGAGGTAAACAAGTTTCATAAGAAATAAATGTATATTTAAGTATTTTGAAAAGTACTGTGAAGAAAAAGAACAAGCCACCCTAACAAGTGGCACCCGCTTTAAAATTATGCGTCCAGGAAAGGACTCCAGAGATAGCCCCACTGGAGCTCAGGAAGAGTTAATATGTTCAAGAAAATGCAGGAGGGTATTTCTTTCAGGTAGATGCCTAGGCTCTGCCTACTTTGCATGTTTCTATCTGACTATATAAGGCAAAAATTTGTAGAAATATAATCATGCCTTTGCTGCAAAATGAGAAATAGATAGACAAGAAGAAATTTCCATCTCATCAAATGAGCATTTTGATGCTATAGTAATTGTTTCAATTTAAAACATTCATTTGTACATATTTTCTTCTTCCTTTCTTCTTTTTTCTTTTTCTTTTCTTTTTTTTTTCTGTTGCCCAGGTTGGAGTACAGTTCACAATCAGCTCACTGTAACCTCAAACTCCTGGGTTCAAAGGATTCTCTTGCCTTAACTTCCTGAGTAGCTGGAAATACAGGCACACACTGCCAAAGCTCGCTAATTTTCAAATTTTTGTACAGACAGGATCTCACTATGTTGCTTAGGCTGGTCTCAAACTTGTGGCCTCAAACAATCCTCCTGCTTCAGCCTCCCAAAGTGCTAGGATTAGAAGTGTGAGCCACCACACCTGGTTTATACATATTTTCAATAGTTTTAATAAACATAAAATATGTTTCTACACATTTTCAATAGTTTTATAATAACAAAGTCCCTTTGAGGCAGAGGATAGACTTTTTAAATTACTGAGACATGGTCTCACTCTTATCACCAAGGCTCTTATCACCAAGGCTTGCATGATCATTGTTCACTGCAGCCTCAACCTCCTGAGCTCACGTGATTCACCCACCTCAGCCTCCCAAGTAGATGGGACCACAAATATGTGACACCATGCCCAGCTTTATTTATTTATTTATTTAGACATGGTGGTCTCACTACATTGTACTGGCTGGTCTCAAACTCTTGGTTTCAAGCAATCTTCTGGTCTCAGCTTTCCGAAGTGCTGGGATTACAGGCATGAGCCACCACACCTGACTAGAGAAAGGACTTTTAACAACAAAAGAAAAGTACTTTTTATTCTAGGGTTGAATTTAGGAGACTGTATAAAGTAAAGGTGGGTAGATGAGACTGATTGCTTACAGAAAGGTAGCCTTGTGTGCTGCACTTGATACTATTACAGGTTTCTTGAAAGATCTGGGAAAAAAATGTTTAAAATTGCAACTGGAAGACATTTGCTAGACCAGAAATGGAGAGTCCTAAGCACTCAGGAAGTTGGCAAATGGCTGCTGGTTGGGTTTTTATTTTGGTTTTTTGGATTTAAGATACCATCGAACTCTAGTTTAGTTCTTTCTGAATTGAAGATGATGAATTGATGGGTATGTTTTATATTAGTAAAAGCTTATTAATTTATATTTTACATTAACAAAATCCATAGAGGGAAATTCTACTTTGCCTTTGTAACCCATATGTCAGCTTGGGTATTCCTGCCTTTTAATAAAAATGTAATTAATGACATTCCCCAAGAATGGTTGAGAATTCTCAGGTGGCTCATTTTTCACGGTCATCTCTGCTGTTGCCTGGGATGAATTAGGTATGTTTATGAATCATCTTTCATTTCTCATGGGCTCCATATCAACTTGATCCAGACCAGGCCAAGGCCCTTTCTTCAGTTGTCCTAAATTTAGAATCAAACAACAAAAAGAGAGAGCATTTGCCTCAGACTGTCTACCACTCATAGGACTTGCCTTTACCTCCCACGCCCAGTCTTTCAATGGGTCATCCTCTACCCTGTTAACTGAAGTTTTCTGTGTTTATTTTTCTCATCATTTTAAGTCTTCCATTTATTGTAATCTAGGAGAAAATGAAGTCACTGAATTTGTTAATTCATTATGCTGAGTTTAGTATACAAATTCTAAGCAATATTTCACAGACCTGGCTTTTTCTTGGTGCAATAAATATGGGCTTTTGTAAACTGTTTTTCTCTTCTTGGTCTTACAGCTATGTTTTGGATGGTTAAAGCTGCTAAAAGTCTAAATCCTCAATTACAAGTTATTTTTTGGTTTAGTTGTTATATCTGTACTGGGAGGTAGCATAGGGCAGTAAAAAGAACACTGAAGCTCTAGATACTCTCTCCTCAACCAGAAAGATAGAGCTTGGTAGAGAGACCACGGCCTAGTTACCTAACCTATATGAGTCTTGTTTTTGTTATGCATAAACTGGATCTGATAATAATAGTTATTTCACAGGGATTTGCAAAGATTGAATGTGATCCTAAGTATAAAATAATGTTTTATATTGTGCCATATAAATATTAGTTTTTTTGTTTGTTTGTTTGTTTGTTTTTTGAGACGAAGTCTAGCTCTGTCACCCAGGCACCCAGGCTGGAGTGCAGTGGCATGATCTCAGCTCACTGCGACCTCTGCCTCCCGGGTTCAAGCGATTCTCCTGCCTCAGCCTTCCAAGTAGCTGGGATTACAAGCGCCCACCACCATGCCTGGCTAATTTTGTATTTCTAGTAGAGATGGGGTTTCAGTATGTTGGCCAGGCTTGTCTCGAACTCCTGACCTCAGGCACTCTGCCTGCCTCAGCCTCCCAAAGTGCTACGATTACAGGCATGAGCCACCACTGCTGGTTAAATGTTAGCTTTTTATCAGTAACCTCTCATTCCTTTACCTAGGTATGTTCTGTTGTTCATTATCCCTAGGCAAGACCCTCTAGATTGCCTGCATCAGTTTCACACTCTTATCAAGGATGTATATGTTCCTGCATTCTCTTTTCTATAGTTAGTCATCATTTCATTAGAAAGATATTTAAGAATTCCGGCCGGGCGCGGTGGCTCATGCCTGTAATCCCAGCACTTTGGGAGGCCGAGGCGGGCGGATCACAAGGTCAGGAGATCAAGGCCATCCTGGCTAACACGGTGAAGCCCCGTCTCTACTAAAAATACAAGAAATTAGCCAGGCGTGGTGGCAGGCGCCTGTAGTCCCAGCTACTCGGAAGGCTAAGGCAGGAGAATGGCGTGAACCCGGGAGGCGGAGCTTGCGTGAGCCGAGATCCTGCCACTGCACTCCAGCCTGGGCGACAGAACGGGACTCTGTCTCAAAAAAAAAAAAAAAAGAAAGATATTTAAGAATTCACATTTATATTACAACATTTAATTTGAAAAAACCTTTTGAAGGAAAGGAAAGTATAATCAGAAATTCATCCATAATCTTAAAGTCCTAGGTTTCACCTGTCTGTGCCATATGTGTTCACATTAACTCTCCATTCTGCATGAGTTGTGTACTAATGTAGGTGCTGAAGGAGGTAAACCCCCCAAATCAGTAGCTTAATGCAAATGAAATTTGATTCTCAAACACAGTAGGTGAATTGGTAGAAGGCATTGCACTCCACGGTCATATAAGGATCCATGCTGAGGGAAGGTTGCCATCTTCTGCACATGGTTTCTAAACCATCTGAGGTCTCTCTGAATGACAATATCCAACTGTCAATGGGGTAAAGAGGCACTGGACATCACGTGGAAGGTTTTTATGGCCCAGGCCCAGAAGTGCCCATCACATCTGTCCACATTCCAGTCTCAGAACTGTGACTGGGCATCTAACTACAAGGATGGCTGGAAAATGCATAGCTGTGTGGCCAAGAGAAAAGGAAAATAGGATTGTTGAACAACTAATGAGGTTCTGCCATGGCCTTCTTTTTAGGTCGCCAAATAACTGCTTTCCTGTCTTTCTCACACATAGAAGACACTCATTCCTACCTCAGGGTCTCATACCATTATTGCATCCAGTCCACAGTCCAAGGGGGAATAGACTATCCTCTCTATCAGATCCAGATATTTCAGCTTCTGGTTTGGTATTCTTGGATAAAAAGGCGAATTTTCTGCCTCCCATGTTGAGATAGAAAATGTTTCTGTTCTACCTCTTGTCATTGTAGAACAGCGAAGTTGAAGAAAAAATAAAATCAAACAAAGACACCTTCTATTCAAAAAAGAGAAGACAGGCTGGCAAGCAGCAGTCCCTAGAGTATAACCATAAGAAAATCCTGATTAGCAAGTACTGAGAAGCTTCCTACACTGGGAATGGGGAAATTCCTTAAGTAGCCTCGAAATCTACTCTCTTTTCCATCATTATTTGTGGTGACTCCATCCTCTGGAAGGTTCTTCCTTATTTCTTACTCCCTGGCTTTCACCTCTGAAGTGGCTGTTAAGAAGTGTGCTCTTCTTGTGGTCTTTGGCTTCATAACTCATTCTGCAAGAGTAAAGGCGGAAACCAATGGGTGTTTCAGGTTTAAGGTCAGTCATTTGCTGACTCTGGAGCTGTGGAAAAAAAATTAATCCCTTGGTTCATGCACACAATGTGACAGCTTGACATAAGTAAAATACATGAACAAAAGGATTAATGAAGAAGTGAAAGGAGGAAGAAGTATGCATTAGGCACAATATCATTTAACAACTAAAAAAACACTGGAATGCATTAAACTTGTTCATTCAGTACGTATTGGCTGAGTGCCTACTAAGTGTCAAGCACTGAGCCAGATGTGGAGGATACAGTAGCAACACACGGAAAAAAAGTTAAAGGGAAAACAAAATTGGATAATAAATTTGTTATTGGTTTTAGCAAATCCAAAAAATTCGAGAAAATAGTGCAGTGTTTGCCAAATCTAAAACTCTTTCACCCTCGCTGAGTCTTAAATTAGGAATGCACAAAAGCAGAATTACTAGAAAATCAAAGTTTTATGGGTGTGTTCCCTTAAGTAATAGCCCTATATTAGAAAGTTGGTGGAGGTGGCCTGCACATTTTAAATAATCAAACTGCACCTTTACCCCCTCCCCCAAATTCTAGCCAAATGAAGTATAAAATAAGGCAGAACTCAGCATGTTACATCAGCCTACCAGGAATGAAGTCAATGCTGATTGGAAAAGTGTCAAGCAATAAAGAAGAGTTTGGATTTATTTTAACACTGTCTTCATGTCACTCGAGACTTTAATTTCAGCCAACTCTACTTCTAAAACCAACTTCTTATGCAATGATCTTGTCTGGGTCCAGGCCAAGGCTTACTTCTACTGCATAGCTACACTTACCCTTCTTGGTTTTTACTCTGAAGAACTTTCCTGTCTGGGTCAGAGTTTCTTCCAGTAGGCATCAGATTCTGCAAATATTTATCTCATGTTAACCAAGACCCCCTCTAGATGTTGCCATTTAACTTTAACGAGTTTGACATAAAGAAAGTGATTTAAATGCACTTGTAACTTATTCCTAAGTAGGGCCTGATATAGCTTTTAAGCAATACATCTCTCCAGTCACACACAATAATGAATGAATTCTAACTCACTGCAAGTACTACAGTGTTCCTGAAGGTAAATAAACCATGTCAGCTATGTGAAACTTGGAAATTTTTCTTTAAAACATAGTAACTAAAAATGTTACCAGTTTGCCTTGGATTACTGCTATATCCCCCAGGAAATATGACCAAATGGACATCTGTTCTATGTATCAAATTGCAGACATCTGCTTCATTCTTTTCCTTTTATGGTATGTATAGCCGTCACATCTGACTACCAGTTTCCCTGCTGTCAGAAAGAAACAATTAAATGGGAGATGCTGTGGACAAAGGGATTTTAAAAAAATCCATTGGCCACAGAGAACTAGAACTGAAGAATCGGAAGAGAAGATTAATTTTCTTTCTTATTACTAAGTTTCTTATTTTCAGAGCACTTAAAGGGACATATCAATGGGGGGAAAGTATATGAATTAATGGCAAGATTCTTGAGGACTTTCTCACAAAGATAATTAAGGTGTCACTCTAAGAAAACAACCAGAGACACCACAAATAATGTATATTTTTATTACAGTATTATAGTAAACTTGGATCCAATTTCAATGTTCCACAATAGAGGAATGACTAAATAAATAACAATACATACAAGTGTTAGACAAGTATTCAGGCATTAAAAATCATGTTTTATAAAACAGTAAATGACACGAAAAGGCTTGTAATATATTGGTGCGAAAACAGATGAAAAACTATGTTCAGTATAATCTCCACTATTAGCCCTAAATGTTGATGTGATCTTGGATTACTTTTTTTTGCATTTTCAAATTTTCAAATGAGAATTGTGATTATGCTACTTCTACAGTGAAGAAAAATTACCCTCTATAATAGTGAAAAAATAAGAACCATAATCTTCTATCTTACACGTTTTCCAAATACAATGAACACATTATACTTTTACAGTGGAAGAAAAGAAACACCTATCTTGTAAAGTAGCAAATAAATCAGAATGAGGCAGAAATCAATCATGAATTTACAAAATTATGTCATCGGGTATAAGTTCAGTTCATTTTTAGTTTTGAAATTATTTATCAAAATTAAATAGTTTGACTTATTTTTATTAGAAATGTGATTTTTAAGTATTTAACATTGCTTTTGCTTTTTAAAAAATTATTTTCTAGTTTTTCATACAATCTGAGGAGCTGCTAGGGAAATTTCACACACCAAATTTCATGTGTTGAAATGTGAACATGCTCACCACAGACCAAGGGTCTCCAAGCTACTGTTTCATCTCTTACTTATGGAAAATATGCTCATGTAATTATGAACCAATCAGCTTTTCATTGTGTGAAAAGCAAATGTAGATAGTGAAATTGGAATTTTAGCTTTATTGTTGTCTTAAATATATCTTGGCTTAAAAAATCATGGATGACTTTTCCCCACTATACCAGAGAATGAGTTGCAAATAAATAATTCAGTAGTAAAGTTGAAAGAAACGTTGAAAGCATTTTGAGTTTCCTACTGTCTTATCAATATGTTTCTTTTTACAACAACCATGTCCCATGTATATCTGTTTAGGATCTTAAGTTGCTAATAATCTACTCTGAATAATTCCTTAAGAAAACATTAAAACGACAGTATCTATACCAAGGGAATAAAACCCGAAGTAGTAGAAACTATTAAAATTGATGTAGCTACTTAAGAATGAGTGCAAGCTCAGACACTGAAAAACGTATCATTGAGATAATACCAAAAATGGTCAACCTTTTCCTGTTAAGTTATAGTAAAGTATATAGTACGAGTACTTAGTATATTAGAGAAGAGTTAGAATGAGATTGTACCAAGTTCAGAATTCCTCATCCGAGAAGACCAGACAAAATTCAAGGTTTTTAGAGAGGGATTATCCTGAATGATATCACCAGTAAGTGGGTTTATAAAGAAAGACAGAGCTTGGCAGGTTGCACTGGATCCTTCAAACCAGTTTCTCTGGAAAAATGTGAATTACTCAATAAACCCTCAGTTGCCACTGAGATAAACCAACTTTGAAATACAGTAGAGAACTCTGGGTGATAAATCACGCAGGGTTACACACTGGGTCTACAGTTCACAGAACATGATTAGATTTAAGACAATAGAAGATAGGGACATTTTATGAACTAGTTTATTGAATCCTTTTGAGACTATCACTGTGTGGCAGTTCCTAGAAGGCTTAGATAAATTAATCTTTAAGAGGTAAACAAATTAACTTTGAACTAAGAAAACAACAAAACTACAAACTTTGAATTAGGAAACATCTGCAAAGAAAAGCCCAATAATTAAAGCAGCACACAGTAGAAGTGTTAATTTTATTTTATAAGTTTCTTGTTAATTTCCAGACTCTTTTGTAGGGAAAAAAAAAAAATGTGTTCATGCTTGCCCCAGGCTTCACTGTATAAAACCTGCTTGTTCTCAACTTCCAAAAATGAATTTCTGATTGACATTAATGATTCTGTTAAATCTCTATATAAGGCAAAGGCAATTGGAAACATTTGCATTAAAACTGCCAAAATTGGAAATACTTGCAGTTAAACTTCCAAAGCCAGTTGTGTTCCATTACTGTTTTTGTTTGTTTGTTCATTTGTTTTCCCCCTAAGAACTACGAAACTATCCCACAAAATGCAAGAGGCCTCTAGTGTAAGTAGTTTCCAGTTTTCCTGTTACTCAAGTCAGATCAGCTAAAGGATATTCAACCTCTCCCCTGCAGGCCATTTACTTTCTTTTTTTTTTTTTTTTTCTTTTGAGATGGAGTCTCCCTCTGTCGCCCAGGCTGGAGTGCAGTGGCCGAATCTCAGCTCACTGCAAGCTCCGCCTCCCGGGTTTACGCCATTTTCCTGCCTCAGCCTCCCCAGTAGCTGGGACTACAGGCGCCCGCCACCTCGCCTGGCTAGTTTTTTGTTATTTTAGTAGAGACAGGGTTTCACCGTGTTAGCCAGGATGGTCTCGATCTCCTGACCTCGTGATCCGCCCGTCTCGGCCTCCCAAAGTGCTGGGATTACAGGCTTGAGCCACCGCGCCCGGCCCATTTACTTTCAAGAAGGAAGAGAAGAAGGGAGGAAGGAAGGAAAAAAATCTCCTCCAATCATATCAAGTCTTTTTCTTAAAAGCTTCAAATTAGCCAGGCTTGGTGGTTCACACCTGTAATCCCAGCACTTTGGGAGGCTGAGGTGGGCGGATCACAAGGTCAGCAGATCAAGACCCTCCTGGCCAACATGGTGAAACTCTGTCTCTACCAAAAATACAAAAATTAGCTAGGTGTGGTGGCATGCACCTGTAGCCCCAGCTACTGGGGAGGCTGAGGCAGGAGAATCACTTGAACCTGGGAGGCGGAGGTTGGAGTGAGCCGAGATCAAAAAGTTACCAAGCCATGAGGTTCAACATGATTTTGGCATACATTCTGTTTTTAGAAGCATCTGGATCACAGGATAGAATCAGAAATGTTGGCATGACCCAACACACACACACACACACACACACACACACAACAGACAAACAAAAAAACACAGCTTTCTGATCAGCAGTTTTTGGAAATGGAATATTGCTGTGGAAGTGGAAAGGGGATTTTCCTATTATTAGGGACCTACAAAATGGTAGGCACTAACACAAACATCTGACTTTCATTACACAAATCCTCAGAAATCTCTGCAGTATGCCTGTTCCTACAGCACAGATGAGATATTAATTCACTATGGTTGTCATCTATCCAAGGTTATATAATTTGTGCCAAGTGATACAGCAAAATTGGAATGCAGGTCTCTAATCTCTAAATTCATAGTTTCCCTCCTGTACTGCATTGCCTCCCCTAGGAAATTTCTTCCTCGATGACAATATCATAAGGAAAGTGAAACTATTGCTTGCCACTTCTGAGTTAGTATCAGCGTTTTTTCCATCCTCCAGCATGGATAATGCAGAGATGCCACCAATTCAGTTGTTGAGTAGAAATAATCTTAAGTTTGGTCTCCATCTTCCTAGCCACCCTAGCTCTTTTCCTGTCCAGATGCAAGAAAGAATTCTCAAAGAATTGTGAAATTGACCTTTGGTGGGGGGGGGGGGAAGCATAACAAGATGATGAATCAAACACTGTGTTGCCTTTAGCATTTATTATAGAATATTATGTAAAGTGAACTAAAATTTTGTTAAATGCAAAATTGTCTTTAAGAACAGCATAATATATGCTTAGTTCTCTAAGATCACAGAACACGATAGTCAGGTGGTTGACATTTTAGATAAATATGCAAAAACACGATGACGCAGAGAGGTAAGTAATTTGCCCCAGTCACATAGCAAATCAATGGCAGAATCAGAATTCAAATACAGTCCTTCGTAACTCCCAAGGGTCTGAGTTCTTTCCAATACACCAGTGGTTCTCAACTTCAGAGTATATCAGAATTACTGGAGAGCATTTCAAAGAAAAGATAGATGCCCAAGCTTGGAGTAATAACTGTTGAATGAGAATCTTCAGGGTCGGGACATAGGTTGGTTTGTTTGAGCAACTTCCTGGGCAATCCTAACAGCCATACTACTACACCATGCTGCCTTATGGAGTTATAGAAATGTCCTTGCTAAAGCATTAGAAACTTCTGGATTAATCCTTCACATCTTATGACAGTTACTAGTGAACTAGCAACAATTTTAACATTTTGTGAATTTTTATTAATCTGTACATTGGATATAATGGTTTTTGCTTAAATTAAGGTACTTGTGTTTAATTGCTTTCAACTTAGAACTAATTTGCAGAATTCATTGATTTGTTTTTACTCAGCTCTGTAAAAATTCTCTTAAAAATGTTAGTGTCTCTTTCACCTTGGGACACCAAATATTCCATAGAGATTGCCCCTTAGTTTAAGCAAACTTACTCATTTATTTTCCAAAAAAATATTAAGCAAATCTTGGTGGGTTATTGGGACTAAATAATATAGTTATTTTTGAAGAGAAAGACAGTAAAATGAATAAAGATCAAAGATTCTCATGATTAGAAAATATTTGATTTCCTTCAGTGAGCCCTGGGAAGTAGAGGTCAAATCTCCTGTGGATACTTCCAAAATGAGGTCATGTGGCTAACTAGTTGATTGTGAGAGACCATGTTAAAGGCCTCTGAATTGCTTCAAAAGCATTATATAAATTTAATGCCCCCATCCCAATTCCTACTTCTATTAAAAATGCAGTCTTGGTGTCTGACTACAGAAGTCATATCCAAGGAGTTTATTTAAACCAGAGAAATTTTTTTTTTCTGGTTTTCTCTTTCAGCTGAATTTTCTTACTTAGAGTTTGCAGTTTCTCTCTTGCCTCTGGGCTACAAGTAACTATTCATATAATTAGAATAGTATCTCATATTTAAAAACAAATTAAGGAGAGAAATACTTGCCTGTGTAATGTTAAATCAATGAAACACTCCCAAAGTTTCCAGTTTGAAATGCTTAGATCACCTTTCAGCTGTATCTTTCAGTGACCACAGAAATGTGTCCTACTCTTGTAAAGAACAAGGTTTCCTCAAATGGATAAACAGCAATCCCTCTGCTTGAGTTTTGATAATGGTGAGCAGCTTTTCAACTATCTACCTCTCAGTCTTGTGCCATCAAGTAGAGAATATGAGTTTATGCAATGAGAAGAAACAGGATAAGCTCTTAGAATTTAAAATAATTGTATTGTTCTTTATTGGTGGGCTTTCAATGAAATTTCTGACACTATGTTTTTTCTTTACTCATTTTGATTTTATCTATTTTTCTTACTTTAATATCTCACATTAGCAACAAACACACCAAAAAAAATTTTTTTTAGAAGAGCTGGTGCTTATCCAGGATCCATTTGCACCATTTCATCTTGTCCCTTCAGTCTTGTCATTATTATAAAAATAGGGGGTCTGCTATAAAAACTGGAGAAATCACATTACTTCAAACTCCCATTGGCAGTTAATACAGAGGACTCAGGACACACTTTGTGTCCTCATTGAGGAGTCGCTATCTGCTATCTCTCGTCACAGTCATACAAACTTCAGGAATCAGGCTTCCATTCTACTGTAGTAACGGTTCTGTTACTGATCTTACAGGAATTAATTTTAATTCAATAAGCAAAATTTGAGTCTTTTCAATGAATGGCATACTGTCAAGCATAAAGAGATGAATAAGAATCAAGGAGTTTATAAAGAAATTTTTTAAAAAAGTAATACCCTTTAAAATAGCCACACATAAAATTAAATACTTAGGAATTAACTTGACCAGAGAAGTGAAAGATCTCTATAATGAAAACTATAAAACACTGATGAATGAAATTGAAGAGGACACCAAAAACTAGAAAAGTATTCCATGTTCATGGATTAGAAGAATCAATATTGTTAAAATGTCCATACTACCACTCAAAGCAATATACAGATTCAATGTAATCCTTATCAAAATATCAATAACATTATTCATAAAAATAGAAAAAAAAATCCTAAAATTTATATGGAACCACAAAAGACTGAGAATAGCCAAAGCTAACCTGAGCAAAAAAGAATAAAACTGGAAGAATCACATTACTTGACTTCAAATTATACTACAAAGCTATGGTAACCAAAATAATGTGCTACTGGCATAAAAACAGTCACAGAGACCAATAGAACAGAATAGAGAACTCAGAAACAAATCCACACTCCTACAGTGAACTCTTTTGACAAAGGTGCCAAGAACATATACTGGTGTAAAGACAGCCTCATCAGTAAATGGTGTTGGGAAAACTGGGTATCCATATACAGCAGAATGAAACTAGACCCCTATCTCCCACCATGTCATTTGATTTATGACATACAAAAATCAAATCAAAGTGGATTAAAGACTTAAATCTAAGACTTCAAACTATGAAACTACCACAAGAAAACATTTAGGAAAATCTCCAGGACATTGGTCTGGGCAAAAATTTATTGAGCAATACCCCACAAGCACAGGCTACCAAAGCAAGAATGGACAAATGGGATCACATCAAGTTAAAAAGCTGCTACACAGCAGAGGATACAATTTAAAAAGTGAAGAGACAAGGCACAGAATGGGGAAATATTTGCAAACAACCTATCTGATAAAGGATTAATAACCAGAATATATAAGGAGCTCAAACAACTATATAGTAAAAAGTATAAAAATCTGATGAAAAAATGAGCAAAATATTTGAATAACCATATCTCAAAAGAAGACATACAAATGACAAACAGGCATATAAACAGGTGCTCAACATCACTGATCATCAGAGACATGCAAATCAAAACTACAATGAAATATTATTTCACCCCAGTTAAAATGGCCTATATCCAAAAGATAACAAATGCTGTCAATGATGTGGAGAAAAAGGAACCCTCATATGCTGTTGGTGGGAATGTAAATTAGAACAACCACTATGGAGAACAGTTTGCATGTTCCTCAAAAAACAGTAGAAATACCATATGGGCCAGGTGCCATGGCTCACTCCTGTAATCCCAGCACTTTGGGAGGCCGAGCTGGGTGGATCACTGGAGGTCAGGAGTTCAAGATCAGCCTGGCCAATGTAGCAAAATCCTGTCTCTACTAAAAATACACAAATTAGCCAGGCATGTTGGCACATGCTTGTAATCCCAGCTACTCAGGAGGCTGAGGCAAGAGAATTACTTGAACTTGGGAGGTGAAGGTTGGAGTGAACCAAGATCGTGCTACTGCCCTCCAGCCTGAGTGACAGAGTGAGACTCTGAAAAAAAACAAAAAACAAAAAAAAAGAAACACTGTATAATCCAGCAGTCCCACTGCAAGGTATATACCCAAAAGAAAGGCAATCAGTATATCAAAGAGATATCTGCACTCCCATGTTTGTTGCAGTACTGCTCACAATAGCTAAGATTTGGAAGCCACCTAAGTGTCCATCAACAGATGAATGGATAAAGAAAATGTGGTACATATACACAATGGCGTATTACTCAGCTATCAAAAAGAATGATGGAACTGGAGGTCATTAGGCTAAGTGAAATGAACCAGGCACAGAAAGACAAACATCGCATGTTTTCACTTATTTGTCAGATACAAAAATTAAAACAATTGAAATCATGGACATAAAAAGTAGAAGGATGATTACCAGAGGCTGGGAAGGCAAGTGGGAGGGGAGAGATGAGAATGGTAAAGGGTGACAAAAAATAGAAGAATTAATAAGACCTACTATTTGATAGCACAATCGGGTGACTATAGTCAATAATAATGGTACATTTTAAAATAATGTAAAGAGTATAATTGGATTGCTTGTAATTCAAAGATAAATGCTTGAAGGGATAGATACCCGCTTCTCCATGATGTGCTTATTTCATATTGTGTACCTGTACAAAAACATCTCATGTACCCCAATATATATATATATACCTACTATGTACCCACAACAATTTTTAAAAAATTAGAGTTTCCCTACAAAAGAAAAAAAGAATCAAGGAGTTTACAAGCTAGAGGGGGAAATATAAGTCCTGAATTTAAGAACAGACATGAATTTTTCAGAGTCAGTGTTTCCCAATTATGGTACCTGGACCATCAGAGCCACCTGTGGAGGTGGTTAAGAAATACAGTTTACTGAGTTACACACAAAACTACTGAGCCAGGATCTCTGAGGATGGAATAAAGAAATAATGTTTAACCAGATTCCTTGATTCTTCATGCCTACAGTTCGCAAGCTACTGATGTGAAGATTGCTCTGGGCAGTTATAAAGGAAAATGAGTCATATGCAGTCATTCATCTGCTGTTGTCCGTGTTAGCACTCTAAATGGAGAAATTCTCGTCATTTGTATGTATTAAAATCAGTTGGGGGACTTGGCATGAAATATAGATTCCTGGGTGTGCCCTAGTAATTTCTTATTTAGTGGGTATGGGATAGGACCCAGGAATATACATTTTAATTATGCTACTAGTGATTCCAATGCAGTTCACTTTGTGGATAGCATTATGAAAAGACCAAAACCACTGACCTGTTGGATTGCAGTTGGCTGCCGTCTCTGTCACTCTATTCAGGATGTGGCACTATTAAAGAGTATTATTTCAGGAGCTATAGCGGTATGGTGAGATTCCTGACAGGGCAAGTCCTATTATTAAGCAAGGCTAATGTAGTAAAACGGAATCCTCATTTAGCACTGTGGTTTGAATTGATGCAGCCAATTCACTGATTTATTTCAATGAAACATTATCAACTACTATCTAAATCAGAAAACTCAGACTTTTAAAAAACTGTACTATGTTCATTCAGATATGCATTCTTTATTGAAAATACAATTCAATAGATACAACACAGATTGGAACATTATTTCCTAAAATTGTAATGATCTCATGAAAAGCAATGCAAATATGAGATCTTGTTGCTGTTCAACATTGCACAGGTTGTCTGAAAGTATAATATGGAATAGCAGTATATTCTGTCTTTTAAAGTCATGAAAACCAAAGACAAAAGAAAATCTAAATATGAAAACTTACATCATATGTAAGGAACTCCATTGTGAGAAGGGTGGATGCTGAAACCATCTCCTACTTCTTGCTCTCCGGTAGTCAGAAGTCTTCACAGGCCAAAGTGAAAGAATCCACAGAACCCTAAGTAAATTTCCAGTGAGTATCATGTAGAATACATAAAATATATCATGTAGACTCAAAAAGAGTCTTCTCCAAATTAGTTATCAAAAAAGAGAAAATTATACAAATTTTAGATAAGCTTATCCAAAACTATTCAACATGTTTGTTGTACAATTAACGTTAACTATCAAGAGGGAAAACATCTGACTCTAGAAAAAAACATTTAGCATGTTTATGATGGATTAATATTAGAAAAACTATTAAAGATCTTTCTGAAAGAGTCAGAATGACCTCTTTGTTGAGAATGTGCCCAGGACACTTTAGCAACCTTATCAATCCCAGATGTCAAAAGCACTGAGGACTGACCTAACTTACAAATTATTTTCAGAATTGCAGTAACACACCACTGAAAAGGCTGCCCCTACAGTGCAGAAAAATGGTAGACAAAATTGAAGTATGTTAACGTGACAGATCAATATGTGGATTTCATCCCTTTTCTAGACATCTTCATTAAATCCTCAGAATGGCTTCTGAACATGCTCTTGTCTGATACAAATGAGACATGGTTTCTCTGACTACCTGAGATCAACTTTTTATTACCCAATAAAAACAGCCTGGGGTACATCTCTAATGGATAGATCTCTCTTAATCCTGTGACTAAGGATCAAGGAATAGGTAAAAATACTGTTTGGGGGTTAAGGGAGAGAAGAGGACTGTCTCTTTTACTATATTATGATTAAAACCACAGGCTAATTTTCTCTGCTCTTAAATTTTCTAAACATTTAGCTTTACTTTTTGTTTTCTCACTGTTAATATGCCACACCAACACTAAGTAAAATTTCATTTAATCAAAATAGGTTGGAACCAAGATCATTTTATTAAAATCATATTTCTTGAGAATATGGGAAATGCCAATTTAATCTAAGAATTTCTGTGTGGAGGGGAAAGTACTGAATCTATTCTATCTGAATAAGTGTAACTAGAGCTAAAATGGCCAGTGCTCTTCCTTTTTTCCATTATGAATAAATTAGAATATTTTAAAAATCAATTAATATCCCATAAAAAATACATGAGCTCATGTACTTACTAGACAATAATTGCCATTTATATTAGAATGAGATTACATAACATTTTTATATGTTTCACCTATTACAAATTTGCTTCATTTGTTATTTGTTATTTTCTAATTATGTTTGTGCTGCTAAGATATTTTGTTAATTTGGTTCAGTTAACCAATCTGTTGGTAATTTTGCTTGTAATTTGTAAAGGCTTTGTAGAGACTGGTAATTTTTTACCGGAAACACTTATTCTCAGTCAAAAATGGAAACTATTACCATATGTAAATATAAAGCTGGCTTAAAGGAGAAAAGAGTATAAAGGCAGGATGTGGATGACTTACTCTCACTTTTTCACCCTGCAGGAAAAGTTCAAAATGTGCACCTTTCTGATTATTGGAACTGATTTTTCAAACGTTTCTCACATGAAATGTAGCAGGAATTACACTAAACTGGCTGAATTGTATGAAATAAAGCAGATGGTTCTTAAGTAAATTTTTTTTTTTTTTTTTTTGAGACAGGGTCTTGCTCTGTCACCCAGACTGGAATGCAGTGTTGCAATCAAGGCTCACTGCAGCCTCGACCACTTGGGATCAAGGGATCCTCCCACCTCAGCCTCCCAAGTAGCTGGGACTACAGGCACACATCACCATGCCTGACTAATTTTTTGTATTTTTGGTAGAAACAGGTTTTTACTATGTTGCCCAGGCTGGTGTCAAACTCCTGGGCTCAAGTGATCTTCCTACTTTGGCTTCCCAAAATGTTGAGATTACAGGCATGAGCCACCACACCCAGCCAGATGTCTTCTTTAAGTAATATTATTACAACTAAAACCAGTTTTTGAGTATAATTAAACAGGTTGTTGTAAACAAGAACAATGTGATAAAGATGATGCTATTTTTTGTATATTAATCTATATTTATGTTTCAGCTATTTGAGAAAGTCAAAGAAGTTTGTCCAAATGTGCATGAGAAGATCAGAGCTATTTATGCAGATCTCAGTCAGAATGACTTTGCCATCAGCAAAGAAGACATGCAGGAGCTTCTCTCCTGTACAAACGTAATCTTTCACTGTGCAGCCACTGTACGCTTTGATGACACTCTCAGGTACATTCCCATTTCCCTCTCATGGCTTGTATACATTTGTGTGCATGTAAATTTCTTCATAGTTTCTGTAAAGAAAAAAAAAAAAGAAATACTCTCTCAACAACAACAAAAAACATACAAAGAAACAAAACTCCTCCAAAATCCCACCATCTAGAAACAACCATTTACTACTGTGGAGAACATTCACTCCAATTTTTCTTTATGTATCTATGATTACATAAGTGTATGTTCAATTTTACTGGAAGAAAATGGCATCCTAGCGAGGATGATATTTTGCAACATGCTCAGTTCTATTTTTTGATATCTACCACTGTCAATAAATATTCTATTATAATTTGTAATGATTACATGACACTCCATTGCACATATGTATAATATATTAAACTAGTTCTATGTCGGCGGACATTTGGATTGTTTTAATTTTTCACTATTATAAACAACACTGCAGTGAACATCTGTGTGCATGTATATTTTTCACCCCTTTGTGTGCTCTTCTTGAGATAAATTCCTAGAAATACAATGATCAGATACATAACAGATGTACTCAGGTTATGAACAGTTTGCATTTTCACACATAATGCTAAATTGCTCTCCAAAAATGTGGTGTCTGCTTACACTGTCTCTGTGCACATGAATGCTCATTTTTACAGTCACAAAATAACACTATAATTTTAAAATTATTATTTTGTTTTGTTTTGTTTTGTTTTGTTTTGTTTTGAGGCAGAGTCTCGCTCTGTCGCCCCTTAATGTTGCTAATAGGATAATGGAAACGGTAGCACATGTTCTGATTTGTATTTCTTTGATGATTACAAACGCTAATGATATTTAAATGCTTATAGGCATTTTGTTCTTTGTGAAATGCCTATTCATGCTCTTTGCTTTCTTTGCCTATTTTTCTTTTCTTATCTTTTTTTTTTTTTTTTTCTAAGACCGAGTCTTGCTCTGTCACCCAGGCTGAAGTGCAGTGGCGCGATCTAAGTTCACTGCAAGCTCCACCTCCCGGGTTCACGCCATTCTCCTACCTCAGCCTCCTGCATAGCTGGGACTACAGGTGCCCGCCACCACGCCCAGCTAATTTTTTGCATTTTTAGTAGAGACAGTGTTTCACCATGGTAGCCAGGATGGTCTCGATCTCCTGACCTCGCGATCCGCCAGCCTCGGACTCCCAAAGTGCCGGGATTACAGGCGTGAGCCACCGCGCCCAGCCCTGAGCCACTGCGCCCGGCCCATCTATTTTTCTATTGAAACATTTTTTCTTATTAATATTAAGACTTCTTGAAAGTTTCAGCATAGTCTTTTTTTTTTTTTTTTTTTTTCTTTTGAGACAGAGTTTCGCTCTTGTTGCCTAGGTTGGAGTGCAATGGCAGGATCTTGGCTCACTACAACCTCCGCTGCCTCAGCCTCCTGAGTAGTTGGGATTATGGGTGCCCGCCACCACGCCTGGCTAATACTTTTGTATTTTTAGTAGAGACGGGGTTTCATCATGTTGGCCAGGCTGGTCTCGAACTCCTGACCTCAGGTAATCCACCCGCTTTGGCCTCTGAAGTGCTGGTATTACAGGCGTGAGCCACTGCGCCCGGCCGTTAAACTCTTCATCTTTTATAAGGCTCAAACTATTTTAACAATTTATCAAATGTCTTTCAAGTCTATTATTTATGCAGTTATTTATAATTTCCCCTAGTATTTTTATGGTTTCATTTTCACATTTAGATATTTGATCCATTTATAAAGTATTTACCTAGAAAGAGGAGTACAGGAAAATTCTGTAAGAAGAGTGATGCAGATGTGAAAGTAAAGCAGCTTTATTTTTTTGTGTGTGCTATATGGTTACTTTTAAACAATATTTGTTAAATATTTTTACTCTTTATCTGATATAAAGCTCTGAAACTAAATTTCAGTTTTTAAACTATTTTGCTACATTAAATCAGGCTTTCACTGCCAGTACTGTATCATTTTAATTGCTGTAATTTTTATTATATTAGAGCAAGTATACTCACAGCACTATTTTTTTTTTTTTTTTTTTTTGAGACAGGGTCTTGCT
>NW_012114364.1:2254782-2284086 GCF_000951035.1 Colobus angolensis palliatus | reverse complement strand
GCACCACCATGCCCAGATAATTTTTGTGTTTTTGGTAGAGACAGGGTTTCACAATCATGGCCAGGCTGGTCTCGAACTCCCGACCTCAGGTGATCCACCTACCTCAGCCTCCTAAAGTGCTGGGATTACAGGTGTGAGTCACCGCACCCAGCCACACTTTCATTTTTATAGAATTTTTGTGACTGTTCTCTTTGCATATACTTCTTGATTAAATTTAAGATAATTTTGCCAGGTTTTTAAAAATCTTGGGAATTTGATTAGAATTACCTTCTATATGTAGAATACCTTAAAAACATTTAACATATTTAAAATATTGATTCTTCCTATCCAAAAACAATATGTTTTCCCATTTACTAAATTTTTTGTTATTTGTTTTTTGTTATTATATATTCATTTGTGATGAATTTCATATATGTTAAATGTTCAACTTTGAACATTTCTTCTCTTTTATTCTCTAATTTTTGTTTATATACAGGCAAGCTAGTGATTTTTTACATAATTTTTATCAGTGAACACCTTACTGAATTATAGTACATTTCAGCTTTTTAAAAAGCTGCTTCTGTTTTCCAGGTATGCAATTATATAATCTGACAGTAATTTTTGTGGCTGTCTTTTTAGTATCTGTATCTGTTCTTTAATTTTATTTTTCTTTCTAATTAATTAAAGGACTAGGACTTCAGAACAATGTTAAGTAGTAGTGTGATTGTAGGCATTATTCCCACCACAGACGTTACAAGCAGTGCTCCTAGCTTTTCACCATTAAGAATGATATTGGCTAGCAAATTTAAATATATGTTGCTTAATCATTTTATTCCTATTCTAGTGAATGTGTTTAATTAAATTGGAAATGGAAATTAAACATCATTTTAAACTTTTCAAAATACATATATATTCTTACATAGTTTTTCTCTTTTGAGTTAAATTAAATTAGTAAGTTTCCTGGCATTGGATAAACCATGTATTCCTGGAATGAACTATTTCATTGTTATCACATACTGTTTATATAGCTTTGTATTCTGCTATCTGCAATTTTAGATTTTGACATCAATTTTCATGTCTGGCCTAGACCTTTACCAACTTACATTGCTCATTTAAAAATTCTACTGTTGCTCCCCTCAAGTTTATTTATATTTTCCAACTTCTTCAGTTAAATGTTTGATTTACATGTTTTTGTTCTTTTAATGACTGCCTATAGAAGCACCTTTACACATTCAGAGGATTGTAATTCTTTTTTCAGTTGATTAGAATCAACTGTCCTCTAGATATATGTACGGTGTGTCAGTGAATAGGATTTATGTGCACAAAACACATCATCACTACATAAAACATTCCGAGTATCACAAAATTGTGTAGCCATGACCCATCCTTCTCTCCCTGGTGTTTGGTGCAGCCACCAAAATCTGATAGGTATGCCAGTTATTGGAGTAGGTACAGTTATAGTAAGGCGTGATGCTGACTTACCTCATTGTATTTCCTTCTACTTAATCTTCTCTAGACATGCTGTGCAACTTAACGTCACTGCCACCCGGCAGCTCTTGCTTATGGCTAGTCAGATGCCAAAGCTGGAAGCGTTTATACATATCTCTACTGCCTATTCAAATTGTAACCTGAAGCACATCGATGAAGTTATCTATCCGTGCCCTGTGGAGCCAAAAAAAATCATTGATTCCCTTGAGTAAGTTGGTCTAATAAAGGGATCAAGGGGCGGGTAGAATGTTGTTCTCTTTGATTCTTTGTAGCTATTAATGAGATGATGAAGTGAAACACTTTTGAAGCAAATGTTGTGAAATGGTGCTAGCCTTAGCTACCTTGTCTGCCAGTTCTGGTGGGGAATATATTGCTAAAGAGAAAGGGGATAGAAAATTCTTAAACATTTTGTGGAATTGTGTAGGATTGCAATGAGGTACTTGGGAATACTATACATAGAAGTAGTTTCTCAGATCTTAATGAACTTAGCATTGTCACTAGATAAAGCAAGTATAATGTATAGAATAAAAGTTCAGAAGAAAAATTTTCAGTTCAGACTGACATGAGTCTGGCATAGCTCCACCAGTAACTACCTGTGTGACTTTGAGCAACTTCCTTGCCCTCTCTGAGCCCCAGGTCCTTCATTTGTAAAATGGGCCCATTTTATAGTTGTGAGGTTGAATAAAGTTATATAAAACACTTATTGCAGTGCTAGGGAGTGTTTAACATCACTTAATCAAATGATTCGTAAAAAAGAACTAGTGGCCGGGCGCGGTGGCTCACGCCTGTAATCCCAGGACTTTGGGAGGCTGAGGCTAGTGGATCACCTGAGGCCAGGAGGTCAAGACCAGCCTGGCCAACATGGCAAAACCCCATCTCTACTAAAAATACAAAGATTAGCTGGGTGTGGTGGCAGGTGCCTATAATCCCAGCTACTTGGGAGGCTGAGGCAGGAGAATCACTTGAACCTGGGAGGCAGAGTTTGCAATGAGCCGAGATTGTGCCATTGCACTCCAACCTGGGCAACAAGAGTGAAACTCTGTCAAAAAAAAAAAAAAAAAAAGAACTAATGAAGAATAAGAATTGCTCCAATATCTACCAGAAGGTGACAGTCTCTTGACTTATTTGACTGAGACACACTTTCCTTACTGTCCTATGATGCAAGAGAAATAATGTCTAGGATTTTTCTCTTCTTGCCAACCAGCAGAAACCACTTTCATCTTAGGACACAGCTCAGGTCTTATTCTAAGCTTGTTTTCTGCTTATTTATTCTGCTCCTTTTTACTAAGCTTACTTTAAAAAAAAAAAAAAAAAACTCTACATAAAAAGTATTACAGCAGAAAGATGGACTATTTCACAATGAATTTGTCACATTATAATTTTATATGATACTGTATTTATATTTAATATATACTCTTTAAAAAGTTTTAGCTAAATCAAGAGTTCATTCCCTTCAGGGCAAACATTTTTATCTCCTCCAGCTCTGAGAATAGATATTTTTGTCTGTCATGTAAAAATATCCAGGACAAAGAAGAATGAAAGTCATCTAAAGGATCTGGAGGTTAAAGTTGCTAATAAATGGAGGTTTGCTAAATTGGTACAGAGAAAAATTTTACAGTGCAGAGTTCATCAGGATAGTGGGAGAAAAAGCAGGTGTACTCTGAGGCCCAAAGTCTAGACAATAAAGTATGTTTAAAGCCTCAGAGCATTTTCAGGATGGAATTGGTTTCTGTCAGTCACCCTCTTATGGTGTTGTCTCTTGGTAAATGTGATGCTTTCATATTTGATATGTCCAGGAGAGAGGCAGACCCCTTTTGATTCCAGACTGTTTCCTGGTCATTCTCCACTGCTGATCTCTCTAACACCTGACAGGTCATAATGCAATTTGAGGTAGCAAAAGAGCCCGAGAGTACATTAGAGAAAAGAAGTAAGAGGCCAGGTGTGGTGGCTTATGCCTGTAATCCCAGCACTTTGGGAGGCCAAGGTGTGTGGATCACCTGAGGTCAGGAGTTCGACACCAGCCTGACCAACATGATGAAACCCCGTCTCTACTAAATACAAAAAAAATAGCTAGGTATGGTGGCACATGCCTGTAATCTCAGCTACTTGGGAGGCTGAGGCAGTAGAATCACCTGAATCCAGGAGGTGGAGGTTGCAGTGAACTGAGATTGCACCATTGCACCCCAGCCTGGGCAACAAGAGCAAAACTTTGTCTCAAAAAAAAAGAAAAGAAGTAAGAGTTCACCCATAGAGAAGGGCTTCTCTAGGTACTCCATACCACTTCCTCCCAAACTGCGTCCAGACACTAAATACCCCAGGTTTCAAAAAAGAATAAACTCACCTCCCAGAGGAAGAGTTGATTTACCTTCAGACATCCAGCACTTTCCATCCTCCCTCAAGTATATGTCAACCAGACAAGGCAAGTAACTGCTACATGATTTATGAACAAACTGCAACTGACATTTGTACAAAATTTTTAATGTCCATTTGTCATTTATTGCTCTCCAAGGATAACAATTATTTAAGCAACTAATTAGAACTAGGAATGAAGTTATTCTATCTCAACAGATAAATTTTGGGTACAATTAAGGAACTAAGTTTTAAAAAAAAAAATAGAGAAAAGTCATACTTATTATTTGCCAAGTCAAGATTAATTAGGACATCCAGGACCACCTACCCAGGCTCATCTCTCTCAGCCCTCCCCTTACTTTCATGCTGCAGTCACAAAGAAGTAAGGCCTTCCCTCCCCATACTCTGCCTGCCTTTGCACTCGAAACTCTCTGTTTGTTCCTAGAGCTTATTTCCCCTTTTGCTTCACCTGGTTAATTCTTACTCAGACATCAAGGCTCCCTAGTGAAGCTCTCTGGCTTAGGCACCCTTCCCAAGTGCCCCCATAGTACCCAGTGTCCAGCTTTATTATTGCTCATAACACAGGTCATTCTGAATGTCTGGTTGCTTATCTACATTCTACATTAGACAATGAGCTTCTCAATGGAAGAGAGTATTTCTTGCTCCTCTTTGCATCTCCAGCTAGGGACTCAGTGCTCGCTGAATGAATGAAAAGCTTTTGGTGGCACTACATGATTATTGTTCATATTGTTTTGACTGTTTTTATTTGTTTGTTTTGACTGAAGCAAGAATAGATGACAGAATTCCATAGCAAGCTGATATTTTGGGACACAGAAGTCTTATGTATAAAATATCTATCCATATCCCCACGTCTTACCCTTGTTTCTGGTTGTTCATTTTTTTCTTCTTAAACTTTGAATGAAACCTATATGTTAAGTTTTGAATAGCACTTTAAATAAAACCCAGCAACCCCTCACCAACTATACCATGATCTCAACTATTTCAATGACTCCTATACCAGAGGGAATTTTGGGAAGTTTTAGAATAACAACATTAAAAATCATTCTGAATAAATATCAATTCACCTAAATCCAGGTTTTATTTCTTTGTTTTAGGAAAATACTTTGTTCCTTTGATTAATTTTCTATTTAGTAATTGGTCTGTGTTAAAATAGAATTATTTTCCAAGGTTTTTAGGTTTCTATTTCCCTTGGGAGTTTTTCTTTCTTTCAGTGCAACAGAGAAATGCCTGGGGGACAGTTTTTTGTTGTTGTTGTTGTTAACAGTAACTTCCAGGGGTCTAGTGGCTGCCTTTGCTCTTAGTAGTTCAGCAGTTCTTATTTATTTATAAGGAACCAGGAGTTAGACAACAAGATGATCTTGAAACTGTACTATTGGCATTATATTCTCAAGAAAATCACCATGATGATGTAAAATGAAACTTTATTTTTCCAGCAAATCAGTTGAATGGGAATTCCAGGTCTGGGAAATAAAGAAGGATTTGCATTTTTGGGCCGGACCTTTCCTGATTGCTTGGGCAGCAGTGGTACTGCTCAGGGTTGTTAATAATGGGACTGTGAACTTGAACCCCATGCTTACACCCTGGTCCCAACCTTTGCAGACTCTGTTCGTTCAGTTCCCCCCATTTTCTATTCATCCTGTATCCTGAGACTGTCAGGCCTGAGCTCCCTTTCTTTAGCCCCTATCTAAAAACTTTTAGCATTACCTTGGCCCTGAAATATTCCAGAAAGATGAAAATTGATTTTGTTAGTACAAAAACTTTAGCACATTAGCATAAATATATTTTTAAAATAACTTAAATCAGGAGTTAATGCTTTTAATGAATATGACAAGCATGGCCGTTAATCACTGTTAAGCAACTCATTTTCCTGGTTCTTATATCTGTAGTTGTCTTCCGCCCCTCATCCCAGTCACCAGTTCCGATTCTGACTCAGCTCTACCTTCATATTACCAGCTTCTGCCTAGTTGGTGTGCATAAATGGATCAGGGATTGCCAATGAAATTCCAGTTTTCCAGAATAACAGCTTATGTAGAAGGTTTATTTTTTTAAGTGCACCTGACTGACCAAGAAAGGCAGGGTTTTATGGTTGGTGCTTTCCTTATTTTTTAGGTCAAGGTAACTCCTCTTAGGGAAACCAGTGTAGAAGGAAAGGGCTTTTGTGCCCGTATAAAAACCTGAAATAGCTAGAACCAGGTACTAGAAACACGGAATCGCAAATATTTATGGCTCCGTTGAACATATGTAAATAAATCTGAATTAAGAAGGGAAGGGGAAGACATGAATCATTACTGAGCAATGAGCAAGGCACTTTCACTGACATTTAATTTCATAATGTAATATTGTAGGGTTGATATTATTATCACTGCTATACTAATCACGGAGCAAAAAGCTCAGAAAGGCTAAGTTACTCCTTGAAAGTCTCTCAGACACAATTTTTATCCATGGCCACTTGATTCTGAAGCCCACGGTCTTTCCAGTCTACTCACAAACTTGGCAGTGGTAGAGATTAAAAGGTGCTTTCTGGCCGGGCGCGGTGGCTCACACCTGTAATCCCAGCACTTTGGGAGGCCGAGGCGGGCAGATCACGAGGTCAGGAGATCGAGATCATCCTGGCTAACGCAGTGAAAGCTCGTCTGTACTAAAAATACAAAAAATTAGCCGGCCGTAGTCCCAGCTACTCGGGAGGCTGAGGCAGGAGAATGGTGTGAACCCAGGAGGCGGAGCTTGCGGTGAGCCGAGATACGGCCACTGCACTCCAACCTGGGCGACAGAGTGAGACTCCGTCTCAAGAAAAAAAAAAAAAGGTAAAAAGGTGCTTTCTTGAGATATAGACTATGTTCCAAAGAGCATAGTCTCTTTAGACTATGTTCCGAGACAAACAGAACAGGGCAGAATTATACACGTGTGGTGGTGGGGAAACTGGTGGAGTGGAGGGAGGCGTATGAGAAGACTTGGAAGAGTGGATAGAGTGTGGATAGGTGAGATGTGCACACGTGCCCGGCAGGGCAGCTGGAGCTGGGAAAGCCAAGCGTGTTTGGGACACAGCCAGAAGTCCATCTTGGCAGCACACGTGTTACGTGTAGGGAAGCAGTTAGAGATCAAACTGGAGAGGTAGGCTGGCCATACTGTGGAGATTTTGCATACTATGCAGAGGAATTGTATTTAATTCTCTAGGCAGTGGAGATCTATTGAAGGAGGGCCGTGTATGTGTATGCATTTTTGTGTATAATTTTGGGTTGTTTGTTCATTTGTTTTCATCATGGAAAAGTGCCTATGAAAGTGGGCTTCAGGAATATTAATATGGCCAGAGGTCGGGGGAGGCAGTGGATTAGCATAGGGAGTAGACAGAGGAAGTGAGACTCATTACCAGAGAGGAGTGCTATGGAAGACAAGAACCAGGGCACGGCAACAGATATAAAAAACACCTCCATGTTTTGGGAAATAAAAAAACAGGAGGACATGGCTACTGCTTTGCATATGGGGTTGCACCTATCAAATTAACTCCAGTTAGAACATGCATACTTGTCATGTTTTGCATTTCTAGTACCAGGGATTTAATTCTTTTAAAATTCAGTTCTGTTGAAATTTTACTCCAAGAAGCAATGCGTTTTTGAGAGCTAATCCTGATATATTCAAATCTCAATGACTTCAGTTTATGGAGTGGACTTCTTTTAAATTAGTGATTCCCTGATTTGCCTGACTGTTGGAATTTTCAGGGCATGTTGAAAATACAGATTATCAGACTCTTAATTCTGCAGATGTATTTAGTGATTCTAAAATGGCACCCAGGAATCTGGATTTTTCCCAGGGACCCTGTGTAATTCATATTTATGAGCAGGCAAGTTTGGGAAAGAGGGCCTTAAGGAATTTTTTCACTGAGCAGTCTTCATTTGAAATTAGGACCATTTATCTTCTTTATCTCTGTGCTCCCTCTTTCTCCTGCTCTCCTTGCCTCCTGTTGTCTTTCAGTTCTTAGAAGCTTTAATTGAAAGTTCCTAGTAGATCTGTACCTACTAAAAACCACACTTCTGAGGCTACACGGTCACCAGAAGACACAGCTAATCTGCCATGTAAAAAAGGAAAGGCGGCATGTGCACTGAGGGTTCAGGTGTGAGAGGCAGGCGAGTGGAGGCCCCCACAGCCAGCAGCAGTGGCCCTTATCACAGCCCTCTGGGAGATATGAAAGGAGGTCAGATGTTGGAAAGTAGTCTTTTTTGCCTTCGTGCTGTAGAACACATTGTTAACACTAAAAAAGCTGATCTCTTCTAGGGGAATGGTGAAAGCTGATTCTAGCACTTGTGCTTTTAATTTCAGGATGGCACAGCTTCAAAATGATATTTAAGTAGCTAAATAAAAATGAAAATTCTGTGTACTCTGATATTAGCAGGCTTTAAATTACAAACCAGAATAAGATTAAATTGTTTCTTAACCAAACTGAGTAATTTTCACAATGGCAGGCCATTGTCAGGGCATTCAGCATCTGGCTCATGTTTGAGCCAAGCTAGGTGCTCTGTAAAAGCCATGAGGGAAATACAGAGGCCAATTCTCCATAATCATTATGCTCAGAAATACCCTGCTTCCCACTGGAAAGTTTAAGTTGACCTTGAAGCCACCTTCACCAAACCAAGGTCGGTCAACACTTTTCACCACTGCCACTGGACACTTTACTTCCAATTTTGTTTCCTGCTCTACAAAGATATCCCCTTCCTTCCTTTCCCACATTCTCTCTACAACCTTGTCTTCTTTTGAGTTCATCTACTCTCCCTTATCATTGTTCATCTCTGCTTCCCAAAACCTTATATAGTACAGAAATTGGTCAATCAAGATTATCATGTGGAAGAACATCCATTTACTGAATAAGGCAGCTGGCTCCTGGGGACAGAAAGGTGATTAGACACTGCGATAAAAATCATAATCCCTGCTCTTCTGGACTCACTGTCCAGTGGGGAGTAAGACACATAAGCAAATACAACTTGATAACTACAACAATCAAGAGAATGACATAATCTAGCCTGGAGAAAGAGAGAGCAAATGTTATCATAAGACAGTGTGTCCACTACTTACTCTCTAACAGATTTCCTGATAAACTACTAGGCTTGCCCACTTCTTGCATAAGAAAATTGAGGGTATCGGGGAGGGGAAATACATATGCCTCTTCGTATTTCATTCAGTAAATACATAAATAATTAAACTATTAATGATATAATCATTTTGCTTCGATAAGTTTGAAACCAAAATTGATAGTAATATTTAGAAGAATTTGCGTATGTGTGTGTATGTGAACACACATAGACATATACATACTGCTTTCTGAAATTTTAAATGACTTTATGCTTCTTCTGAAGCAATTCAAGGTTAGAATTTGAGACCCATGGGTTCAAAACATCTTCTTGAGTATACTGGAGGACATTTAGATTAATTTCAGACATGCATTTTGGTTTATATAGTGTTTTTTATCTATGCTAACTTATTTACTGTTTTAAAAACAAATTGAGAACAAACAACAGCAGCAACCCTAAACTGACTGTTTAAGTCCTAAGAATGGCTTGGCCCAACCAGTGGATGTGCATGTTTATTACACTAATCTCCTCTGAACCTAGGAATTGGCTAGATGAGCTGCAGATGGTCTGTTTGGCTGTATTATAAATGATATTTTATTTTTATTTGTTTTATTTATTTATTTATTTTGAGACAGGGTCTCTGTCACCCAGGCTGGAGTATGGTGGCACAATTATGGCTCATTGGAGCTTCCAACTCCCAAGCTCAAGCAATCCTCTTCCCTCAGCCTCCTGAGTAGCTGGAACTACAGGTGCATGCCACCATGCCCTACTAATTTTTAAAACCTTCTTTTGTAGAGGCAGGGTGTTATTATGTTGCCCAGGCTGGTCTCAAACTTCTGGACTCAAACGATCCTCCTTCCTCGGCCTCCCAAAGTGCTGGGATTACAGATTTGAGTCACCATACTTGGCCAGAAATGACATTTTAAAACTATTACCTACAAAGATGTATGCTCACTGGTTGTTGTAGTAAAAAATCACAATGCCTTAGGTTTATTGGCTCACTTTGTTTCATCAAAGAGCTTAAATGCAGTTGTGAATATTCCTGTTTACCCTCATGATAATTTAGAATGAGTATAATTATTGCCATTTTCACAACTACAGTTGGAATGAGATAATTTATATTCCTGTTTATCCTCATGAGAATTTAGAATGAGTATAATTATTACCATTTTCACAAGTACAATTAGAATGAGAAGATAAAACAGTGGAATACAGATGTAACTGAGAGTAGCAGAGGCAAGTCATCTATAGAATATTAAAATTTCTTGTATGTGTGCTGTCAGAAATCTACAAAACCAAAATTTTCTAAGACAAGCAAACTCACCAAGCTTTATAAGGCCCCTATCCCCCAAGTATTATCCTTTCCATGTACCCCAGCATTAATTACAGCAACTGGTACTGGCCATGTGACATACATTCCCAGCACATTGTTGGGCTCTGATGTTTTCTAGGATTTTTTTCTTTATAGCTTTTTGGAAATTAAGCTCTATTCCCTCAAGACCTGGTTTTCTTAAACTGTATATTTTTGCAGGTGAGAGAAAATGGTCTCAGGTCAGTCAATCCACTGTATGAAATGAGATAGTGGTAGGGTTATTGTTAAGATGGAGAGGTGTCTGCATCATCCTATATTCTTTCCCAGCCCCCAGGTGCCCATATAATTAAAATACCCTAGATATTTCTATGTAGTTGAAGTTGCTTTTAATTCTAGAACCCCTCAATCTTTCTCTATTCAATTTACATGAAAAGATAATTTGAGTATCCAGAACACACTCAGCACTAATAGAAGCAAAGCAAGAAAAATGGAAACATTATAGTCAATGCCCATGTTCTAACTCAGGATCAAATGAGGCATTAAAATTGAAAGTTGTGATTCTGAGTAAGTCTTAACATCATGTACATCTTAGTTGCTCAAAAATTTGTCATGTCAGCAAAGTGGTAAGTGAAGATTTTCTACAATCAAAATAGTATAGTTCTGTAGAAATAAATGTACCACATTGATTAGAAAAATCACACTAGCATATTTCGGCAGCTTAATTTTTAAAAAGCTATGTTATATCAATAATTTAACCACATAGATCTGTTGACTAGAAGAATGTTACATATATAATTGACAATACTTTTGTTGTTTTCTTAGAGAGGTGTAGATAGACTTTGGGGTTATCAAGTGGTTCTGACATATTTTTAAGAAAGATTAGGCTGATGCTATCTAACTTGGTTATTCATGATACATGTTATCTTGTAAATAGGAGTAGTCAATAATCGTGATTTTGAAGCTATTTCAGAGCACTATAATCACCCCCACTTGACAGACTTCAGAATTCACTGGAAATCTCTGGAGATAATTATCAAGTTATTAGCATAGACTTTAAAGAGATCTTCAAAAATGCATTACATAGGTTTGCTAAAACAGATTGTAAGTCTACCAAACTAGTCGCTTTGATTTGATTTGCATTCAGTGAAATTTTTAAAATTTAAAGCTAAAGGCTTCAGGATTACTACATCAGATTTTTATCGGACAACACTGAGTAGGGCTGCCACTGAAGCACCTTGGATGAGAGCCTCTAACTCCCTGAACACAGCATTCAGCACACTATTGGGAGAATGACTGGGACTCAAATATGTGTTCAATGAATGTACTTATGAGCTTGCTGGAGAGGAAGTAAAAATAACCTCTAATATAGTACTACTAAACCTCTATTTTAGTACTACTACAATAAAGTAGTAATCAATACTGATAAAGTAGCAGCAGAGCTAAAGTAGTACTAATAAAGTAGTACTAATAGCCCTATACTATTATTCGTAATAAAGTAGTATTGCTATTGATTCTATCAGTCTATCTACCTACCTGCCTGCCTGCCTACCTACCTACCTACCTACCTACCTACCTATCTGTTTGGATGGCAGGGCATAGGATAAGATTGGGCTTAGCAGTGGAGAGCAAAGGGCTCATGCATGCTTTGAACAGGTACACACTCAACCTTGGTATCATGTGACTGTTCTGAATTCCAGAACTGAGGCCAAAAGGTGGAAGTTTTGTTTGATTGTGTCTCACATTTTCCTTTTGGTTTATTGTCTAACATACGTTACTAGAATTCTCTTTATTCTGACTACCTTTTAGGTGGTTAGACGATGCTATTATTGAAGAGATTGCACCCAAGCTGATCAGAGATTGGCCCAATATTTACACCTACACCAAGGCCTTGGGAGAAATGGTGGTGCAGCAAGAGAGCAGGAACCTGAACATTGCCATCATAAGGCCCTCCATTGTGGGAGCAACTTGGCAGGAGCCTTTCCCAGTAAGCCCACTCACCTGGATTCTGTGTTTTGCTTCCACACTAAGGTTCTTCTAGCCCAGTTACTTTCTGATGTCTTTCTTCTTCTCCTCAGGATTTATAGCTAAGTGCAGCCAATCGAATATGAACTAGGGCAAAATTCCACTTTGGTTTCCAGCATGTGGCTCCTCTGGCAGTTACCTTGACTGTCCTAGAGTTGGATGGAGAGCTTAAATTAGCTTCTAATTACTCTAGTCTCAAAATTCCCATGGGTGATGGTTTCATATCTTGGCTTTCTTACTATAGTTTAAGCATTCTAGAATGTCCTTGGTGGCCAAATTGGTAGTATTGCAACTGCCAGGGTAAACAAGAGTATTAAAGCTCACAGAAGGATCTCAGTTTAGGAGTACTAATTTTTTTAAACCTCAGTATATTCCCATGACCTTTTGAAAGTACTTTGAATTACATCATCTTCTTCAAAGCAAATCTGTGAAGCTTTGGGGTAGATAAATTCCAGCTCCACTACTTACTGGTAATGCAATGTTTTTGAGTTGTCCCTTCCATAAAACAGGACAGATAACTACTTTGGAGAGTTGATTTAATGAGACAATGTATGAGGAGTGCTCAGTCTCAAGTAAAAGCCTGGTCCCTACTAAAAGGCTCAACAAATATTAATCCCTTCATCTTCTCCTCTCTTCTCTCTCCTCTCCCATTATACACACACATTTGACTTTTATACTGTAATATAAAGAGACATAATAAGGTCAGCTGAATGGCTTAGGTCTTAAGAAACAAACTTAAAAACACATTTCCCTCTAGCTGTTCTTAAACATAATCTTCTCTGTAACATCTTTAAGCAAGTCAGTACACACACAGAAACACACACACACATATATGTATATATATCTGTCACGGACTCTATAGCTGGTAAAAAATGTCAAGAAATGGGCCATTAACACAAATCATGTTTTCAATGTTCTCCTAAGGAGGCTGAAATCATGACTAAAGTGGAGAAGGATAGTTAGTGAATTGCTTAGCAGATCATGATATAAGGACAAGGTCCATAAGAGGTCATAAAACACCAGAAAACCATTCATGGCTCCTGCTAAGAAAAACAATCCTGGCAAAATTCTAATTTTTGCACAGTCAAATAGAGTACAGAAAATGGCCAATGATTTGCCTTTATCTTTTGAGATCTAAATAATACTGAATTAGATAGTTCTATTGGCTGGGATCTCAGTGCTCTTATTAAGATTAGACTGCAGATGTTCCAAAGATAAAACAATTTTCTGAAATGTGTAACCAACAGAAATCTTCTTTCTTTTAGGGTTGGGTTGATAATGTAAATGGACCTAATGGACTCATTATTGCGGTATGTATAACGATGAAGAAATAACTCCCTGAAATGTAGTAGAGGAATAGTAACAAAATTCTTAGTGCTGACTTAGCTTCATTGATCCAAAAACATAAATGTTACTTTACTAATAATTGAGGCACATTATTTTAATTGTTCTGATTGTAATATAGAGGCAGGATGAAATTATTTTATTCTTTGAGAATTTTTTATCAGAAAAACAGAGGTAATGTGCTATCAGTTACTATTTAGGAGTTTTATTTTTGAAGTCTTTGAGCATCAGGACTTTTCTTTAGTTACCACAAGATGGGGGTATTTCCTCCTTTTTGCAGTTTATAATCACATGAATTAGTGCAGTGAATTGAGGATGCAGTAAAAATATCTTCAAAGATTATTAAATTATTGATTATAAAACACATGTAAGAGTTTATGTGTGTGTATAGAAAAGAGATATACATCAAAAATTCTTAATGAATACAAGAAAGAGAACTACCAATTGCAGCAAACTTTTCAAATAAAAAATCCATGAATATAGGCAACACCTTTTCAATAATCTCTTACCAGGAGAAACGTGGCTCCTCTAGGTAAGCAGCCCTCAGTGCGTATCTCCCCGAAGTCCAGATTGATCCAGCCAAGCTATGGGACTTCACAGCTCACACTGAAGCATTTAGGGTCTAAACCCCACTTCACTGTTCTGTACAATGAGTAGGAAATCAGTGATCTTAATGCGTTTAAATCTTATTAGGAACTAGATGTACCATATGACCCAGCCATCCCACTACTGGGTATATACCCAAAGGATTATAAATTATTCTACTACAAAGACACATGCACACGTATGTTTATTGCGGCACTATTCACAATAGCAAAGACTTGGAATCAACCCAAATGTCCATCTGTGACAGACTGGATTAAGAAAATGTGGCACATATACACCAGGGAATACTATGCAGCCATAAAAAAGGATGAGTTTGCGTCCTTTGTAGGGACATGGATGCAGCTGGAAACCATCATTCTTAGCAAACTATCACAGGAAGAGAAAACCAAACACCGCATGTTCTCACTCATGGGTGGGAGCTGAACAATGAGATCACTTGGACTCGGGAAGGGGAACATCACACACTGGGCCTATCATGGGGAGGGGGGAAGGGGGAGGGATTGCATTGGGAGGTGGGAGGGGGGAGGGATTGCATTGGGGAGTTATACCTGATATAAATGATGAATTGATGGGTGCTGACGAGTTGATGGGTGCAGCACACCAACATGGCACAAGTATACATATGTAACAAACCTGCACGTTATGCACATGTACCCTAGAACTTAAAGTATAATAAAAAAATAAAATAAAATAAAATAAAAAAAATCTTATTAGGGATTTAGACTGCGCTTCAGACTCTGTCTCTGTTCCTCCCAGAACTAGGTTCAACATGAATTGCAATATGAATATGAGACAGTGAATTATAACAGTGACAAGGATCTTCCTTCCGATGTCTGATTTTTCAAGCAGCCCTTTTCTTTCTGTTTCCCACCTGCCTTCAACTCTTTCTTCTACAAAAGTTCAGTTGGGGTGAACGTTTAGTGACTTAGAACATCATTATTTTAAAATGATCCCAAAGCGGGTTTGATTATATGCAAAGCTGCATATTTATTTACATTTTCTAAAATGTTCTAAATTGGTTTCTTATGTTTGAAAGAAGGGGAGCTAGTTATAAGACAACAGAACTGAAGTAACATAAGAAAGTGCTAATCATTGCAAATCAATGTTGGAAACATGCAAAGCACAAAGAATCAATTTCATAAACTCAACAAATTATTGACATGAATAATTCCTAATTCTTGCATCTATGTAACATCAGTGATCTGTGAGGTGAACTAAGATGCTAAATAAAAAGTAAACAATAAGGCAATTTTTCCAAGCCAAAAAAATAAGTTTTGTTTTATTAATGGTGAAATGTCACCAATTAATGTTTTTCAAATAAATGTTTCTTAAACTTTTAGTGCCTACTATTGCTTGTAAGTTAATAAACCCTAGCAGAAAACAAAATCATCAAGGAAATGGTAAACAAATATTAATGGGAAAGTTCACAGGAAATTTGTATAACCTTAATTCTTAACATGTCTTACGAATTTTTAAGATGTAAAAGTTTATTCTTGGTGTTTGTTAATTGAGTTTATTAACCTCTCACAAATTCGAGGAATTTTATTCCCTAAAGGAACGTGAGGAACACTAGTAGTTCATGGAAATGCTGGAGATGCACTTGGCTGGGAAGGTAGGATAGACTGAGGAAGTCAGACTTAGCATAAGAACCTGGTAAGCAGTGGATCAATGTTAGCTGTTTTCACTTACTGCACTAGTATAATCAGTTTGATGATACATACTTTAGCCCCAGCTATTATTTAAGACCTGGATTAACATTTTATGTTCTTTTTCCTATGCAGGCTGGGAAAGGGTTTCTTCGGGCCTTAAAAGCTACTCCAAAGGCAGTGGCAGACTTAATTCCAGTTGATACAGTCGTCAATCTCATGCTAGCTGTAGGATGGTATACTGCAGTTCACAGGTGTGGATGCTCAAGTGGGCTTTCAAAGGTTTCAAGAGGGGCAGAGTGAATACATTAAGCCCATTTTCCAAATATAGACATTTCATTATACAAGACCCCAAATGTGTGAAAGTGTGTATTTCACTATTTTATGGAGTTCCTAATATGCCATCATATATGCATTGAGTTGTTTTATAAATACAGTTTAGTACTTGGCTACTCATAAAGTAATAAAACCTTTAAATCACTTAATGGTAAAATTCTTGATAACCAAAAGGCTTTTCTTTCTATTCAGTAGTCTAAAATTCAGCTTTCTCTTTTAGGGCAAAGGAGATAGAAGTTGATGAAATGAGAGAATATATTTTTTAATTGAACTCTGGTAAATGCCAAAAGTTCAGTCACGGTGTGTGGGGAAGCTTCCTGGTACAAAGGAAAAAAATTAGGTTATTCATATATTTGGGTCTGTTAGTGAATGGTAAACAGAATTAAATTTTTCTTATGTGAATTCACACATATGTGCTCCATACTATGTCACTCCTATTTAACATCTCTTTCACACACACACATACACACACACACATGCTTTTCCTAGTCTTCTTCCATTTTTTTTGTTAACCCAGAGACAGAATGAACGATGGAAGCCTTTCATAGGTTGCCTTAATCAGATGAATTACTGAAATCAATCTGTCTAAATATTATTTTTCCTTATTTTTCTTTCATTAGCTTTCCATTTTGTTGTACTTATCTAATTTTTATTTCATTTTCCAGACCTAAGTCAACATTAGTCTACCACAGTACATCTGGTAACCTCAATCCCTGCAATTGGCACAAAATGGGTAAGTGCTTTAGCCATGTAAGTCTATAATTACCAGCATCTGGCACAGAGAAAAAATTGACAAAGTGTGTCATGGAGCTTAGAGCCTATATGGGGAGGAAGACAAAAAGTAAGTAAAGACACAAAATAATGAGATATTGTAAATGTGTGGTAGTTAACTACAATGTACAAAGAAAGGAGTCAGTGGCAACATGTACATGATTGTAAACAGTAAGGGGTCCACTGGCTATAAAGATTTTAAAAACGATGCAACAAAGCAAAAGTTGGCAGTTACAAAGAAGGTCAGTGATAAAATACTGAAATACTCCTTCCTGCTGGAGCAGTGGCTCCTACACACACCCCTTCCCTTCTTGATATGTCACTGAGAATGCGACGTGATCTATGACCAATGAGATTTAGAAAAGTCAGGTGATGTTATTCCTTTGTTATTGAGCCATCATACTGATCATTAATTTATGCAGCTTGCCTCTCAGGTGTGCAATAACCACTCCACTAGCAATTTGTAAAAGTGAATAGGAATCACTATGGGAGAAATAAAAACAACACCCAAGACTCCTTGAACCCTTGGGACCACGGTCTTGGGTGGTGCTGAGGAAACTATATTTTTAATAAGCATCTAGATGATTCTTCATGCTTGGTGAAATGGAGAAACCCTGTGCTATACAAATGATTGATTTGTCTGAATGTAAAGGACTGGATCTGTTCAATGTATAAAACCATAGAAATAGAGTTGAGTACAACTTAAACATCTAATGATGGTAGAAAGTTCAAGTAGGGAGTTTGGCTATTCTGTAGGATTTCTTAGTGCCTACTAATGCACACTTTCTTTCCCTGTTACATAGGTAACACTACCTCTACACATTCCAGTGGTAAGCCATGGTGCTGCACTGAGAGTTCTATTGTAGGGCAGCTAGACACTGTGGCTCATTTTATAATAGGCTTTGAATTGAAAAATGCTTTTCCAAGAATGAAAAATACCTGGCATGCAGGTATTTTTCTTTACTCCTCTTAAACCTATAGCAAACATTGTTCACTGATACAACATTGTATTTCCCTGTGCCAAGGCTCTATTCTAGATTCCCATCTAATACAGCAGTTCTGAAAGTTATTACTAATTAATTTGATGTTGCATTCAAATTAAATTCGTTTGTGTTTTCTATCAGGGTTCTTAGGAGGGATCAAAATGCTTCCTACTAGGAGCAGTAGCCATGCCATAGGAGGATGAATATACATAGCCTCAGGTGACATTACAAGGAGTGATAGACAGCTGGGTCAGTGAACACGGGATATCAGAATCTCTTATGCTATCAACCTGTGCGTAACTTTTGGTTATGCACAGAACCAAATGTTTTAATAATGCTACATATGTTTTAATAAATGTCTATGAACCAGTGATTCTTGAGACTCTTCAAATTTTAAACTATTCTGCCATTTTTAGGATAAACCCAAGTGGGTCATAGCATGTTATCTTTTATATATTCTGTTTAATTCCGTTTGCTGATAATATATTTCCCTTGTTGTTTTCTATTCTCTGAAAGTGTTTGTGTAAATATTGGAGCAATCTATTCCTTGGAAACTTGGTAAAATTACCTATAAATTATCTGGATTTGTAATTTTGTTGTGAGAGGATTTTTTATTGCCTCAATAGTTAAAGAATTTTGCAGGCTTTCAGTTTCTACTGGAATCAGTTTTAGTAAATTATATTTGTCTCTTTTTCTAAGAACTTGTCTGTTTTAAAACATATTCACATAAAATATTTCATATTACATCATTTTTTTGTCCTAAACTGTATCTGTAATTATGTTTCTCATTTAATTCATAATATTTATGTGTCTTCTCCAAAGGGTTTATTATTTCTTTTTTTCAAAGAACCAACTTCTTCTGGCTTTATTGATTCTTTATTATGTTGCTTCGTTTTCTACTGCATTGATATATATTGATATATTGCTTTATCTCTATTTTCCCCTTCCTCCTGTTTTCTTTGATTATTTCTTTCTTCTTCTTCTTTTTTTTTTTTTTTGAGACGGAGTCTAGCTCTGTCGCCCAGGCTGGAGTGCGGTGGCGCGATCTCGGCTCACTGCAAGCTCCATCTCCCGGGTTCACGCCATTCTCCTGCCTCAGCCTCCCGAGTAGCTGGGACTACAGGCACCCGCCACCACACCCAGCTAAATTTTTTTGTATTTTTCGTAGAGACGGGGTTTCACTGTGTTAATCAGGATGGTCTTGATCTGACTTTGTGATCTGCCCACCTCGGCCTCCCAAAGTGCTGGGATTACAGGCGTGAGCCACTGTGCCCGGCCTCTTTCTTCTCTTTAATTTAGAAATACAGCTCACGAATATTCAACTTTTCTAATACATGCATTTATGGCTTTATATTTCGCTCAAATGTCACTTTGGCTGTATCCCACACATGTGGTTGTATGATGTTGATGTTATCATTACTCTCTAAGCATTAAGCATTTTTCATTTAAATTCTTCTTTGACCTATGAGGATGCAGAAGTGCAGTTTTCAATTACCAAATTAAACTTTCTACATGTGCATGAGTTTCTACTTGTACTTCAGATCAGAAAGACAGTAGCTTAATGGTTAAAAGTCTTGGGCTTTAAGATCTAATAGACTTGGATTCAAATCATAGCTCATTCATTCACTCCAGTATTCATTAAATAGACACTATTCCTGGGCTAAGGATATATCACTAAACAGAAATCCATGCCCACATAGATGTTATATGCTGGTATGGTTCCTACCATTTAGTAGACTCCACTACTTACTAGTTGCGTGAACTTGAAAAAGTCACTCAGTTTCTCCTCATAGATCTTTTTTTTTTTTTTTAAATCTGTCTATGAGAATAATAATCATTCTATTCCACGGAGCTCTTGGGAGGATTTAATGAGATAAAGTGCTTAGCACAGTGAACATTTCAGTAAATGCTTGCTATTACCATTTGGACAGCTTTCTCAGAAAGCCATTCCTAACCCAGCCTCACCCCTCCCCTTCCTGGCACACAGACAGAGCTAGAGGCTTCTTTTGTCTTCCTCCAGAGCATATTGTACTGATCTCTAGCATAATACTCAGGCAAAATATTGTAATCATAAATTGTCTACATCTCCCACTAGATTGCCAATTCCTTAAAGACAGGGAATATATCATATGTATTATTAATTTTTTTTTACCTCAGCACCTACCACAATGCCTGCAAGTGTTAAATGCCAAATAAATGTGTTTGTAATGACTAAAGGAAGGATTGGTATAGATTTAGGAAATGGAAAGTAATTGTATGTTGCTGAGATATTTATTCATTCATTTAGTCAAAAAATATTTATTGGGCACCGATTACCTGCCAACCACTTTCAAGGTACTATATAGGTTGAAACAAAATAGACAAAATTTTGTCATGGTACTTAAATCTTAGAAAAGAGAAATATACATCAGATATGGTTGAGAGATTGCAGAAAAATAAAACAGACTAAAGAAGTAAATAGTGATGTGTGAAGGCTGCTGTTTTATATGTGATGGCCAAGGAAAGTCTGTCTGATAAGATGTCATCTTAGCAGAGACCTGAAAGAAGTGAGGGGGCAAATCGGAGGGACATGTGGAGGAAATACCCAAGTAGAAGAAACAATAAGTGCTCCAGCTCTTTAATCATATTCAAGGACAGCAAGGAGGCCAGTATGGCTGCAGCAGAAGCACTGAGAGGGAGAATGGTAGGAGATAAAGTCAGAGTGGTGGGCAGACAGAGTGAAGATGCAGAGACTGCAAGGCCTTCCAGACCATGGCTGTGACTCTAAATGAGATGAGATTCCACTGAAGGACTCTGAATGGAGAACTATCTGTAATACACTCTGAGTTACATTTTACAAGAATCACTGTGGCTGCGCCATGGAGGTCAGACTGTAGGAGTACAAGGGTAGTGGCAGAGACCACTTAGGACAGTACTGCAACACTCCAGGCTACAGTAGTGGTTTGGATCAGAGACACAGCAGGTGGAAATTATGATTCTGGGTATTTTTCAAACAGAGAGCTGATAGATTTTGTTAAATTGTGTGTGAGTTGTTAAAGAGAAGAATCAAGGATGAACCCAAAGTTTTTGGCTGAACTACTAAAAAAAATTGAATTACCATTTGGTTAGAGGTAGATTAGTGAAGAAGCAAGTTTGTGTATGTATTGGGAAGGGGGTGGTTGGTAGTCGGAGTATCAGGAGGCCAATTTTAGAGCTGTTAGATGTGAATGTCTACTACACATCCAGATGGAAATGTTGACCAGGTATATGGATATATATACATCAGAATGTCAGTGTTGAGATCAGAATGTCTTATGCTATTAACCTGTGCATAACTTTTGGTTATGCACAGAACCAAATGTTTTAATAATGCCACATACGTTTTAATAAATGACTATGAACCAATTGATTCTTGAGATTATTCTTTGTATAGGATTTATATTTTCAGATAGATTTCAGCTGGTATTTTTTTAAGGCGGGCAATAGTCATATTACCATAATAACTGATGTCATCATAATTGAATAATGAGCTTAGGCATATGCTTTGAAAACAAATCTACATACATTAAATAAAATTGAATTCAAATGAATATCTTTTGGAAAGAACTACTGAATTCACAAATGTACATAAAAAGTTCTTAAGCTTAATCTAAGTAATCATATAAAAAGAAAAACACTATTAGGAATAAAACCCTGGATACCAGAGTGGACAATTGAGTCTAGCATATTCCCAGGGAAGTATCTGAAGTAAACTAACACAAAGAAATCTTGCCTTGAGAATCTTTAGAATCTTTTACTTAAACCTTTACTAAAGAGTGAAATAAAATGTTAAGAAACTTTCTAAATGGTTCTGAAAGTAATAGTCCAGCCAGGGAAATAAGATCTCTAGCCTCTGTCTTGGGGCTTTCAGAATAGACTAGATAACCTTAGAATTAAATGCAGATTCACGTTTTTCTGAACAGTATTTCCTTGTATTGACAAGTGTTTCCCCAATAATTTGTTTTACAGTAAATGTTTCAGATAAAGAATCCAATTATTAACCTATTCACACTGTTTCAGTTTGCAGATAACCACTTGCCCAGCACAAAAATCTTTATATTGTTCTCAGAAATTGATTCTTGACTCTACACAACAAATCCTTCGTCTTTATTGTTTTGACCCCATTACAAATGCTTTCCACTATGATGGACTTATATTCTCCTCTTCTCCTCTAGCACTTACTTTCTTTGTTCCCCAGGAGTCCAAGTCTTGGCAACCTTTGAAAAAATCCCATTTGAGAGAGCTTTCAGGAGACCATATGCTAATTTTACCAGCAACAACTTCACATCCCAGTACTGGAATGCGGTCAGCCACCGGGCCCCTGCCATCATCTATGACTGCTATCTGCGGCTCACTGGAAGGAAGCCCAGGTGAGAAGCTGAGTCAATGGCTTTGAAAGTGTCACTGCCCCAGAATCTTCAGTGCTTCCTTCAGCAGAGGATTAAAGGAGACAACTGAATCTTACCCATATATACAGATTGAACACACCTAATCTGAACATCTAAAATCTGAAATTCTCCAAAATCCAAAATGTTTTGAGTGCTGATATGATGCCACAAGTGGAAAATTCCACACACCGTACCTCATGTGATGGGTCACAGTCAAAAAAACGTTCAAAACTGTTTCATGCATAAATTATTTAAAATATTACATAAGATTACCTTCAGGCTATGTGTATATGGCTAAGTATGTATGAAACAGAAATGAATTTTGTGTTTAGACATGGGTCCCATCCCCAAGATATCTCATTACATATATGCAAATATCCCAAAATCTGAAAACAATCAAAACCCAAAACACTTCTGGCTCAAGCATTTCAGATAAAGGATACTCGACCTGTATAAGTTTTCAACAAACAAAGCAGTCATAGAGAGAAGTCACAAAAGACATTAAAAATGTTCCAGCACAATAAAGGAAGGTAAATGTTAAAGAGCTTGATGAATTCAGCAAGTAATCATTCATGCAAAAAGAAAAGCAACTGAGACTGTCACTAGGGTTTTCTGAATAGGTAGATAATCTTAAATCTACAATAATGATGACAGCCTCACTTAGAGTTTACTGTGGCACTCGTGGGACTAAGGCTGATGTATGATGATCCCATTTTCATTGTCACAGTTACCCAAGAAGATATCCTCATCATTCCAATTTTACAAAAGGGGAAACAGAAGCTAAGGAAAGAATCTGAATTAGTCTCAAAGGAAGTGACAGGAAGGATGTGGAGAAAGCTGAGTCTCAAAGTCAGTATTTGGAACCAGATTTACTGCCACCTAGAGATGAGAGGAAGAAATTAGAGGGAACACAGTGTGCTGATGCTAAGGCAGCTGTCACCATCTAGCTGTGTGACATAGGACATAGCCTTTATCTGTCTCGCTCAGATACTATTGTGTCAGAGTCATCATTATTATAATTGCCTAAGGCAATTCTTGTGATCAAGAATCAGAAGCATGAACAGTACTGCCTTCTGGGCTAGCCCCTTTGTAAGGGAGGAAGTCTTCGTCAGCGTGTTTGTCTTCTTTATTAGCAGTGCAAATGGCTAAAACTTAGCCAATGTAGAGTGAATGTAAATTGTTAAGAGACCTCATTTGGAGCTCAGAACTCAGTTCTTGAGCAAGGTGAAAAGGAAACATTGTGATTATGGGGAAAATATTTGTATGGAGCTCATTTAATAAAGCTAGGAAAAGAAGAAAACCCAAATATTGTAAGCAGAAATGCTAAAGGTTTTAAAATATGTCAGGATTGGAAGAGGGCCTGCATAAAGAACAAAGTTCAGTTAGGAAAAAAGAGAAACACAGAAGGAAGAGACACAATAAAAACCTGTATGTATCTTGTGAGAAGTCAAACAGTAATATTTGTGGGAAACGGGTTGGTTTGTTGTGCGGTATGTATTTTAGCAGTAATCTTTATGGCAGAAAAAGTTGAAATCCTTCTAGACCCTTTCCTTCTCCAGGTGTCCTTGTGTATACTCTTCTATGCTTTTACATCCATATATGGACATATATGGTTTGCTTTGCAGTAGGGGGGTATGTGTGTATATAAATCAATTATATGTATTTTACAACTTTTCCCACTAATTTTCCATGAAAATCTAAGTCATCCTGCCCAGTGTTGCCTTTTTTTTTTTTTTCTACTGCAAACAACAAGGCAATGAATATCAGTGTGCATGCCTCTTTCTAGAATGTGCCTGTGTCAGGAGAGGATGCTGAGGAGGGAGACTGCTGGATTAAAGGGTATGTGGATTTTGTGACTAGTGCCAGGTGACCCTCCCTAAAGGAAGAACGTCAATTGGCACTGCCACAACAGTGTATGAGGGCTACAAAACTGGCTTTTTTTTTTTTTTGAGACGGAGTCCTGCTCTGTCACCCAGGCTGGAGTGCAGTGGCGTAATCTCGGCTCACTGCAGCTTCTGCCTCCTGGGTTCAAGCGATTCTCCTGCCTCAGCCTCCCGAGTAGCTGGGATTACAGGTGCCCGCCACCATGCTTGGCTAATTTTTGTATTTTTAGCTGAGATGGGGTTTCACCATCTTGGCCAGGCTGGTCTCGAACTCCTGACCTCAAGCAATCCACCCACCTCGGCCTCACAAAATGCTGGGATTACAGGCATGAGCCACCGTGCCTGGGTGAGGGGTACAAAACAGTATTTCTTACCCTCATTAATACTTTGTAAAAATCAACTTCTGAATTGTCAAACTCATAAGCAATGACATCTTTTTGCTTTTTTGATTTACATTCCTGATTGCTGGAGGGACTGGACTGTCATTTGTTTATTGGACATTTAAGTTTTCCCCTCTGTGGGTTGCCTGCTTCTGCTCCCTATTTTCCTGTTAGGTTGTCCTTCTTAATGTATGGGAACATGTGTGTCTCAATACATATTTCATATAGTTTTTCCAGGTCTGTTTCTTTTTAGCTTTGACTATAAAGCCTTTTGTAATATGAGTGAAGATACATATAATGCAGAGCTTAGGAACATGGAGTTTGGAGTCAGACTTATAGGATTTAAATCCTGGCTTCACCAATTTAGCCGTAAGAGTCCTAAATTACTTCATCTCTCTAAATCCTAACTTCCTCTTCTATAAAATGGGCATAGTAATCATAATCTATTTTATAGAGTTTAATATGAGTGCTTAGAATATAATAATCCCTAAAAGATATTTTAAATTTTTATGTGGTAAAATGAATCATTGTTTTCATTCATAGCTTTTGCATTTTGTGTATTAAGGAGACCTTCTTGGCTGGGTGTGGTGGCTCACACCTGTAACCCCAGCAGTTTGGGAGGTTGAGGAAGGAGGATCACTTAAGCCCAGGACTTCAAGACCAGACTAGGCAACATAGCGAGACCCCATCACTACAAGAATAAAATTTAAAAACGTCGTCCAGGCATGGTGGCGTGTGCCTATAGTCCCAGCTACTCGGGAGTCTGAGGCAGAAGATTGCTTGAATCCAGGAGGTCAAGGCTAAAGTGAGGCATGACTGAGCCACTGCACTCCAGCCTGGGCAATAAAGCGAGACCCTGTCCCAGACAAACAATAAAGACCTTCTCTATCTGAGAGTAATACAAGTATTTTTTCTAAAACATATCATTAGGTTGATATAGTTCTGTACATACAATGATATCATGTCCAACCATTATTTTTAAAAATTAAAGTAAATGTATTGAAATCACATCAGTTGCATCAGAGTTGGAGAATGGCTAAATATTTAGATAGTAATAGTAAAGTGGAACCCTATTATGGTGCTTATATCAGGCACAATGATGTCTATCTCATGCCTAAGAAATCTCCTATGATACAGTAAGAGAAATACCTCATGAGTCATTAGGTATATGAGCATTAACTTTGACCAGAATTAAAACCAAACCCCACAATAGCATCATAATTACTGAGCCAACTATAGTAATCACTACTAGCAAGACTGGGTTAACTAAAAATCAAGTGCTTTAGAGGCCAAAAGTGATTTGTAGCTAAAAGACCTAGGTTGGGCATCAGCTATGGGATCTTGAGCATAATCTCTCTGTAAAATGGAGATACATAATATAAATCCTGACTATCTCACAGCCATATTGTTAGGATCAAGTAAGATTGTATATGAAAGTTTTTTGAAAATTGTTATAAAGTTGGGAGGTGCACAAAGAAGATCTGGTCTAAGTCCTGACCACAAGATTGGACAGTATGGTTCATCTTGGGTAATGGGACACAAGGTAGTGAGATTACACAGTTCAGGTTTTTTGAGGTCAGTTAAAACTGGGTTGGAATTTGACTTTGACACTTTATCTTAAGCTCATGTTACTCATTTGTAAAACTGCAGACTCACCTAACAAAGATGGTACCAAAATTAGCAGAGAGAATACTTTGTAAAGTATCGGGACCATGCCTAACACAGAATAGGTTATCAACAAGAAGTTTTTTTTTTTCTTTCTTTTTAAATCTCCACTATGATTGACAACTGCTTTTGATTCACCAAACACTGATATAGTCAAACACTTCTGCCCAAAAGTTATATACTAAGACCTCAGGTCCTATCAATTTTTTAAAATACAAGAACGTACAATAAAGATGAGAAACAAACCCAGGCGCCGTGGCTCATGCCTGTAATCCCAACACTTTGGGAGGCCAGGGCAGTTGGTTCCCTTGAGCTCAGGAGTTCAAGACCAACCTGGGCAACATGGCAAAACCCTATCTACAAAATATATAAAAAATTAGCTGGGCCCCACTGTGCTCCAGCCTGGGTGACAAAGTAAGACGCTGCCTCAAAAAGAAAGATGAGAAAGTTTTCTAATTGTCTACATCAGAATTCAAAAAACAAACAGTATGTCATTCAAGCTGAATAGTTGGCTCACTTTAAAAATAGGTTTGCTATTCTTGAGAAATAGGTGTTAGAAAAGGAGTGTGATAGTATTAAATGCCTAACAGAACAAGCTGCTTTAGATTCAGCCCTTTTGTTTTTCTGTTGAATGAACAGCGAGTTAACGTGGAAGGAGAAAAAAGGAGTAAGAATTTTAATAAGGAATGGGAGAAAAAGACAGGGATAGTTTTTGTATTTTCTTAAAAATAATTTCTCATACATCCCTGTAGACTGACAGGGAAGCAGCTATCTGTGGTGCGCTGATATTTACTCCTATCTGATGGTTCTCTCAGGATGACAAAGCTCATGAATCAGATTTTAAGAACTGTTTCCATGTTGGAGTATTTCATCAACCGGAGTTGGGAATGGAGCACATACAATACAGAAATGCTGATGTCTGAGCTGAGTCCTGAAGACCAGAGAGTAAGTATAGCACTGACTTAAGCAACAGGAAAATGCTACTCACTTGGAATTTAGAATTATTTGACTTGGAAAGCTGATGAATGGATAAGACGTTTTGGTTATAGACACAGATTTTGTTTTGCTTTGTTTTTCTAAGAAAATCGGTCAATACTATCAACACCACCATAGGAAACAAATTTAATGTAAGTAAGAAACATAGGTTCTTGGACTTTGGTTAAATCTTTAACTGCTGATCTGCCGACATGTTTTATCTACTGCACTTCAATCATTTTGTCACTCGTTGGTAGTTATCATTTCAACAAACCCTTAATACCTCTGGTTGGCTGTGTTCTTCCCTTATCTGCCACGGCATATGACGTCAATGAAAAATAGTGATTTGATTGCTCATAAGCTCTATCATCCACTATTCTTGTCCAATCAAAGTTGTTCTGCCTCTCCCAGCTACAGTTCCTTCCTTACCTTGTTAAAGCGAATCCCTAGACCTATGCACTCTGCCTCATCTCAGCCCTCCCTCCAGCAGCAGTGCTGCATCATCGATCTTCCTCCCTATAGGATTTCTCTACAACAGTTCAGACTTTTATTTCTCAAGAAAGGCCTTCAGCTTAATTCGTTAGCATTAGCACCACTTATTTAATTTCTTGGCAGTCACAAAGGATAAGTCCTAAAATCTTTGCATATTCTGAAATTCACACACATAGAAATCTTTTGTACATTATACATGTTCCTAGCCTTTTTCTCAGTCATATATCCCCTGAACATCTCTGTATGCAACTGGTCAAGTTTTTAACTCAATTTTAAGGCTTTCACTCCATATTGATTGACATTTCCCACTAAGAAACAATTTTCTAAAATGTATCTTCTATTTTGTACCTGACAGCATGTAGAAGAAACCAAGTCACGCTGGGGAGTAAGTATCAGATGGCTAACTGACCTTGCTTGCCAGCTAAGGGTTTCACTTCTATCTATCAAACTTATTGAGCATGATTCAAATCCAAGCCCTAGAATTATTTCCTAAGCATTATCCATGTCAAATATAATAAATATAATAGGCCAAAAAAGGCAAGATTTAGAGGGATATTTTATCTGAAATCATTGCTACCTCTCAAAGTGATGCGAAATAGTTACTCAGAAATGTTTACATACCACACATAGACAAAATTCTTCTAGCACTAGTGTTTGAAATGAATGATGATTAAGCCAGTTTATAAATCAAAAACAAATAAATTCAAGCTATTGTAAGTTCTTTTAAAATTTAGCTTTAAACTCTGTGTAGGCTTATCCTTACGTATTTTCTCCATGGAATTTTCCTGCCTAAATGAGCTTAGGTTCATTTCTGACATTTTACTATTTTAAGCTTTCAAAATTTTGTGAAAAAGAATCAAAGCTTCAGTGGATTTAACATATGCTCTCAAAAATATCTTAGCAAAAGTAATAGTACTAAATGTAATTGCCAAATTCTGGTGTGGCTCAAAATTCAGTTTGAATTGCCATATGGAATCAAGATTCCGAACAGGGCCACTCTGAAATCCAACTTAGAAATGTTAAACAGTATAAAAATAAAAGCCTCTGCTTATATGAATGACTAAGCAATATTAATGATACTATAAAAACCATATCCAATCAAAGTGATAATGGAATTTCTTTCAAAAAGTAATTCATCTTTTGGACAAGTCTTTGAAGCACTCTGGAACTCACTAATCTCATCTGCTCTCTTTATTAATACTCTAAATCTCACAAAGGTTTGAGGTATCTTGCAAAAAACACACATAATGAAAGAACAAAATAGAAATAAAATAAAATGCAAAACCAAGGAAATATGAATCAGAATATGAAGTCACAGCTAAAAATTTAAAAAGAGGATGTCCGTACATAATCTACAGGATCCTATTAAGTTGCTGTAGTTAATTTAAGCAGTGAATTTGCTCTTGAGCTTTCTGGTAGCAAAGTGAAAAGGAAAATATAGTTTCATGGGACTCATTGTTCAAAAGGAAGAATGAAGAGAAATAAAAAAAAGTTATCAAAGCAAATACATTTATGACTTTTTTTTTTTTTTTTTTTGAGACAGGGTCTTCTTCTGTGCCCCGGTTGGGGGGCAGTGGCGAGATCTC
>NW_012114364.1:2240795-2254732 GCF_000951035.1 Colobus angolensis palliatus | reverse complement strand
TTTTTTTTTTTTTTGAGACAGTGTCTTGCTCTGTTGCCCAGGTTGGAGTGCAGTGGCGAGATCTCGGCTCACTGCAACCTCCGCCGCCCGGGTTCAAGCGCATCTCCTGTCTCAACCTCCCGAGTAGCTGGGGGACTACAGGTGCCCGCCACCACGCCCGGCTAATTTTTGTATTTTTAGTACAGATGGGGTTTCAAGATATTGGTCAGGCCGGTCTTGAACTCCTGACCTCAGGTGATCTGCCCACCTCGACCTCCCAAAGTGCTGGGATTACAGGCATAAGCCACCACGCCCAGCCCATTTATGACTTTTAAAAAGTTATTTCTTGTCATGTTTCTCCATGCAAGTTGACAGGATAAACCAAAAGCAATATGGACAATGAATCAGCAAAGGGCTCATTATTAAATGTTTACTGAATGCTCAGAATGTTAAATAGGGTTAATAATATTTAGTTACTTCCCTCCGAGTTCTAAGATGGTTTTCTGTGATTAATATATAACATTTAATTTGCATATAAAGGAGAAAGAATCAAGGAGCCCTAGAGAACTACTAAATCTTTAAGATGTCACATTCAATTACATTCTTTAGAAGTGTAATATTTCCTAAAGAGAAACAGAGCTAAATATAGACTCTGGAGGAAAGATGCAATTTATGAATTAAACCGAAGAGATTCTCAGAAAATGGTGAAGCCGTTTTAAAGTTAACTAACTTGACCTTTAGTGGTGACTGGCTTTTTGGTTTTGGTAATGTATGCCTTTTATTTGGTACCATCTAAGCCTTGATCAAACTAAGAGTTTACTTTGGTCATATTCATATAAACCTTATATACAGACTAAATAGAAGAAATTGTTGTATAACAAAAAAGAAACAATTTTGGCTTTCAAAATTAATATTTAAATTAATTTGACCAAAATTCTATAATTCATTAATGTATTCAGCAAGTATTTATTGAATGTCTACTTTGTGCCATTCAAAGGAACATCATTCTTGTTGTTCTAGGAACATCATTTATTTAGATTAAGACTTTTTAGTTATTAAAATCCTTCCTAGTGAGGCCTCACCAGAAGTTCAGTAAGTTCAGAGTAACGAGCAACTCTCCTTCACTGTACATGAGAGAAACTCTCCACTAAAGATAGGCTCTTTTTTTTTTTTAATGTCCAGGGATTAATACAAAAAGTGATCTGAGAGTGCTGTATGTCCAAAGAGAAGAGTACCCAGGTGGAAGGACAAAGGCACCTTAAACAAACCCTCCACTTTCTAAGATTTATAAATATTAGACTTTTTAAATGGCTAGCACAAGTCCATTTTCCAGGCCATTCTCTCCAAATACACCAAATAAAACCCTATTGAACCAAATCCACTCACTGATGCAATCTGTTATTTGATAACGGGGTCATACCAAACTCTCCAAGAATACCTAATACTTGAAATATTTCCAGAGATGATACCAGAATCTTCTTGACAGTCTTTCTAACAGGTTTTAGTGCCCTAAATTCTTTATATTCAATCAAACTATTTTTTCTAATATATTTGAAGATCATTTCCTCCCTTCCTTTCTCCAGTTAAGCCCTTTATATGGAGATTTTGAAAAAGATCCCTGGATGGCTCAAGAATGACCTATCAGGTTTCTCTTCCGAACTCATCCTATCTCCATTTGTAAACCATATAAATCTGGGCCACCTCATGATCCTGTGTCAGCTCAGCGTCATTTTCAAAGAAAGTACACAAAAAATAAAATCTACGGAATGCAATTCAAATCTTTACTCCAGCTTTTTCATAACAAACCAAAAAAAGAATACATTTTTGGTCATGCAAGTGTCTTTCTTTTCTCTTCCTCAAAGATACCTTAAAATTTTTAATCCTTTTTTATTGTCACTCTCTATATCTGTCTTCTACGTGGCAAAATTTCTCTCCCTAAACAGATCAATCTCTTCCTTCTCCTTCTTCCCTACTCCTCCCCCATGTTGTGATCACTTTTTACTTTCACTACCACTCTCTTCTTAAATATAAATTATGGTAACTTATTCCTTAAGGCTTTGCTTCCCGAAGTGTAATCTGCATAATGAAGTGGTAATGCTCTAGGAAAGGATGGTAGGATAGGGGGTAACACCAGAATTTAAGAGGAAAGGGAAAGTTGCATCATTTATGTTTTGGTCACTAACATATTATTCCATCGCTTTTAAAAATTACTCCATGGTTAGCTGAAATATATACCAAACCAACCATAAGCTTTCGCCAGACTATGTAATACTATTTCCTTTGAATCTCTCTCACAAGAAATGTGAAGTGTTTGTGTTTGATCCACGTTTAAATATTCCTATGTAAATAGTAATCCATATTATCAGCACCTTTGAAATAGTGACTCAAATAATCTCTCCTTTGGAGAGGTTCAACCTATGTCTCCCAAATTGAAGGTCACTCATCTATGTAGAAGAAACCTCAACTGGACAAAGTGACTGTCCAGCACTGCAGTTCTGGCAATCTATAATCTCTCTTACCTCTCAGGTATTCAACTTTGATGTGCGCCAGTTGAACTGGTTGGAATACATTGAAAATTATGTTTTGGGAGTTAAAAAATACTTATTGAAAGAGGATATGGCTGGGATCCCAGAAGCAAAGCAACACTTAAAAAGGTAAGTATAATCAGTCAGTTAATATTTATTGAGCACCTACTGTGCATCTGATTTTATACCAGACATAACATTTGTGCAGAGAAGGAGAAGAATGAACATTTCTTGAGCATTTACGACATTACAGGTCCTGCACTCTATACTCTAGCCTGTAACAGTTTCATTTAGACTTCTCCACACCTCTATGAGGCAAGTATTACTTTTGTTATTCCATTTCTATGAAACAGATGTTTAGATTTAAACACAGCAAATAACTTGCCCATGGTAATGCACAGTAAGTCTAAGAGACAGATTTGAACCCAAATTTGTTTCTTCTACCACACTCTGTCATAATGGGATATAAATACCCATCAGGCAGGAGACCTGGTTATGCTATTAACCTAGAAAAAAGTCCCTCCTCAATTTTTTTCAACTTCCTTAAATTTCTTTCAGTCATAATCTCTGAGGGACAAAATTCTAGCACTCTGGTATAATCCTGGTAGAAGCAGAGGATCTGTAGTGCAGAGATGATAAGGATAGAAAAGTAGCTTGCACAACAGGAAGGAGGAACCTTGAATAGCAAGCCAAGAACTTTAGAATTTACCTTCTAATGAACAAGAACCAGTGAAGATTTATGATGCAGTAACATGATCAAAGTATATTTACAAGATTATGCTAGTCATGCTTGTAAATAGTTTCAAATGGAGAGAGGTATAAGAGAAATGAGTTAGAGAAATACGGTAGAAATCTGACTATTCAGCAAGAATGCTGCGGAAATGAAAGATGCAAAAACCAAAAGGCCAAGTTATGCCAAATACTCTGTGAGCACTACATTAATACTTGCCAGTCATAGCCAGGAAAACACACATTTATCTTCAGATAATGTGGTTGGGTATCTGGTAGTTTTAACTTTGGTTATATCTGTCTCTTCCCTAGGCTCCGAAATATTCACTACCTCTTTAATACTGCCCTCTTCCTAATCGTCTGGCGCCTTCTCATTGCAAGATCTCAGATGGCTCGGAATGTCTGGTTCTTCATTGTAAGCTTCTGTTATAAATTCCTCTCCTACTTTAGGGCATCCAGCACGCTCAAAGTTTAAGAACATTTCACCATCGCTTTTTATCTGGAACCTCTCAGATACCTCTAAAACAGCAAACTGTGATTCTCAAGATTAGAAAGTAACAAGGAATATGCCCAAACTGTCAATGTCACCTTTTATGTATTCATCCCTATTCCTTAACTATATATTTTTATTTCAGTGAGAGAAGGATGTAAACTAGCCCATAGTCACCTACATTTTAGGGAAAAAAATCCAAATTGTTTCCTAACATTCTATTTTATGCCCTTGCGTATTAAACGTGAAAGTACTCCCACTTTTCTATATTTAGCTTTTCTTTTCTCCCTGAGAGGATTCATTTAAACTCAGTAAATATGGAAAGATACATGGCAGAAGTTGAAAAGAACTCAAGCAGTACTAACCTTGGAACCATTTTGGGTACCCAAAAGAAAAATTTTAAATCAAGATGAGTAGAAGAATGATCTCAATATCCTCAAAAATGAAGAGAAGTAATTCCCCACTGAAAATGTCTCTCTTTCCATGTTATACCTTGGAGTCTTGGTAGGTGGGGGAATCAGAAAAGTAGGTTTACATTTAACATTTTTCTTAACTATATTCACTTCTTTAAAAGGAAAAAGAAGTGTAAATAAGTATGTATAGAGTGAGGGATTAAGCACATTTGCATTGGGGACTCATGTATTATGCTTTTAAGTCAAAATTGATATTCTCAAATTTGAATTTGATAGCTATTCTAAATCTTTTTAATCCTCAATTTTCTTGGTAACCTTCTTTCAAGAGTCTCCTTCTAAAAGTTGCCAAATCCTTTATATTTAATCTTTTCCCACTCAGGACTCAATTTGAGTGGTTAACAGGGAGAGGGATGGTCCCATTTGATCTCTGCCACTGAGCAAAACAAAACTTCAAATGAACTTTTAAACTGTAGCTTCTGGTACAAAGTGGGGAAGACTGCACTTACGTGATCACCAGAGGATTTACTAGTATCGTGATGATTCCACCTGCACAATGTTAACTGTACAACATACAGCAGAAAAGTGAATAGACTTCACTAAGGGACTCTTCAGTTTAGGAAATAGGTTTTGTTTTCTTATTTTGTGTATAATGCAAACTAGTGAAAACTATATATATTCTCCAATTCCTATAGTAATAATGTAACTGTTATGCCAACTTTCCTCATATTTGAGAGATGAGTACATTGGATTGCAGCATTTCTTCATGTTAAAAACATGGAATATTACTCAAATACACTATTTGGGGCCTAAACGACTAAAATTAGTCACCACATAACTAGCTGAAAATGACATAGGCATAAAATGTTAACAACGAATGGCAGTTATATTTATGCTCACTTCCTGGAATAATTGAGTAATATTCAGACAGGCACATTGAGGTAGTTTAAGTGTACAAGGCCTAGGGCAGTATCTAGCCCAGTATTATTCCAGATTCTCCTGAGCTCTATATAAAGGGCATTTGGGAGGAACTCTACTGGGCAGTATCTTCCCCAATCTCATGGAAATTCTGGGAGAGGCTTTCCATAGCAGACAACCCAGCTCTGACACTAAGCACCTGGTGATCTTTAGTTTGAGATGTCTATATGGTACTTTTGAGTTATAGCAATTAAGATACAAGCTATAGATATGGTAAAAATATGAAATCAAGATATAGCTCAGTGGGACTGGATTAAGACATAATAATAGTTCTAAGAATTCACTTTTGATTGTATGTTTCACCAATTCAATAACTCCACTAATCAAGTATTCACATTTTGACTTTTGATTAAAAAAAATTTGAATTAAAATTCTTCCCTTCTAGTGTTGTCTTTAACTGCTGACTACCGCAGCACTTCTCCCTCCTTTACACCCCCTGTATCCCACCCCCTAACCCCCAGAAAAAGGAAATAACTTCCAAAGAACTCTTTCCACCAAATCACATCACAGGAATAACTATCAGATGAATATAAATTAACCTATAGGTACATAATGCTTCACTTTTTCTAACACCATTAACAGGGTTATTTTGACATGAGTATTCTTCTATTTGTGGCATCAGATAAATGACACAAAATTCTTTTGTCATGATTAGGCAGTAAAAGCAGGTACCTGTATGAAGGGCAATCTCTAGCATATAACTATTTCATATCAAGACCAATTCGCAATTACTTGAATGCCTAATATAAACAAAGCAGTGGGAAATAACCTTCTACATAGGGGAAAAAGAGGATGGAAAGTACAAAGAAAAGGTACCTATGTTTCAAAAGAAATTCTGGCAATCCCTATATTCTCTACCCACAAGATACCTGATAGAGTATCAAGTATTACAGAGTTGAAGAGTCACTGCCAGAGGCTACTAATACTAGAAAAGGTTGAGGCAAATGGGCACACAATTCACAGAAACACTTCCTGCAATTTTCAGCTAACATCATTCTTTCCATTTAACACCTCATTTAATTAACTTAGTATCTCAAGGTAGAGACTGGTCTAATAATGCCCAAATAGCATGTTATCTTACAATAAACAATTCAAGTAGATCGGTCTAGTTTCCAAAAACATCAATAATTTTCAAAGTTTACAAAAATCACTTGTAAATTTCCACATGGCTACTCTTCTAGAACTGCTGTTCCAATAATGTCTGGGAACATAAGCAATCGCCTATAGTAAGAAGTAACAATTCTCATAATCCCACATAAAGGTGTGGAAAAATGCTCACTGCCTAGATTACTTAAAACATTTTTTTAGTTAACTAAGACTACTAATTGCTGGTTTTCAAATGTAACTGGTTTGAGAGACAGTAGTGCCCTGCAAAGTGGAGATACTACTGTGGCAAAGGATGCCTAACTTGAGTTTAAATAGCCAGAAACACCTTTTCTGATACACAAATATTTTAGATGTGTCCCTACTTTATTTGAAATACTGATTCCAACCTGGAACTGCAAAAGAAATACCAGATGTGATATGGCAATTTGAGTCAATTCCAGAAAAATACCTTAAAGAAAGTAAATGTCAGTACAGTATAAGAAGTCACCAAATTGATTTACATAACTGTTTGAAAACAAAATGCAAAGCATTTATTAGTTATGAGCTATTGTTGAAGGTCTGCTTTAGTATATGGCTTTCACTAATGTATACTTTATCTCATGCCTTCTCATCCTTAATAGTCTTTCCTTATTAAAATAGTATAAAACGAGTTATATTTTGAAAAGTTAACCTAACTTCTTTTGTGAAACACAAAATATTATTTGGAGTTGCTATAACTATTTAAATGTTTCACTGCTTGTAATCTTGTTTGTATTCAACTGTTCACATATTTATACACGTAAATTCGAGTCAATTACTCAATTTTCACTTTTTCATCTTTAATATGAGAAATATAAAATAAACCCTGTATCATATAGCAATTTAGCTCCATCTGGAAGAAAAGCAAATGTAAACGTGATATTTTGAAATTCCTGTAGCTTTTCTATGAGAAAAAAAGTTTAAATATGGGAACTGAGGCTTATTTGGGGGTATATTAATTTTCTCCTAGTATTAAAAAGACAAAAAAAAATGCTTCATAGTTTGTCATTTATTGAGTTCAAACGTTTGTGCTTGCAACACTAAATATTTTATGTTCTCTTTTCTCTCAAAGACACACACACCAAAAAAAATTGAAAAAAAATTTTCAGTATTTTGAATAGTTGAAAAAAAAATCCAAGGCAGTCTGTTTTCTACTCTTAAATGTAAAGTGATTTTATCAAAGAAATATTTCAGAAAGTAGAAAAAAACTATGCTTTGATTGCATCATCATAATATGGGCAGATACATGGATCTTGATCCGGGCATTTTACCGTAAGGTAGTAAACAACTTGTGACCTCTCTATTTGATAGTGTTGAAAAAGGGCTACCTACCACCTTGGCTTGCTGAAGGTTTGCTAGAGCTCAAAACAGGAAAAGTACTAGGTTAAAAGGCATGCTGAGATTTTAAAGGTCCTAAGGCTCAGGTTTAAGTAACTTTTAAACAACCAAAAATAGGCATCTTGAATTCAAGTATAAGCTCTGAATTTTCAAGGAGTTTCATATTAAATTACTTTTTGGTACCTGAATTACTCAGGACATAGATGGAATGCACAGTGTATCTCTCTTACACTATTAAAAAAATTAGATCTGTCTGGGTGCAGTGGCTCATGCCTGTAATCCCAGCACTTTGGGAGGCCAAGGCGGGCTCATCAAGAGGTCAGGAGATCGAGACCATCCTGGCTAAGAGTGAATCCCCGTCTCTACTAAAATACAAAAAAATTAGCTGGGCTTGGTGGTACGCACCTGTAGTCCCAGCTACTCGAGAGGCTGAGGCAGGAGAATTACTTGAACCCAGGAGGCGGAGGTTGCAGTGAGCTGAGATTGCACCACTGCACTCCTGCCTAGCCAGAGCAAGACTCAGTTTCAAAAAAAAAATTAGATCTTAGTCATTCCTTTACAAATTCCAAAATTAAGATTGTATTAAAGACTGTAAATCTTGTTTGCATTAGTAAATTAATTATAAAAATTCAATGCGATCATAAAACGTGTAAGAAAAGTGTGATATTAATCATCTAACATGAAAACTAGAAGTAACTTGGGTGCCAGGTGCAGTGGCTCATGCCTATAATCCCAGCAATGCAGGAGACTACGGTGGGAAGATTACTTGGTCCGGGAGTTGGAGTCCAGCCTGAGCAACACAGCAAAACACTATCTATATAAATGAAAAAGAATTAGCCAGGCTGTTGGTGCATGGCTGTAGTCCTACCTACTCAGCAGATTGAGGCAGGAGAATTGCTTGAACCCAGGAGTTCGGGGATGCAGTGAGTTATGATCGTGCCACTGCACTTCAGCCTGGGCAGCAGTGCAAGACCCCATCTCTTAAAAAGAAAAAAAAAAAGGGAATTTTGTCATACTAAGTTAAGCTTTTCCTAGGAGGTAGTCTGAAGTGTACAAATACTGCAGCAGGGAATTATTCACCTAAATATTTAATCTTCTTTATAGGTCGATGTATGCATAGTATTAAAAAATCCATTTCATATAATTTGAGGTCTCAGACTTTTAAATATGTAGTCTGGAATATAAACATATAGACGCCATGAATACTAAAACAAATAGGAGAATTGGGTAATAAAGTAGGGTATCCTTTCTGGAGGCACCTCCAGGCATAGGGAAAGTTGTATAATAGGTAGGCGAGTAAAGTGCTCTCTGCAATAGAAAAGAAATACTTGGTGAGGCCAAAAACTCCTAACAAATCCTAATATGCAGGTAAACTTCATCATCCAAAGGGCTTGTTGGAATTTTAATACTTCCACTGCCAAAAATGGAATACTTCCACTGACTCTATTTGAGGAGTTTCAGATGGAAGCCTTTAACCTTTAAAATGGAAATCAATGGCAAAGCAGAATTTTGCTTTAAAGAAATTCCTTTCATAGGAGATAAATTATAATTTTAATATGGTATTTGGAAAATATGAAAACAGTTAAAAATCATATATATCAAAATAATTTTTAAAATCCTTTTTAATGATACTTAAAATGATCTACTTCTAAAGAAAATAATCCTAAATCAATATTGTTTTCCCTCCCATTTAGAAAAAGCCCTGAAACTTGATTGAATTTTCTTACAAGCATACTTGAAGGAGCAGCGATCAGTCTAAAATTCTAATTCTTTCCTATGAAGACTCCTGTGGATAGATGTTCTGTTAGTTTACAGCCAAACTTTGTTGGAAATAATCTTCTGAAAAATAAATCAAAACCTAAAGAAGGCTCATTCACTATTTAGAATTTTCTGGATGCAAAAATCTTTCAAAGTGTATCACTTATTTTCATCAGTTCACTTCATGGCTCTTAATGATATATATATATTTTAATGATGCTTCTGTTATTTTCTGCGAAATGTCATTCTGCATAAACTTTACTGCAAAATAGACCCATCACTATTTCTCCTTCTCTTCATTTTGGTTATCCTGTTTTTATACATTTATCTTGAAAAAAATCCATTTGAAAAACTGTTACTTGTGATATCCTACTTTCTAAAACTACTATTTTAAATCTAATCTTTCAGTCTTGTTATTTACCTGGAATTTTCTTTCCCCATTTCCTTAAATGATTTAAACTTTGGGGATTAGTTGATGATTCTTCTACTGTCATTCAGTATTACAAAAGGAAAACTGATATTGGCACACATATTCCAAATACAGCTTTTAATAGTACCTGTGTGATAGCTCCCTCTCACTATTTTTAATCTTTTATAATCTGAAGATTTAGAACCAATCCTTAAATAGTAACAGTAATAGTAAGTAAGTTAGAACACAATCTAATACAGAATCAATCATATTCAGGACACCCTGAATGCAAATACTTCATAATCCAGTTTTACAGTTTAATGGACAATGTTTAACATGGCACCACTCAGATCTGATATATCTGATTGTGGGGCTTAAAATTTGCCTTACACTGTCATTTAAAGTTACCCTGTTCTCCACTCACCACATATATAAAATACCCTATTTTTCTCTTAATGTTTTACAAACTGATAATTTTCACCATCAGTAGTGGATTTTTTTATAACTCACCCTATGTCCCCCAAAATATACCAATAATATAATGATTAGATTAAAAACTTGGCATCTTTTTTCAAAAAAGTGCTTTCTTTCCCCTGTATAAGATTCTATACACTATTTGTGAATGATACCTTTGCTACATAACACCTGCATACCTGCCTCTGTGAGAATTTCGTCTTCTAAAACTCTATCTTTAACAGTTAGATAAGTCAATAATCAGAGTTCAAAGAAGTTACTTTTTAAGACCAAATTACTGGATAATTGGTCTTGTTAATATGGCTTAACATTAATATGGCTATAACATAGGAACTAGTCCCTGTTTTTCTTTTTTTTTATTATTATTAAAAATGTGACCTGATCACAATTCTTTAAAGTCTAGACTGGTTTTCCATATGTTTTCCACATTTTATTCTGACATCATATCTTTTAAAAACAAAAGGATGCAAACATTTGCACTTCTCAATGTTTGTTTTTTTCCATAGATGTAGTTTCACTTATTTCCTTCAGGCTTTTTATCACCAAGAAGCAATGTCTGATTTTGATACCACCCATTTGCTGTAAAAATATAAGAAGGCGTCATCTTCAAAGCAATACTCCAGTTGGGCTTCTTCGCTGTTTAGCTGCAAGATTTCTTCTAGGACATTTGTAACAGACACAACATATATAGAATTTCAGTTTGGGTTTTTTTTTCCTTTTTTTTCTTTTTTAAAATAAGTATGTTTTCTGCTTATTTATGTTTCCTTTTCTTTGAATATATTGCACAATATTTTATTATTAAAAAAAGGTTTTATGTCTCAGGCAAAAAGTTTTTCTCCTTCACTCAGGAGGTGTTAATGTGTATTATTTTCTAAAAGAGGTAAGTGGTTGTCTGTGTGGCCATCCTCAAAAGGAACCTAAAGAGAAAAGGAGGGAAGAAAAGACCAAAGAATTAGTTTTATTCCTTATACTCTTTCCTCTAAACACAAGGTTTTATTTTGGGCAATCCTTTCCAGGAACCAAAGGCTACTATTCTCTCTCTCTCCATCTTTTTTGAGGCAGGGTCTGCTCTGTCACCCAGGCTGGAGTGTGTGGGTACGATCACAGCTCACTACAACCTCAACCTCCTAGGCTCAAGTGATCCTCCCACCTCAGCCTCCCACGTAGCTGGGACTACAGGCTTACAGCACCTTCCCTAGCTAATTTTTTCTATCTTTTGTAGAAATGGGGCTCTCACTATGTTGCCTTGACTGGTCTCAAACTCCTGGACTCAAGCGATCCTCCCGCCTTGGCCTCCCAAAGTCTTGAGATTTCAGGTGTGAGCCACCATGACCGGCCCATAGACTTAACAATGATTCTAAGATTTAGAGATCAGCACCATGTATACTATACCACTTACAGAATTGACAGGTTTATAGGATCCAAGTCTGAAACGACAGCAAATTATTTCAACTATAAATTTTCCAATTCCATGTAACATGCCTGTAATAAACAATAAGTTTATGCTTTTAATTATTTCCTAAACTGTTATTTAAAAATAAATAACTATAATGGAATAGATTATGGAAGAAAATAAAGAAGTTTGCATTATTCACTTCTATGGTTAAAAAATAATCAAGATAGATTTAAAAACAAATGGATTTCTTTTCAAAATCACAAGGCCACATAATTCATGATCTGAGCACAATCAATGCCAATCTTTTATTATTATTATTATTTTTTTTGAGATGTCTCGCTCCATCACCCAGGCTGGAGTGCAGTAGTACAATCTTGGCTCATTGCAACCTCCACCTCCCAGCTCAAGCAATTCTTGTGCTTCAGCCTCCCAAGTAGCTGGGATTACAGGCATGTGCTACCATGCCCAGCTAATTTTTTGTATTTTCAGTGGAGACATGGTTTTGCCATGTTGGCCAGGCTGATCTGGAACTCCTGGTCTCAAGTTGATCTGCCAGCCTTGGCCTCCGAAAGTGTTGGGATTATAGGTGTGAGCCACTGCACCTGGCCTAAACACAATCTTTTCAAGGTTTTCCCAAACCAATACAATTTTGGAAAATAAACGATGTCAACAACACAAATTTAAATAGATTGAAATGAAGTACTAACAAAGAATTTCCAAAGAAAAGCTATTCATTCATTTAAAAACATGATTCTAAGTATAATAAACTACCCAGCTCCATCTAATACTGAATAAGGACTGAAGATGAAAATAGAATTGTTTCCTTTTCCTGTATTGTACTTAACTCCCAATTTTCATCATTACAATTCAACAAATAATCTTAGTGAATTATTCCAGGATTCAGGACAAAAATCATAAACACATCACTGATTACAAATCTAGTTTCATGTATTGCATAATTCAAAGTACGTAACATATGATTTTACATACTGTATAAAATGCCTTAAATGCCTTGTAGGCATTTTCATATTTAATTCTACAGCACACTTGCAAATTATATATTATTATTGCTACTTTTACTGATTAGAAAACCTCAAAAAAGGTAGGTGATCTATTCCAGGCTACCACCAAGTAAATGGCAGAACTTACATTCAATTCTAGTTCAATCTGATGTTAATACCCAGGATCTTTCTAATTCACCATTATATAATCTACCTTACATCATTGAATACAATGAAATTAGTTATGTTTACTGGTTAGTCAATATAATTTCGGAGTTTTGTAATTAAAGAAAAAGCTACTTAAATACCAAAACATGAAAATCAGTATACTTCTTGCCCCTTTGAGAAGAAGCAACTTAAGTGTAAGCAACACTTTTAGAAATCAGACAAAAAGGAAATGGTTGTTAACCTGTTGTTGAAAAGATTCCTCCAACAATACCACAGAGTCTTACAAAAAACTGCCAGAATGGCATGTGCTCCTCAGTAACTGTCACCATAAGAGAACTGAGATCGTATTTCATAAATATCCCAGAGACTCCATGGCTGCCTGCAGCATGGTTAATGATACGTTCCTAAAAGGGACGCAAAAGGAAGGGGAGAAACAGGAGGAAGAAAGAAACAGAATTCATGTCATCTGGTTACTTACACACATTCAATATTAAGCCCTGCAGCCCTATTGTAAAAGAAGGACATCCACATTTCCTTATGAACTGTCCTGCTAGACTAAGCTCTTCAGAGACAAATTATTTTGTATTCTTCGTGCAATCAGCTTTTGAAACTATTAAAAGAGCAGAATCATTCTTTTTTCCTCAAAAAGATCACCTTAGATTCAAGTTTTCTACTGAGCTCAAGAGCTTACAAATATATGGCATGTCCCTCATGCTGTAACTAAACTGCAACCTTTAGGAATACAAATAATGAAGCTAACTACTACCAAGGGAAATTAAAACAGTTTTATGTAGGGCATTACAAAACCCTTTCCCTATTACTAGCACAATACAACCTTATAAGCCAACTGATCAAGTTTCCAATAAAGTGACTATGTCTTAAAGCTCTAAAATGCTCAATATCATGCTGAGTTATAAATATACTGTCACTACCTATAAGGGTAGAAACTGTTTTAAGGATCAGGGCATCTACATAATGAAAGACTAATAATGATTTACTTTGGGTTCCAGGACTAATTAATGTCAGCTCTCTCCCTCCCACCCCATATTGTGTACTTTACCAAACCCAGTTACTCCATTCTTTTTTAAGTTAAAAAACTATTTCAGTCACCTTATCTATAAACACATCCTTCAACAATCAAATGCCCTGGGATTCTA
>NW_012114364.1:2205195-2240745 GCF_000951035.1 Colobus angolensis palliatus | reverse complement strand
TTCAAATATATATATTTTGGTTTTGTTATTTTAAAAATATATCCTGGAGATATTTCGTATCAGTATATAGAGATCTTTCTCGTTTGATTTTTAACAATTGCATCTTCCTCCAGTGTGTAGATGTACCATTTGGGTTGTTTCTAACCTTCTACTATTACAGATAACAATGTAATGAATAGCCTGAAACACACATTTTTATATTTTTGCCTACTGTATCTCTGGAATAGATTTCTCGAAGTGCGATTGCTGAGTCAAAGGGTAAATGCATATGTCCTTTTGCAGGTACTGCTAAACTACCTTCCACAAAGATTATGCCACTTTCCATCCCCATAGCACTGCATGTTTGCCTATTTTCCCCACAGTCTTGTCAACTATATGTATTGTCCTTCAGGTGTTTGCCAATCTTACAGGTGAGAAATGGAATCTCCCTACTCCTTAAAGAAATGTTGAAAAGCACAATATGTTCTTGTATAAACTTTACCTAGTTTCTTTGTGAGTGTATATACACACATACCTATACATATATATGCAGTTATATGAACTTGTACTTTCCCCATGCCAAGTGAAAAGCTATAGACACATGACACTTCACCCCTAAAAACTTCAATACCTAAGCTCATAAGAACAAAAAAAAATTCCACAATTATTGAGGGCATGGTCATCATGAATTATAAGGCTAGTAAAAGAAAACACTATATAAAGGAAAGCAAAAATTTTAACGCACTTAAATTCTGCCTTAGAATTCTTTTGGATACAAGTGTTTGAATACTCATCATTCAAACAGAAAAATAAGAAAACATGACTCCAAAGTAGATGAGAAATCTATTAAACTGTCCAATTCCAAACCTTTGCTCATCATTGTCAGTATTTATTTATATGGCCATACCACTCTGAGCTAGTGGAATGTTCTTCATCACAATCAGATGTATACAAAGCATTAATTTAGGAAGGCAAACCCTCTAAATTTGTTATCTAATCCATGATAACTACATATGCCCAGAAAAGGTAGTACATTTTTAATAAATAAATAACATAGAATTCAAAGAATCTGCTGCCAGATCAAGAACTGCTTACATCAATTTATGAGAAAACACATTACAAAATTAAGACATTAAGAATAAAATAATAAGGCCATCACAATTTAACAATTTTAAGTCTTAATGCAATAGAAAACATTTCAGATTTTTTAATATCTACTTTTATTGCTTTAGAATATACTAATATTCATTTCTAATATATTTCTGATTTAAAATAAAACGTTAATTCATTTCAAAACTTACACAGATTTTTAAATGAGGGAAGACAGCAAGTAAAATGCCACCTTATTTTGTAGCCAGGAAACTTTAAAATGCTTTTTAAAGAAATCACCAACTTATTTTACCAGTTGGATTCAACTTACCCTTTCTGTCACAGAAAACTGATGGGTGTCTGCTGATATTTTATATGTATGTAGTTTTGTTGGCACAACTGTAATAAAATACTGGAACATCTGGTTGTCTAGAATATTAAAAAAGAAAAAAACTTTTTATCAATTCAGTAGCAACAAACTACTGCCAAATAGATTCTTCTATTAAATACATTTAACCTGAAATTTAGCTGGATGTGGTGGCTCACACCTGTAATCTCAGCACTTTGGGAGGCTAAGGAAAGAGGATTGCTTGAGTCTGGGAGTTTGAGACCAGTCTGGTCAAGACAGCTAGACCCTGTCTCTACAAAAAATTTAAAAGTTAGCTGGGCATACTGGTATGCACCTCTAGGTCCCAGCTATTCAGGAGGCTGAGGTAGGAGGATCATATGAGCCCAGGAAGTCAAGGCTGCAGTGAGCCATGATTGTGCTACTGCACTCCAGCCTGGGCAACAGCGCAAGAACCTGTCTCAAACAAATAAAAAATAAAAACATTTAATCTGAAATGTAATGTTACACACAACTTAATGTCTAACAAAAAAAAATTTTTAAAGAAAGAACCAATGAAAGCAACATATTTATACTCAGTAAAACAAATTCTCAGTAAGCATAAGATGGGCAACACAGATGTTTAAGAAAAATGAACTGGTGACTTAGTTAAATATTCCTTATAATCATTATTATCCTTTTGTCAAATACGAAAAAGTAGCTTTTTTTTTTTTTTCTGAGATAGGGTCTCACTCCGTCGTCCAGGCTGGAGTACAGTGGCACAATCATGGCTCACTGCAGCCTCAACTTCCTGGGCTCCAGCAATCTTCCCACCTCAGCCTCCTGCATAGCTGGGACGACAATGCACACCACCAAGCCCAACTAATTTTTTTTCGTTTTTAGTAGAGACACGGTTTTGCCATGTTGTCCAGGCTGGTCTCAAATTCCTGTGCTCAAGTGAACCTCCTGCCTCGGCCTCCCAAAGTGCTGGGATTATAGGTGTGAGTCACTGCGCCTGGCCAGCATTTCTTTACAGTACAGAAACTAAGAATAAAATAAAATTATAAGAGAATAACCACCACAAGACACATTTTCAGTTTCTACTAATATCTTAAGATATACACTACACCAAAATCAAATTAGCTAGCCTTTGAATAAATACAAGGAACTGATATTACAGTAGGAAGAAAACTAAAGAAACTACTCAATGATGGCCTGGGGTCACTGTGTAATCAAAAGGATCATTTTCATGTAGTCATTAGGCATTTCTAAGTTTGACACAAGTTTTAAATATCAGTATATTGCCAATTACTAATTAACTGTAAACAATTACCCATTCACATAATATAAAACACGTTAATTCTCTAGGTCTAGAGAATTCTCTGGAAAAATTATAAATAGATACATCTATCTACAGGTTCAACTAGATAAGTGAGTAAATGTTTTTATTATCCTTTTGTTAGAGATGAAGCAACTCAAGTAGAGGGATGTTAAGAAACAGGCCAAAGTCCAAGTTATTAAGTGGCAGAGTGAGAACTTGAATCCAGGCGGTTTCACTCAAGGGGAGCATGGTTTTAAATTTAAGCAGAAAAAATTATCCCAGATTTAAATAGAAGCTTGCACTCCTGTGTACATAAAAGAGTAAAAGCTTTGACCTTCCTCTCCACTTCTCTCTCACTCATGGAAGGAATGATTCATCTGCAGAAAGTAATCATGTGTGGCTAAGCCACTGAAGTAGATAGTATAGGCATTCTCTCTTTTAAACAGCTCTGTCTTTAAGACACACATATCTACCTCTCTACCATTAGGAAAGTGAGCCATCCCTCCTGCCATTTGGGAAGTTGGCAGAGTATGGAGTTAGGTTAACCAGTTTGTGGCAGCACATATAGACTGTTTTATTTCTATCAGCTTCATTAATAATAAAGCTGCCTGCAATGCTCTCAAAAAGATCATCGCTTGGCTCACTTACTTACTTCACTCAAGTTTTTTTTCAAATACCACAGCCTCTTCCATGCCCTTTCTCATATCATAAGCAATCCCCTTTATTTTGTTCAGAGCCATCTGCCCTAACACTTATTACCTAAAGATCTAATTCCCTATATGAATGTGTGCTCTATGAGGTGCAGGGGCTATGTCTATCTTGTTTATCCAAATCTGCATTGCATTAAAGATGTTAATTGTTAAGTAACCCCTGCAATACTTCTGGAGGACATCAGGAAAGGGATAGGTACCTGACACAGCAGATATGTAATGGTGATGTTTTTCTTTTTGGAAAAAGAGGCCAAATGAAACATATATTATGGAGGAGAAAAGTATACAAACTGCTTTAAAGCTTTGAATAACCTGATGATACTCACCTAACAGCATTTCAGAATATGACTCTAAATACCTTTTAGTTTCTCTCAATTTATAAAGAAGTGCACTTAAAAACAGCATTTTGAAAATTAACTTGTTTATATTTAGAAGAGCTTCTGTACAAAAATTTGTAGTTCATTTTAACATCTTGAAACAAAGCATCGACCAGTATGTTTCCAAATGAGCATCTCTCAGGTAACATGCAATTCATTTCAGAGGAGAATTAACATACACTTAGATTACAGATTAGATTATACTGACTAAAGCTTATAAATCTCAAAATGTTTCCATCCACACATTTCTAAATTTAGTACATTCAGCTTTCCTGAAGGGAAACATTCCCACATGAACATAAAATATTCATAAATGTAAATCAGTATTCTAAATTCTAAACATCTTTAATATATGATTATAACACTGCTAAAAAGTAAAGAATATGAATAAATCTAAATAGAATACTAATAAATCTACTTAATAAAAAACTAAATCCTTAATTACAATTTTACAAAGGACAGAATTCCTACTAGCTGAATAAGCTTCAGGAGTCCTTTAAATGTCCAATAGCTGGAACATGGTATATAACATGACTATTTTAGAAAGAGGCAATCAAAAAATTGTAGAAAACAGACAACTTTCTAAAAAGCTAAGGAAATTATCTTTCCATATTTGGATAGACTTGATTCTTTAAATGGAGCAGAAGGTTAAAAGAACATTTTAAAAAGGTTATCTGTGCTACGATATACTCCTTCTATGTTAATAACCAAACCATTCCGGAATAACTAGGTTTCTGGTGTTTGTAAAACTCTCCAGAGAGGTTTCTAAAATGATACATATGCATTTTAAAACTTTGAACCTATATTATACAACGAAGAAAATTCTTCTCATAATGTTGAAGCTTTCTTTCATTCTTATTCTTTGGTGAATACAAAAAAGTGCAGTTATGCCCTATTAACGTATTAACTTTTCATCTATTGCTACTGATTATACTGAACTCCTTCTGCCTTTTAACTACTTCATCATTTAACTGTAATTTCTTTATTCTGTTCTATGACTCATATTTGAATATTCAAATTTCATCCACTACTAGGACAAATTCTCTCCACACACATCTCACTCACTAACCACTTAAAGATTATCTTTACACAGTAGTTAGGAAGACATTTAAAAGGTATTAATATTCAGGTTATAAGCAAAATTTTCTACACATAAAATCCAACAGTAGTATTAAATACTTACGATCTATAGCAATTTTTTCAGTTCCATCTAAAGGATTAATAATTGCTGGAACAAGCTCTCCAAAAGACAAATGATCTATTCTATGAGAAAAGTTGTAAGCTAAAAGGCAAAAAATAAAAACAACTTAGCAGAGAAATTATATTATTCGAAATTACATGTTACAGACTGGTTTACATCCTTATCTATTCTCAAATGAAAATGTTTAAAATCTGCAAGGATAATAATACAGCATTTTAAGCCACATTACTTTGAGAAAAATAAATATAAATACATGTGAATTAAATGTATAAAATAAATTCGGACAAAATGCTACACCTCAAATTTTGTAATTATATAAAATTTAACGTCTAGAAAATATTACTATAATAATGAAAGCCAAAAATATACATCTTTCCTTTTCCAAATCATCATATAGTAACAGGACTGTATTGTTAGAATTGGAATGATGTCCATGTAGCCATATAATAAAACTAATCAGATATATTTTTAATACACACTCTTGCTTAATGTGACCAAACTAATTTTTTCTGGAATCCAATACTTGTTTTGTCTTCTAAAGCAGACTTTAAAAACTTAAGTCTTATGACAATCATGATACCAAACTAACCTGAATACTTTATATGTGTCTATATATTCATATTTCAATTTGCAAATTGAAATAAACTGCAAATGTATTCTTTTCATTATCCCTAAAAATTAGCAGAAATGTGTCAAAGTTATAAAAAGTACACTAGACTTTCCTCCCTAACCTCAGCAACTCTGAGCCATGACCAAATACAAATGCAGATTAAAGTAAACCAATTAAAAAATTTTTTTCTTCCTTTGGATGAATATGTTTTCAAAACAGCTCACTTTCAACTACACTGCACCTGCACTTTAAAAAATATTTTTTCAAGTACGTCTTTACTGAAAAAAAGTCAGAAACTGCTTACATTCATGGTTGACAAGTGCTGCCAAATGTGCGTGACCACGAGGATGTGGAATTGCCCTGAAAGGAGAAAAAACAATATTAAAGTAATACCATTTATATATATAATTAGTTAAGATCAGAAAGTGGATCTTCCCTAAGTTATATAATTTTTCTTAGTACAAAAATAACGTTAAGAATGTATTTGGCCTATGACTGAGCAGACAAGTCTACTCATCTCAGCAATGCAATAAACTGCTGGAGGTTGGCAAACATTTTTGGTAAAGAGTCAGATAGTAAATACTTCAGGCTTTGTGGACCAAGATGCAAAATCAAGTATATTATGTAGTTACATAATGAGAAAAAGCAAATTTTCACAAATTTTTCATTGATATAATAGTAATGAGTCCTTTTTTTTTTTGTAATACAACTGTTTTGCAGGGAGATTACACTTTGTTTAATTGGGGTTTGGAATGTTCCCTACTTTCAAAACTGACCATAAATCTTTATCTGATGATGATGATCCATAATGACATTTTAAGTATTTCATCTTTGAAAAATTAATCCACGAGTATAAGCTGAGCATATTCATTGCTTGAAAGACATTTACAGAATGCCAACAGATTTTTCTCCTAACACTTATTTACCTATAAACATGTTATCATATTGCAGATTAATAACTTCCAATCTAAATTAACGCATAATTTCCTCAATTGCGCAGTTAAATGAATTTGAAACATGGAAATTTCCTTTGTATTTGCATCAATGTCTGAAGTTCTGGAACTACAGTTTGAAAAGTCAGAAAATATATTCAAGTATGAGAATGAGTCTAGATTCTTGCTTTAACTTTTGACAGCAAACGCTATCAAGGCATGAAAAGTAAAAGAAACCACTCAAAATCACTAGTCATTGAAACAACTTTACTACAATATAAATTTCACAAAAACTGGTTTTGCCTTATACTTTTAAGCTAAATTCATTAAACATTATTAAGTCTGCATGAAACTTAATTTCCAAAAATATTCCTTGCTCAGTAATTGTAACTGATGGAAGTTTTCTCATTCAGAAAGAATCCAATCTTGGCACTGAGCTCAAAAAATGTACTGCTGCTTAGCCATCAAACTACTATGTAGTAGGGCAAGACAGAATATTTAGTTTTTATACCTGACCAAAAAAAGACCATGGAAATGTCAATATTTAGGTCCAGGTGAGCAAATGAAGTTTACTATTGACACACCAGTTTAAAATACATAATGAATTCAAATATTTTCTGCAAAGTACTACTGATGATACAATGGATAACAAGAGGCATTAAACACTACATTTTCACAAGGTTTGAAAGGCATCCAAGTAGGCCTTTTTCTGCTCCACACACCACCATCAGTTATAATACATTTGTAACATATATCAACCAGATTCCACTTTGGGATGTACTGAATTTGTGTTCTCTCAATTTCTATGAAAATATTCTTGCCTATAGTTTTTGTTGCAAGCAGGTGATTCATAGATACTAATTCTTCAATCACTTTAAATTCAGCATTGATTCCTCGATTAAACAATAAGCAGTTCTAATAACATCTGCCCACTCATCAAGAATTTAGAAACTACTCAAAATCTCCTGGTTTGTTTTTGAACTGGCTATTAGATCCTGCTCTCAATGTCCTCATCTACTGGAACACTTTTCTTGAAGAAGGCTAGTCATCTAATTGTCTAAAGCAAATTTATTTTCTCTGGAGTCATTTCTTTAGCTTTGACAGTCAAACATTGCTTCAAAGACTTATCAATGGTTGGATGACTTTCCTTACTTGCTAAACAACGAGGCACTTAAAGATTACAGCTTCATTTTCATTTTTTTTAAAATTCTACTGTTTGGATATTCCATTTTTAATTTTCTAATTTTTCTGACCATTGCTTTTTTACAGGTTGGTAATACTGTGATGAACGATCAGTCTGGCACCATCAACATATACTGTATTCTTTTCAGCACAATTAGTGTCATGTTCTGCAGCCAAATTTGATCAAATAATCCATAGTCCACTGTGCTTTAAAAATGCAACATTTGAAGTCATATTTCTTTTTTTTTAAACATAGTATTACAATAAATAAATAAACTGCTGCAGGACAGGAATACACACAGCACTTTCAATGCTGTCATATTACAACTGCATCACTGCAATTCATAGTATACCAAAGTACAAAGTAATGAGAGAGTCATATACAGTCTCTGCCAGAATTACTCAACTGTCGTACTGTAATACAAAAGCAGCCATATATATAAACAATGAGCACGGCTATATGCCAATAAAACTTTATTTTTGGACACAAATTTAACTTTCATGTATTTCTCATGTATTATATTACTCCCCTTCTGATTTATTTTCAAATATTTAAAAATTTAAAAACCATGGCTGGGCAAGGTGGCTCACACCTGTAATCCCCAGCTCTTTGGGAGGCCAAGGCAAATGGATCACTTGAGGTCAGGAGTTCGAGACCAGCCTGGCCAATATGATGAAACCCTGTCTCTGCTAAAAATACTAAAATTTCGGGCGTGGTGGGGGGCTACCTGTAATCCCAGCTACTCAGGCGGCTGAGGCAGGAGAATCACTTGAATCTGGGAGGCAGAGATTGCAGTGAGCCCAGATCACGTCACTGCACTCCAGCCTGAGCAACAGAGCGAGACTCTGTTTCAAAAAAAAAAACAAATAAATAAATAAAATTTAAAACATAAAAATTTGAAAGCCTTTCTTAGCTTATGAACCATACAAAAACAGGTAGTAGGCTGGATTTGGAATATAAGCTGTAGTTTGCCTACCCCTGCAGTAAACCTTTGTTCTGTCATACACTGTTATCTTTCAGATTTAACCTGTTCTTTTAACATCTTTATACTTCTACAAATAAGTATTATCCTTCCCTGTTCCTGATTAAAAAAAAAAATTAAAAAATCACCTTGAGGATCTCCTTTACCACAATCCTGCTTTACCCCGTTACCAATTCTAGCGATTAACTAAAAAAACTGAAAACAGAAACTCTCCATAAAAGAGCCTTCTTTCTTTATTTATTACCAATTAACTGTCCGTCACCATTGTCAAGTTTCAGAATATGCCGTAGTAGGTCTAAACATTGTTTAATTTGTTCTATGTGTTACCTAGCAAAACACCAGGCACTTTAAAAAAGGCAATACAATGATTAGGGAAAAGTATTAACTGACATTCAACACAAAGTATACTAAAACCCTGCTCAATAAAGCATTTCCTGATGCACTGGAATGATTGGTAGTTTGGTCCCGTAAATTCTTCTGTGGTCACGGTCAAGTATATTACCTCAAACTTAGTACTAAAAAGAAAGTCTACTGTCATAAATTATTCCTAGCTCCACTCATATTGTCAGCCTAACAGTGTTCCTATTATTATTTTCAAACAAACAAATTCAGAGTTTTTCTGAATAACCAAATTACAGTACTACACATTGAATATCCCTTATCCAAAATGCTTGGGATCAGAAGTTTCAAATTTTAGATTTTAGAATATGTACATTTTATTTGCCAGAGAGGCCTCCCTAATTTGAAATCTGAAACACTCTTAAGCATTTCCTTTCAGCATTGTGTAGACAATGCTCAAATTTGGAGCATTTTGAATTTCAGATGTTCAGATAACAGATGCTCAACCTATACATTTTACTTCAATGACCTCTCTCACCACCCAGGATTTTACTCTGAGAGGAATAGGGAGCTGTTTTAAATAATATTTCCTTTTTTTTTTTGTTAACTGGTGTATTCATTTTATGAAATAACAGCATATGTGAGCATCTTCTTCAAAAAATTAAATTTAAAAATCAAATTAAATCACCCTAGTACAGATGACTGTAGCTATCTGACACTTGTTAAAACTCTGCATAAGGAGGATGGATATTCAGAATTTACCTGTTTCTTTTCTGGAATATTTTCTACTCTATCAGACAAGAATCTAGCCTGAATGACTTTCAGTGGAGGAAAAGTTGTTCTGAAAATTGTTGGGGGGTGAAGAGAGGCATTTTGAGTTGTCAGAATTATTGGGAAGGGGTTGCTATTGGGATTTACTGGACAACAGCCACAGAAACAAGGCATCCTACAATGAAACTGACAGTCTCATTCAAAAAAGAATCATCCCAGGTTTCGCCTGAGTTTCAAATGCTCTAAGAGATACTCATCTACATGAAAAGTCTATTATAATAATCTGAGTCTAGAACTGAACTCCATTTAGCTATATAAAGTACCTGTTGTCGTTCTAATATACACTAAATCTCCCAGAAAACTAAGGGAAGCTTATATTGTTTTGTTTAATATTACAAAGAGGTATTCCTATTTCTGAATATCATCTCATCAATGGAAATGTCACTCATGGTATTTGAGTAGCCAAACTGAAATGTCAAAATTCAGTTTGCACTTGTAGCTATTATATATTTAAAAATTCTACATATAAGTGGTAAGCATCTGCCTACTTCATTATGTCTTCTAGTGTATTCACACTCAAGCATATTGACATACAAATTATGCTACAAATTATGTTCCTTTTATTACTCTTTTATATTACAGTTGAGATTGACATTGGGTCTGAGAGGTAATATGAGACCTTGAAAAAGATCAATATTGACCTTGACAAATATAATACTAAAAAATTAGGAGTGGGTTTACAGGATATTCCTGAGATGACAAGATACGAACCAAATGCTTTTCCATTTGGCCTCTCTGATGGTATGAGTTACCACCTGTGAAGGAAAGTAAAATTGTGAAAAGACCAAAAACAAATTTTAAAAAGGGACATAATATAGAGTCTGATATAATATTTGTCAAAATTTCTCTCTTTGAGTTGGTGTTGGACTAAAATATTGTTTGTATCCAAAGGTGCAATAAAATCTTCTAAATTTCTTTAAGCTACGATTTCAAGACATTCCAAGGTTCCCAGCAACAGGCTGGGTTGGAGATGGGTAATGGTAACAGAACAATGAAACATACATTTCAAGAGATAACGAAGAAAAAAATAAATGTTTGATCTGAGTATTGTAAATACTGAAATACTTTTTCATAGAAATCTAATGTTATCTCTCTATATATTTTAAAATTTCCAGCCATGCTCTTTCCTGCTGTATGCCCTTCCCTCCTTTATATATTAAATTCCTCCTCTTCTCCTAGTGTTCAAAGGTTTTCCTCAATAAGGGCTCAACTGACTTGCAGCATAAGTTTAATACCTTGTTAAACAGTCTCTTATCAGCCATACTTCTCCTTTACAGCCTCGATACAACTATCATTAAATAATTATTAATGTATTCACTGCTTAAAGTGTGGATTTTCTTATAGAATGTCAGGCCTATTTAAAATAACAAGTCATATTTATACTGTACAGTTTGGAATAAAATAAATTAAAAAGGGCAAAAACATTTTATTTTTTTCTTCACTGTTTATCCTTAGTTTCTAGCATGGTACTTTGCACATAGCAAATACTCAAAAAATGTCTTGTACAATAAAGAATTGTTCAGTTCAGCACTCTATATGGAAAAGAGGATGGGAGGGAAAGACGAATGGATCTATTTATTCACTCAAAAATTTAACAAATGTTTATGACAATTTCTGTGCTGGGTGCTGCTCATATTTTTCCTTAACATTTACCTAATTTAACTTTATATTCTAGACACTGCTAATTTCTAACTTTATCAAAACACTTGTCTAGGATTAGTCAGGAATTACGTTTTGATGAGGACCACCAAAACGTTAAGACAAAAACCTAATACCATACCAAAAAAAAAAATGAACAAATTAATGAAATGTCTAGGTAAGAGCTCTCTGGCTACTAAAACCTGGCAAGTAGAAGGTTGTAATTGATATTTACCTACAGTTCAATTACTTTAATACACAACACATGACATGGCTGCTTTACTTTTGTTTTGAAGTAGTTTTTAAAGTTAGTAGTTTTCTCTATCCTAAGACTGAAGCCCCAGACAACAATCTCAAGACATTAAAAATACATATACACAGTATTTTAAGCATTCCTCTAGTAGTTAGCTATATGTTATTTGATTAGCAAAGTATTCACTTTTGTTTGTTTGTTTTTTTTTGATACAGAGTGTCGCTCGTGGCCCAGGCTGTAGTGCAGTGGCACAATCTCGGCTCATTGCAACCTCTGCCTCCTGGGTTCAAGCAATTCTCCTGCCTCAGCCTCTCGAGTATCTGGGATTACAGGCGCCTGCCATCACGCCCAGCTAATTTTTTGTATTTTTAGTAGAGATGAGGTTTCGACATGTTGGGAAGGCAGGTCTCGAACTCCTGACCTCAGATGATCCACCCGCCTCGGCCTCCCAAAGTCCTGGGATTACAGGCGTGAGCCACCCTGCCTGGCCAGAATTTACTTTTAACCAAGCTCCAACTTTGTTTAAAGTATTTTCAGTAAGTGAAAAGAACATACTTGCCCACTGTTATGTGAAAATTCCCTGCTACTTTATTGACATATAGATGGCCATGAATTCTGCATGCATCTGGAGACTGTGATGAATCATCTTCTCTGTTAAAATAAGATATATTATTTAAAGCACATTCAACATAGTTACCATTTTATGATGAGAAAAATGTGTATAGAAAAAAAAATCCCTAAAGATCATTTTTTAGGTAATATTCTAAATGTTAAAAATAGAATAGCAGTTTCCTGAAATCTAGACATTTATAAAAATTACACATCTATAAACTGGGAAAAAAATACTTATTTAATATCTGTTACATTTACATAAATTTGAAATTCCATGGTTCTTCAACTCTAGCCAGAGGACTGAGTCCAGTGACAGAAGACTAAAACAAAAGAATTAGTCCAAAAAGGCATTTTCTTCATTTATTTCTGGTACTGTAGCAGGGAGAGGGAGGGAGGGCAGAAATATGATTGAGGTAAAGGAAAGGTATGCCACCTAAGTTCAAAGAGACAATGACATTTTCTTAGTAAGCAAATGTAAAATCTTGCACATTTTTATTATGTTTATGATTATAGCATTTCCAAATATCCACTAATTTTTTTTTTTTTTCTTTTGAGACAGAGTCTTGCTCTGTTACCCAGGCTGGAGTGCAGTGGTACAATCTGACTCACTGTAACCTCTACCTCCTGGGGTCAAGCTATTCTCCTGCCTCAGCCTCCTGAGTAGCTGGGACTACGTACATGCACCCACCACGCCCGGCTAATTTTTTTGTATTTTTAGTAGGGATGGAGTTTCACCACATTGGTCAGGCTGGTCTCGAATTCCTGACCTCAAATGGTCCGCCCGTCTTGGCCTCCCAAAGTGCTGAGATTACAAACGTAAGCCACTGCTCCCAGTCTCTAATTTTTAAATTCCAAAAACGTGAAATAAAATTTCTAACCAAAGCTTATGGATCCTCAAAATAGTAAATGAAACTAATTTTTCTTAAAACTCAATATAATTTTATATGGAGGTATACCACGCATAAAAAAGAAAATTAAATGCAAATAAGTATTTGTGATAATTCTGATCAAAATCACAGCCTATAAATTTAAGAGCAAAAGGTGTCTTTAAAGAATGATTCTATTTCCCCTTCTTAAGAAAAACAAGATTCAGAAAACTAAGTCAACACTTTAGTTTTAACTATGTCAAAGTAAATTCATAATAAACAGTTGCACATTTAAAATACTGATCTCACCTTGGTGGAAGAGCTGTTGATGCACTTTTAAAAGCACTTTTAAATATCACATCTTGAAGTGAATGCTCTTCTTGTAGCCTACTCTGAATCAGCTGCAGCATCCTAAATAAGAAACAAGCAATAGTTTAGAACTACAGAAAGGTACACAAAGAGAGCTGACACTTACTCAAAAATGGCAATGTTTAGCTGACTTAGCTAAACCATACATTTATTATTACAGGATTTCATAGTCTAAAATAACATACCAAGTTTTCTTTGGTCATTTCCTTGAAAGCAAGTAAGGCAGGGCGGCTAGAGGTCTAATAGCTGAGCTCCATAAGCCTGTTTGATCCCATCAGTAATGGATGTGCAGTCAGGACCACCAAAGTAGGGCTTCTACTCACTTAAGTATCTAAATTAATCTTTCATGCATACGTGCACAATTACAAGATTATTTTCTTTGTCAGACACTGAACAAAATATTATAGATACAAAGAGTAAGACAAATAAGGGGCTACACAACAGACTTGATGGACTTGAAGTGGTACGTTACTCAGCATAAACTCATACCACAAGTATCTCATTTTCATTACAAGAATTTCTCTCTCTACAATACTTCTACCATTGAGCTGTGTTAACTCCTACAATTTTCAGCAATAACTTTGTGTCATTAGACGTAGTCCTATTTCATCTCTTTTAATTCTATTTCTTTAAATAACTAATATTCCAAGTCATCTATAGTAAAGTTCAAACTTGGTAAGTACAAAAATTATACACAGTGGGAAGGGAAGAATAAACAAGTGGAGCACAGATAATTCTAATAGCAGTGAAATCATTCTGTATGGCAGTATGGTAGATACATGTCATTATAGATTTGTCAGAACTCACAGAATGTACGTTCAACACCAAGAGTGAACTCTAATGTAAACTATGGTGATGATGTGTCAACACAGGTTCACTGATTATAACAACTATATCCAACCTGATGCAAGATGTTGATAATGGAGGAACCCACGGGGGACAGGTATATGAGAACACTACTTTCTGCTCAATTTTGCTGTGAGTCTAACTATTCCAAAAGAAAAATACATATATGTAACTTGGGAAAAAGTTATAAACATAGGTACTCACAAAAAGAAAGCAACTGTAAATCTCATACTTTACCATCCCACCATAATGATAAAATAAGCACTTTCCAGATGTGCAAGCAGAAGATTAAAAACTTACGCATCATCTATCTAGAAAATTAGTAAAACAGGCCTATTTAAAATAACAAGTTATATTTATACTGTATAGTTTGGAATAAAATAAATCTGAAATCTAGACATAAAAAGTAGAAACCAGAAAGGTTCTGTCCAGGATTTGAAATTTACAGTTAAAGAGAGATTAACTGTGATCCTAAATATTTTAGGAAAGTATTATAGATAAATTGAGAGAAAATTTAAATCTCTTAGAAAATTCCAGAAGTAAAGAACATTTTGGTATGCACATTAGTTAGGAAGATATAAACCTTGGGTATCTCTAGGCCATTCAAGAGCTACTCAATAATTTTAGAATCAGAACGTGATAATCTAGGATGCTTCAAGAAGCCAGATCCCATCTTCAGATTCAGACATTTGAAGACTTAAAATCTTTGGATCCAGTGACAGCAGAAATGGAAATCTTCACATTTTTCTGTGTGTCTTGTATATTGAGAGTTCAACTTTTGAAGTACGGCAGTGATCAAGGAGTTTGATGACAAAAAACTATACATATGTGTATATGTATGTATGTATTATGTGTGCGTTTATGAAAAAAATTTCTGCCTTCACTGTGTCAATAAATATCCCAAGCCTATATTCCACACACGAAGGTATGCAGAAAACTACTATGATGGCAAATTTGTATTACCTTAAGAGTAGAAATACAATCTCTTCTCCCACTTATTACTAGTTTTGAGCATTGAAAAACATTCTAAATGAAAGGAGAAATCTCACTTTAATGTTTCTGGATCAAAGTAAAGTATTTCATCTGCGGATGGCTTTCTACTAAAAATTCTAAGAGCCCAGAGACAGCTAACATTCAGTGCTTTTGTTCACCGACATTCAATTTCAACTTTCATATAAAAACTCCCTCAAGTGGTGAAACTGGAAATTAAGAGAGAAAGACCCTTGGAATATACTTAGGGACTAGAAAGAAAAAAATGGGTAAAGAAAAAAATTTTGGAATAATCTTAAACTATATAAAGCCTTTATAAGCACAAGACATAACCTAGAAAATAAAAAGCAATATATGGGGGGTGGGAGACAGAAGCACTTATAACAAAGAACTATTTTCTTTAAAAATAATTCTTATAAAAAAACTAACCAAGCAAAATAGGCATATAGGCAAACATTTTCACAAAAAAATACAAATGAGGAAAAAAAACTCACAGTCAATTGATTCATAAAGAAATGTTAATTAATAATAGCATAGTACCAATTTTCACCCATCAATCTGGAATATATTTTTTAAAATTCTAGGTATTCCCATTGTTGGTGAGGTTGTACAGAAACAAGTACTCTAGCCTTTTGGAGTATAACTGAAATAATAATTTGGGAGGACATAGGCACTATCAAAATGTTAAATATCCTCAGAGAAAGAAATTCTATTTCTAGAAATACACAAACACACAAACATATACAGAATTAGGTTCAAGAATGTTCACTGAGTATTGTTTTTAATATTAGAATTCTGAAAGCAATCTAAATACCCATCAATAAGGATCCAATTAAATAAACTACAATCTATCCATAAAACAGACCATTATATATACAGAAATGAGTCCAAAATATCACGTTAGGTAGAAAAAAGCAACTTAATTCTGTATATATATTTCTGTATATAAATAATTATATATTTTTATAGGTAACACATCATAAAATATATAAATATATTATAAAATATATAACGAACATATAAACTTTTATATATTATAAAATATGTAATATACTCATATATATTAGAACTATATAGAATTCTATACTATATATTATATGGATTATATGTAAGAACTATAATTTTGTATATATACACAGAAATATATATAATATACATATTATATACATACACACAAAATGTCTGTCCAGAAGGCTACCCAAGAAACTTATTACTGGTTATTACTGCTAATCAGTGGCATTAGTTTGCAGAAAGAGAAGGGGGCTTTTACATTTACTTTGTATCTAGGTGCCTAATCTTTTGGCTTCCCTGGGCCACATTGTACGAATAATTATCTTGGGCCACACATAAAACACATTAACTATAGCTGATGAGTTAAAAACAAAAAAAATCACAAAAAACTCATAATTTTTTCAGAAAGTTTACAAATTTGTGGCCAGGCACAGTGGCTCATGCCTGTAATCCCAGCCCTCTGGGAGGCCGAAGTGGGCGGATCACTTCAGTTCAGGAGTTCAAGACCAGTCTAGTCAACATGGTGAAACCGTATCTCTACTAAAAATACAAAAGATTAGCTGGGCATGCTGGTTGCGCCTGCAGTGTGCACCAGCTACTAAGGAGGCTGAGGCAGGAGAATCGCTTCAACCAGTGAGGCGGGGGTTGCAGTGAGCCAAGATTGCGCCACTGTACTCCAGCCTGGGCGACAGAGTGAGACTCTGTCTCAAAAAAAAAAAAAGTTTACAAATTTGTGTTAAGCTACATTCAAAGCCTTCCTGTAGGGCCGCAGGCTGGACAATCTTGCTTTATATCATTTCTATTCAAATTGAATTTTTAAAATGACTATATATTACTTTTGTAATCAAAAAAAGTTGATACCATTTTAAATAAAAACTAAAATTTATGAATCAAAGTTTACCAGAAAAAAGATTATGCATGACTTTCCTAAGATCTGATGGTTTTTGAAATTGTAAAGATTATATTATATACTAAATTCTGCTAATAATTCATCCAAAGAAATCCCTAGAGAAATGTGTTAGTCCATAAATAGTTTACAATAGACAAAATATGACTTAGATTTCTATGGAGCACAATACTTTGTTCTCTTATTACCTCTGCCACTCTTTCTGCTGTGGTGAAAGATCAAATACTGCCTGAAATGAAAGAAAACATAATCACTAGCACTGTCAAATTATATTGGCTTTTACACTACAATTTTAAAATTTGTTCTTTGAGCAAGAAACATAAACTTATAGTGTTGTTAAAAATACGTATTCATGGTTTACATTCACAACTTCTGTAAGTCAAATTAAAATTTCAACGTGCTGTCTTTACTGAAAAATAGCATAAAGAAATTTTATGAATCACAAATATTTTCCTGTTACAGTTATCGACATTTACAGGAATATATGCAAGTTGACAATTTATCACATGTACAAAATGGTATCTTAGGGCTTAAAATCATTTAAATGATGCTAGCATAAAATTCACAAGTATTGGGGTAGAAAATAACATACAGAGTTATATTCAAGCATCCAAAGCCCAAATTCTTGCTGGTAAAATACCATAATAAAATCAACAATTTTTGAAATGAGTTTAAAAATAGCACAGTAATTCCCAAATGCATTGATCAACAAAGAACTACTTAAGAAATTTTATCTAGGTATGATCAAAGTCAGACTTGGCTACTTGTAGAGTTAGAGAAAAATATGCAAACTTCTCATAGTAGCTATATCCACAATTTAATTTTGCAACAATAATCCACTTTTTGGCCGGGCATGGTGGCTCTCACACCTGTAATCCTAGCACTTTGAGAGGCCAAGATGGGCGGATTGCCTGAGCTCAGGAGTTCGAGACTAGCTGGGGCAACAAGGTGAATCCCTGTCTCTACCAAAATAAAAAGAAATCAGCAGGTGGTGCGCTCCTGTAATCCCAGCTACTTAAGAGGCTGAGGCACAAGAACCGCTTGAACCCAGGAGGCGGAGGCTGCAGGAAGCAGAGATTCTGCCAATGCACTCAGTCTGGGCAACGAAGTGAAACTCCATTTCAAAAAAAAAAAAATCCACTTTTCTAGTCCTAGTTCACAGCACTACTTCTGTGACTTTTAAATTTAATTTTATGAATCTGGAACCTGCCTCTCCCATAGCTGTGAGCCTCATGTCTAAGTTTGATACAACTATATGCTCCACGTTAAATTGTCCCAATCTTTCTGATGTTTCCTTTGATTATACCTCCTGATGAATTTGCCTAAAGCATGCTACCAAACCTTTTTCACATTATAGCACACAAGGAAAATGCTAACATCTATAAAACACACCAATAAGGCTGTTTGCAGTTACTCTCCAGCTAATGTATAAATAAAATGATTGACAGTGGGGACTCTATGATTCTTCCTTTGAATTCTAAAACCTTCTTTGTACAATGTTTACTTAGCACAAAGGTATAAAGAAACTACTTTGCTAGGCCCTATGCTAATTCATTTTCTCACTTAACGTCCCTAACAACCTGGTGAATTTGTCACTCCTCTTCCCCTTTTACACAGGAGGAAGCAGGAGCTCAAAAAGTTACAAACTTTCCAAAATCACAGATAGTAAGTAACAACCAATACACAAACTCAGCTCTATCAGATTCCTTAATTTCCCACCTTTAAAAAATTTTTCTTATCTTTAAATAGTAACTAAATGCAATAGAAATAGTAGAATAGTAACCATCATAGCACATTGTATGATCATGGCTTGTAAACTAGTAAAGTTATCAGGGCTAGGTTTTTAATATTCAGAGTGCATATTAAAATAATGAATGAAAAAATATTTAAGTTAAAATTATATTTTTAATAATTTTATATTAAAAATAATTCTTAAATACTTTTATATAAATTAGGACAAAGGAATGAATAGTTTCCTAAAAGCACTGTTAAACACTTTAAATATTACTGATGAAAAGTATACAATTAAACATTTAGAAGTTCTTAACTTTCTCATTAAGATACAACTTTTAATTATAACAATTTAAATAAAATCTTCCTGCTCCATAAATTACTAGAAGAGATGGCAGAAACCGTTTACAATGAAAACAGTCAACAATACTGTCCCAACTGCATAATTCTAACGTATCACTATTGCCTAAAACCTGCAAAGCATTTTATAATACATTTTTGAGAACTACAAAGAAGAAAGAATGAAATTAATGTTTCTCAAAAGCTTAAAATCCAGCTAGAAAGACAAGAGATGTAGGGGGGGAAAAAAAGATAAAATCAGGCATCTCATAAACGTCAAAAAAAAAAAAGAGAGTGACCACGACAGTTAGAATACAGACAGAATGCTTTAACAGTGTAAGTGACTTTTAGAGGATACATTCAAGATTATAATACATAAACATGAAATTCTCAGTGTCCAAAAGAAACATAAAAATGAGGATGCAATCTTTATTATCATCTTAAATCATTTAAAATTAACATTCATATGTTGGAAACTTTCATGAATTTATACATGACCACATACAAACGAACCCAAATTGAGAAAGAGCCTAAAACAAGTTTATTTCATAGGATAGAAAACCCCATGTGAAAGGGATTTTCCCAGTTCAGAGCAACAGAGAAAATGGGTAATAAAAGATAATAGCAGAAAGATATAGGCAGTCATGCTATAATCCATAAAACATACCTACATATTCTTGCCGTAAAATAAATCTCAAGAAGTCCCTCCTCAACAGAATGGAGAATCCAGAAATTAAGCTGCACACCTACAGCCATTTGATCTTTGACAAAATCAACAAAAACAAGCAATGGGGAAAGGACTCCCTATTCAATCAATGGTACTGGGAGAGCTGGCCAGCCATATGCAGAAGAATGAAACTGGGCCCAGATCTTTTACCATATACAAAAATTAACTCAAGATGGGTAAAGATTTAAATGACCTTAAACTATAAGAATCCTAGAAGAAAACACAGGAAACACCATTGTGGGTATCAGTCTTGGAAAAGAATTTATGACCATGTCCCCACAAGCAATTGCAACAAAAACAAAAATTGAAAAGTGGGAGCTAATTAAACTAAAGAGCACAGAAAACAAAACAAAAACTACCAACAGAGTAAAAACAGACAACCTACAGAATGGGAGAAAATAGTCACAAACTTTGCATCTGATAAAGGTCTAACATCCAGACTCTATAAGGAACTTAAACAACTGAACAAGCAAAAAACAACCCCATTAAAAAGTGGGCAAAGGGCACGAACATATACTTCTCAAAAGATATACAAGTGGCCAACAAACATGAAGAAATGCTCCATGTTACTAATCATAAGAGAAATGCAAATCAAAACCACAATGAGAGGCCATCTCACATCAGTCAGAATGGCTATTACTAACAAGTCAAAAAAAAAACCCCAAAAAACAAAAACCAGATGTTGGAGAGGCTGTGGAGAAAAGGGAACACTTATATGCTGCTGGTAAAAATGTAAATTAGTTCAGCCAATGTGGAAAGCAATTTGGAGAGTTCTCAAACAAATTAGAATATTACTCAACCCAGCAATCCATTACTGGGGATACACTCAAAGGAAAATAAATCATTACATGAAAAAGACACATGTACTCCTATCTTTATTGCAGCACCATTCACAATAACGAATACATGGAATCAACCTAGGTACCCATCAATGGTAAATGGGATAAAGAAAATGTGGTATACATGCACCAGGGAATACTATGCAGCCATAAAAAAAGAACAAACTTCTATCCATTGCAGCAACATGAATGCAGCTGGAGTCAATAATCCTAAGCAAATTAACGGCAGGACAGAAAACCATATGCCATATGTTCTCATTTATACTATATGTTCTCATTTATAAGTGGGAGCTAAACGTTGGGTACTCATAGACATAAAAATGGCAACAACAGAAAGTGGGGACTATTAGAGAGGAGAGGGAGGGAGAAGGGAAAGGGCTGAAAAACTATTGGTTATTATGCTTAGTACCTGGATGATGGGATCAGTCATACCTGAAAACCTCAGCATTATACAATATACCGAGGTAACATACCTGCACATGTACCCCATGAATCTAAAATAAAAATTGAAAAAACAGTACCTCTTCAAAATGATAAACAAAATAAGGTAAGAATGGCAGAAAATTAAAAAAAAAAAGTTAAAGTTAAATAAGTATTCTTAAGATAGTATAAATGCAATACAAATACTAAAGTATCTAATAATAATCACTTTGATCAAAATGAGCAGATAATAGTGTAGTATGCTGTCATATATGAATCTGTAAGGTAACTAAGCTCATAAAAAATTGCTTCAATATCAATTTTTTTGAGTGGCAAAACGGGTCAGAAAGTAGAGTCAGAGTGGCAATAACACAGTTACTGCTTCTGTAGAAATTTCTATTTAAAATGTGTATGTCAAAAGGCATATATCAAGTTTGTAGCTGTAAACTAAAATTAATTCAATAATCAAAACTGGCCAAGGACTTCATTTTCTTTCCTTTAACCCCATACATTCAGTCACTTCTACTCCCCGTCCTTCACCTTCACTCTTCATTTTGCAAATTTGCTAAAAAAAGGGTTCACAATTGTCAATGATTTAAAAAAAAGGAACTCAAGAACGCATGTGTAAATACAAGTACCACCATGCCAACAGAGCAGTCCGCAACTAAAAGTTGCTGAGGTCCTCATGCTTATTCTCAAAAACTTCTTTAGGGCTAGTTCTGATCATGACTCGTTATCACCGTATCTGCCACTGAAATGTGACGATATTTTCTGATAAATCAATGATGTTATATTCAACTTGTGCTTTGAAGATAATAAGAAAATGTCAGCATTTCACACGCTGTGGGAAATGGAGGCGTAAAGGAGGAAGGAAGTAGTAATGCCCATGAAATTTCTCCTCTCAGAAAGATACTGCTTTATTCTTGACTGTAAGAGAAATACAGTTCAAATATTTTAAATACTTAAATTTGGTAATAGTAGAATACAAACAGGACATAAAAGTGCCCAAATCACTAGAGAAAAAGAAAAAAGCTCTCATCACTATATATACTAGAAGAAAAGTGAAAAGGAAACTACTGGAAAGTAGTAACAAAAATATAAAAAATGGTTATAAAACAGACTTTAGACACATCCAAAATACATCCAAAATGTTAACAATGGTCACCTCAAGATTCTGGTATATAACCTAACTTTTCTGTTTTTCCCCCAAAATTTATTACAAAGAATATGGATTACTTTTGAAACAAAAGAATTATACTAAAAACTATTTTAGACAAAACTAAAAAGCAACTATCAAAACTGTCTTCGAGGGTACAATTCCTCAACCCATGTATTTCAAAAAACCATGTGAATCAAACTTACTGGTTCATAAACTAGACCATCTGCAGATGCAACCATTGTTTCTGCTAAATCCAATACATCCGCTCCAACATCTGCATACAGAAAAGAATTAGAAGTTTTACATTCTATGCTTGGTGGCAAACCACCTCCAATATAAACAAATTAAGACAACTAACAGAAAACTCACCAAGCCAAAAAAAAAACAAAAAAAACTCAGCAAGTATGTAGAATCACTTCCTATATATTTGTCCAAAAGCTAAAAGTAGCCTTATATAGCTTTGGTGGAGATTATTCCAAAATGTAATAATGTTTTTTCTACTTCTTACCCAGTAAAAAAAAAAGATAATTCAAGATCTCATTTAAAAAGGATAAGTGTTACTGAATTGAAGATCTTTGCAAATACTGGCAAGAACCTACTCACAAGTACTAAGTGGCTGCTGAACAAAATATTAATTCCTAGAAATATTTTTAGAGATTAAAAGAAATCTTAAAGTAAAGCTACAAATCAACAAATAGGAAATTTTATTTGGAAAAGGCTAAAATTTAACAGTATTCAAACATCCAAAATAAGGCAAAATATCATATATTCAGAATTACCACTAACTACAAGTTTAAATATAAAGTATTTTTTTATCTCTTAAAACCACTAACATAAGGAAAAATATATTGAAAAGATTCAAGGTCATTCATAGATGAAATCTCACAGAAAATAACCTCTAATTAATTGGGTAAAATTATTTCATACTTTTAAAAACGTAAAAATTTTCTCTGAGTTCTTGGTCTGTAATATTTAAGCAGTAACTCATAAAATATTTTTCATGCAAAAGCATCCTTATTTTTGAAAACAGTATTGATTCAAACATTCACTACGTGGCATATTAGCATTGTTCCACTTCTACTAGTAAAACCAAGTGAGTCCAGTTAAGGAAAAAAAAGGGTAACCTATCACCATTAACTTAAAAGAATTGGATCTGTATTTTTAAACACAAGAGTAAACATAAAGGGTGGTAAACTGAAAGAGTGACACAAGGATATGCTTGTGAAACATGGGTATAAAAGCTAGTACTCCAAACAAAAAGACAGAAAGGATGTACATAAACTAGAAAGCTGATTCACAATCATTTCCTCCAACTTTCTTTTAATTACACTAACGTGAAAGTTTTATCTCTTCTCTTTATGGAAAAGAAACTTGAAGAATATAAGCTGAGGAGTAAGACAATTTGCATTATTAAATAATATCACAGTAAAACTTTAAAATATTATAAAGGAAAAATAAAGTACAACCAGTGGTTTTTATTTTTGATTGGCAATTCTTTGAACCATAACCTACATGTGGATTCAGCAAGTTGAAGGTGTACTTACATTGACACTTCATGGCAACAGTAATATCTATATTGATTCTCAATTTGCTGAAAGACAAAATATTAAACATTAGTACCTACCAATTAATCAGCAAAACATGAGAAATATAAATCAACTGACTTATTAAAAACTTGGATTTCAAATAGAATTATGTCAATTAGAACTTGAATTGCATTTCTCATGGCCAAAACAAAGGCTCTTTAAAGTACAAGTTCTATTTGCCCTTATTCCAAAAGCTTTTCTGACTTCACAGGTTTTGAACACAGTATCCTTTAATAATGGCAACTCTATAATCAATAACTCTAAGCAAGTCAGAAAAAAGTCTTAACCTCCTAACCTCTATTTATATAAACTTTCAATAGAATGTTCCTTTAAGAATGTAAAACTCTCAAAATCAAGAATTAGGAATTGTCTTTCTTCTCTGTTTATCAAATACCATATATTAAGCATGATGCTAGATGCCCTACAAATATTATCTTCTTTATTCCATATCATGGAGCTATAAATGGATGGCTTCACAGATTTTCAAGTAAAGCACTAGTGTTCAGGATAGTATAAATACCTGGATTAAGATCACATCACCATTAAAGTGCCATACTGGAAACCAGGTCTATGTAACTCAGGATAAATGCAACCAAACTAACAAAAGTAAATCACCTGATGCTTAAAATTTTTCATGGCCTTTCATTTTCAAATGATTAGATCAAATCAATTTTCGAATACTAGAATGAAGCACAGTGAATAATAGACTGGCTACGATCAAATTCAGTCCCGTGCTTTCTATCAAAACTTTTTTCTGTGTAATAATTTTCATCTGATTTAAAAAAGGAATTACAGATTTTTAGACTTTCATAAAGTCTTAAAGTCATCTAGAGTTGAAACTGTGCTCCAAATAACCCAGGAGTTTAGGCTCAGGAGATTAGGAACCAGGAGTAGGCCAAGTAGACAAGCTTCTGCATATCCTCACCATGCTTATGTGGCGAACTATGTAATATATAAGACTTCATCTGGAATAAAATGAAGTATTGCATTGGTGCTGAAAACAATAACAAACTCTTTGAAAACCAATGCTATCCTAAATAATACATTAGAGATGAAGAAACTGAAGTCCAAAAGAAGTCAGTGGTGTGACCTGCCCAAGTTACACAGCAATTTACAAATGTTGACTAATTTAATTCTCATAAACCTCCTGAGGAAGATACTATAATTGCTGTCTGCACTTTACAAAAAAGGAAACTGAAGCATACACAGGTACAGATTTAGTAAGTTCCTTAAAAGTATGTAAATGGCAAACCTGGACTGTAATTGAAAACTAAATGTGTCTTCCTATTTGGTACAATGTTAATATTAGAAACCTATTATCTTCATTCCATTGAAGAAATCCAAATAATACAAATGAATAGATGTAAAGTGTATGATTAAGGTACTATATTTTCAAAAGTTTAAAAGTAATCTTATTTGTATAAACATTTAGCTTAGGTATAATTTATAGATATCAAGTCATAAGGGTATACAATGTATCCTTAGACAATTTATTTTCCAGTTCACACAGATCAGTTAGGTATTTCAACCAGTTTAAAATATTAAACAATTTCCACAATACACATATCTAAGGAAAAATATTTCCCTAACTTTCTGAAGCAAAGCACGCTAAATCAAAGAACCTCAGTTTTAGAATTCAACTACTATTTAAATGATTCTAAAAGGTTTCACTTAATGCATGCAATTAATGAGAATTTTTCAGGACGGTTTCTTCAGAACTAAAACAAACCAAATCTAGAAGGTTATACTTTTTCTTTTTTAAAAGGTATGCTCTTTTTAAAACAATTTGAATCTAAAGGTATTTCAAGAAGGAAAAAAACGATTACCTAGAAAAATCCTTGTCTACTTCGTATTCATACTTCATCCATGTATCTTGATATACTGAGAATTCCATTATGGTTAATAAAGCCATAGTTGTAAATGCTATTAGAGAAACTGGGAAATCCAACAACAAAAGAAAAACAGAATTAAAACAATAAAAAAAAGCAAAGAACAGGAAACTAATTTAAGTGAGATTAAATTTTCAAAAGAAAAAGTCTAATAATGTAATTTCTATTTGAATGAATACTATAGAAGGTTTTTATTCAAAATGTTTATTATATATTTTATCTAATACAGCTCAAAAGTCAAGGTTTAATATACACAAATATGAACATAATCATTTGCACTACTAAGAAAACATTTTATTTCTCCAATTTTAAGGGCATCTCTCACTAAGTAGATTTGACAAAATTTGTATTTTCTTATATACAGCAGTGTCACTGATAGGATAAATGATGAAAGTAAGCATGCCTTATAGTACACATTTGGAAACAGTTGCTTCGTTATTAAAAATGCATCCATGTCTATAAATACAAATTGTATATCAATGTATGTAAATTGGGCTACAAGCCCAATTCAAAACAAAAAGCTAGCCTAATTTCTCAGATCCTGAGAAATCACAACAATCTGTGTGCCAGAAACTCAAAATAATAACATCTCTAAGTAGCTAACAAAACTCTCTTCTACTTTGCAATCTCCTAAATATATCACCTCATTTACAGAACTGAGTAAAAGATCTGACAAAAACAAAATATATTATATAGTACGGCAAAATACTTAAAATAGATTTTGCAAGAACTTGTACTACTTTCATTAATAAAACTTAATCACAAGTGGATCAGAAATAGTAAGCAACTTATTACCCATTTTACAAAATAAAATGTCAACCTAATTTGAAATACATTATTTTACTAGCTCTTCATGGGGAAAGAAATTATACTGAATATTGTTATAGTTACACATTTCTCTTATATATTTCATTATTTATTTTACTTAATGGATACTTTTATCTGTACCAAGCACTGGGTCTAAGCATTTTATGAAAACATTAACAGTACAGTAACCCCTAGGAGGTAAATACTAGATCATTTCTATTTCATAGAAGAAACTAAGACAGATAGTTTTGAATAACTTCCTCAAGGTCACATATTTAAGAAAGGGCAGCAAAGCAGTAACATTGGTTCATGTATTAATGTTTTAATAAACACTGCCAAAGGCACAGATGGCACTGAGTTGGAGGCTATAGAGAATATTAATAAGAATAAATGAGAGCCAATAGAGTGGCATGAAGACAGACAAGTTACGAAGTTACTACAGAATTCACTGATAAATTCTACCTCATGGCTACATTTCTATATGTTGTTGACTGGATCACTCAGAAGTTGTACTTACTACAGGACTTTTAATGTGAACTGATACTCACCTGTACCTCCACTGGCTGAAGTCTCTACATAGCTCTCAGGAACCTTCGGAAAGGCATCCAACTCTTTTACCAAACTTAAAGTTTTTTTCCGATTCAGTCGCCTCATCTTCAGGAAAACCTTCCTCTTCCTTCATATAGTCATGCTAAGGAATAAATAAATTAATGAATAAATGAATCCTTTAAAGAGAAAAAAGGTTTCTTTAAATTTAGGGTAACTGACAAATGTCCTTACAACTATTTAGCATTCTCATCCCCCCTTAAAAAAAACATAGTATTTATCCACACTACTCCTTTCCCCATTCATGCCCTGACAAAAACTACTAATAGAAGGCAATTTAAATACAAAAACATATTAAATAGCAAGAAAAAAGTGAAAAGTAATTAAATCACATTAATAATGTCTAAATACACAAATTAAGATAACGTTTTCTATTAAACTGAAAACTATATAAAAATAATACACTTCCAATAATGAATGACAGTGAAGTAAAACGGCCTGCTCATACATTACTAACAAGAATATAGGCCGGGCATGGTCGCTCATGCCTGTAATCACAGCACTTTGGGAGGCTGAGGTGGGTGGATTACCCGAGGTCAGGAGTTTGAGAGACCAGTCTGGCCAACATGGCAAAACCCTGTCTCTACTAAAAATACAAAGAATTAGCCAGGTGTGGTGGCACGTGCCTGTCGTCCCAGCTACCTGGGAGGTTGAGGCAGGAGAATCGCTTGAAGGTGGAGGTTGCAGTAAGCCAAGATTGTGCCACTGCACTCCAGTCTGGGTTACAAAGTGAGACTCCATCTCAAATAATAATAATAGAAGAAGAAGAAGAAGAAAATATTTACCACTCCTCTTCTAAGTAAATGCCCATTGAGGAACGTATCCTACGACAATAACCTGGGGTTTTAACCAAAATTTGATTATGAGGATATTTCGCACAGTGTTATTTTTAAATACTGAAGACAGAAACAAACCCATGGTATCCAATGTACAAATTAAGGTGAAGAAATGCATCTTCATGTAACCATTGAAAATCTTTTTTTTTGAGACAGGATCTTGCTCTGTCACCCAGGCTGGAGTGCAGTGGCGTGATCTCAGCTCACCACAACCTCAGCCTCCCTGGCTCAAGCAATCCTCCTTGCCTCAGCCTTCCAAATAGCTGGGACTAGAGGCATGCACCTCCACCCCCAGCAAATTTTTGTATTTTTTGTAGAGATGGAGTTTGACCATGTTGCCCAGGCTGGTCTCAAACTCGTGGGCTGAAGTCTTCCACCCACCTCAGCCTCCCAAAAAAAGTGCTGGGATTACAGGTGTGAGCCATCACACCTGGCCTGAAATCTTTTATTAAAAAAAAAAATTAATGATATAAGAAAATAGTCATGATACAATACAAAAAGACTAGAAGGTCACATGGGTTCTAATTTTATGGGAGACAGGAAACGATATATAAGAAACAAAACTGAACATCTATACACAAAAATGTTAAAAGTAGATAATGAATTTTAATTGCCTTTACATATAACTTCAGATTTACCATGTTATCTATTTTTATAATCAAAACATTATTTAAAAATTGGCTGCTTGCTATTACCTTTTTATCAGTATGTCCTCTACATCTAAAATTGTTATAAAGCCAATCAAATAACTGAAATCTTAGATCTTTACATAATTTTTATAACTGACTTATAAATAATACTATAGGTAATATTATAAAGAATTCCCAGTAATCAAGGCTTTATTAATAAAATCAACACATAATACAATAAATTATACAGTTGCAGAAGTCACTGTAAGAGAAACAATGTCTCTGGAAGAGAGCAGACAGACCTTGGATCTGACATCTAAAGGGTAGGATTAATATAAAAAGAACAGGCAAAAGAAAGAACATTCATAAAAAAAAAGAAGGGCCAGAGAATGAAAAACCGGCAGTAAACATGAATACTGTCTAAAAGAATGAATACTGTCTAAAAGAATGAAGCTCTGACCAGGAGCTCTACTTATCAGTCCAGCAGGGAGCTACTACTCTGAAGTGGAGCTGAAAGCATTAATAACGTTGATTTCCTCTGCCATTAAAGCCACCCAACTAAACTTCCCTTGCTGGTTCCACACTCCCAAAGCAGCCGTCGAATTACGATTTTTTCTCATGCACTTAGCATTCTAAAGACAAAAACAGATGATGTAGAGAAAACAGATGACAGTTTCTGACCCCCTGTCAGTTATAAAACTGGTACTCCCACTGATAAATTAAGCTTCTGAATGTTTGCTATGTATATACCATGCTCATTAAGCTTGTTTAGCTGATAATCAAATTTATTTTCTGTACCTTTTTAGTAGTAATTGCACAAAAACGGACCCTTTTTCAATCTTTCAATTTCTACTTTTTCTGATTTGAGTAAAATATTAAATATCTGTATGTCTCTTCTCTTTAAAACAGAACTCTCCCTTAAAGTCAAGTCCAACTCCAACAATACATCTCTGGCAGCACACCTACAGCCAACTTAAAAGAATGAGTTGTCCCCATTCATCTACTGTGACTACTTCCTCACCCAATTCTCACCTCTTAACTAAATTTGCTCTGAGCAAGGTAATTAGCTTCCTTAGTACTAACTGACAGACACTCCTCAGTCCTTATCTAACTACACCTCTGAGAAAATACACTGCTTATCACTTCTTTTACTTCTTGAAATATTCTCTTAAGTGATATCACATTCCTGATTGTCATTCTACCTGGAAGACCCTCTGGCTTACTTTACTTTGCAGATTCATCTTCCTCTCAACATTCTGCACTAGGTCCCCCTCTTAACCTCCACACCTTCCCCAAATGATGGCCCATTCCTTCCATTTCAATCTGCATGCTGATTTCTCCCAAATCTTGACACTCAGCCCAGATCTCTCTGGAGATATGTATAACCCCCTGCCTTCCGTTACCTTTTCATTTGGACATTCCAAACACAATTCAGACTCAACAAGTCCAAAAATGAATACTTCACCCTGTCAAAATTATTCCTCCTGTATCTCCTATCTTAGTGATAACACCATAAGCCCAACTACACAAGCCAGAAACATGGATTACAGCCTTAGACTTAAGCTATTTCTAAATTTCTCTTAAATCTGCCTGTCTTCTCTTCTTCAGGCCCACTAAGAAATTCCTTATGTCCAAGTACATTCCTAGTCCCAACTGCCACAATCTATCACTACATTGCTTCAACAACCTCTAATCTTCAACCTTCCAATTCTCTCTCTATACTATAATAATAATCTTTTTAATACATAAATCTGATCATATAATATTTCTCTTCAAATCTTTGTAAAACTTCCCTTCCCACTACACTTAAGAGCTTGGATTCTATCCTAACATGTTTTACAATGCCCTTCAAACACCAGGTCCTGCTAACCTCTCTTCAAATCCAATCCCTCACAGTCTATGTTCCAACCATACTAAATCACTATCAATTCCTTAAATATGCTATTCTCTCTGCCAGAAATATTTTTTCTTCCCCCTACCCCATCTCTACATTTGACTAACTCCTACTTACTCTTCAAGGCCCAGTCTACTCATTTCTACCTTGAGCAAGCAGGGGGACAAAAAAACTTTGCATGGTCTTCAAAGTCTATCTGCTTCTAGAACATTATACCTTTATCACACTATTTCTAATTGCTTCTTTTTTTGTTCCCTCCACTGGATTGTTAGAGCAGGAACCATGTCTAACTTGATCTTTGTATCTCTAATGCCTAGCAAACAGGTATTCAACATTTATGAGAAAAGGAAGGAAGGAAAATTTCCCAGAAACACCACAGAAGCACATCTTTCAAATCACAGCAGTATGTCATACTTAGGTAAGCAAATATATAAAAATAAAAATAAGATCCACAAGAAGGATTTTTCTGTTGTCCTCTGTCTCAGGACCTAGAACAGTGGCCATCACATAACTTGATCTTTGTATCTCTAATGCCTAGCAAACAGGTATTCAACATTTATGAGAAAAGGAAGGAAGGAAAATTTCCCAGAAACACCACAGAAGCACATCTTTCAAATCACAGCAGTATGTCATACTTAGGTAAGCAAATATATAAAAATAAAAATAAGATCCACAAGAAGGATTTTTCTGTTGTCCTCTGTCTCAGGACCTAGAACAGTGGCCATCACATAGTCAGTATAACACTGTTAAACAAATGAATAAAACAGTGAATTATATTTCTAAAAGTTTCTATAATGCTGTATTTGTATAATGAGCTTTCTAAATGCTCTTTTAATTTATATATAAGGATGAAGATATGGCAAGCAGCTAGTTTTACTAATCTCCTAATAATACATACAACCTATTCAACACTCCTCCCTTGAAAGTCTAGCTGGAATATATTATGTGGCTCCCTACACATCTCTAGCTTCCTTCATCCCTATTTTCCAGTGGATATCACTCTAGCATGGGGCACCCTGACCCTCAGCTACTCCACCAGTCCCATTCCTGAAAGCTCAGCACTAACCCACCTCCAAGAAATTCATTCCATTTTGAATACTTGCCAGCCTACTGTAAAAGTCACTGTCTGGCATAAACAAGGTATCCAATAACTTGTAGCTTTTCTAAAAGAACTTGCTCTATCTGCTCTCTTTATAAAACCTGACTTTCTATTGGTGGCAGTTCCATTCCAATCCTTAGTCATTTCTGAGACTCACAGGTTACAGAAGTGTCATGTTTTACCATATTTCTCAACCATTGCTCATGTTTTGTGCTATGTATTATCTGAAGCTCTTTAGACATTAATTCATTTAATCTTGTAAATGATTCCATGAAGCAGATATTATTTTTAATCCCACTTTTTGATGAGGAAATGAGGCACAGAACTGTCAAATAATTTTCCCAGGTTACATAGCAGGTGGTAGAACTTGAAACTATGCTCCAAACCACAGTGCACACTGACTAACTTCCGTACTTGTTGCTATATTCCATTAACGTCTGAATATATTCATAATTTCCTTAATGACTTCGGCACCCAGATCATTCAATATGATTCTCCCCCATTCCATTATCATCCTTTGGAATTCATGCTCCGATGGCATTCATCCTATAGCATTCATTCACAATAAAACCTTTTTACCATGTAAGCTTCACAGCGCTTCTACTCTTGTGACCTCCATCTTAATTCTATGGAAAGCCACCCATGAGCAAGGTCAACCCTTAAAACTGTTAAACCTCTAAAATCCAAAACACACTGACTTCCCTCAGTAGGAACTATCCTTTAAACTCTGTCCTAAGATAAATCTGCCCTTCATTTTCACTGGTGTTCTCAAATCCTTTACATTCTACCAGATACCCAATTTCATTGCTCCCATTCCCACTCTATTTGCCTCTCTACTCAGTGTGGTAAGCCATTTTCAAAAATGTGTTTGGAAATACCTCAGATCATCAATGCTTGCCAGAAGTCATTGCTGTTCTGTGACAAAATTTTCTAGTCACAGACAATGTAGAAAAGAACTTTTAAAGGTAAATTTATTCAATTTTAAAATGGGTCCTTTATTCTGAAATTATTTTCTTCCTTTTTGTGTCAAAACAGCCTTTCCTTTATGAAATGATAAAACAGATATAACAGAGGTTGTTTAGTTTTTGGATGTCTTTATTCAGCAAAATTAAAAAATGTGATTCTAGATCAGATTCCTTTGACCACTGGTTGGTGCCGCTATTCACACCTTGACAATCTCCAGTATTATGTCTGTTTTCTTTGACGTCTCTCCTTAAACTGCCTTGAATATTAAAAAACAAAACAAACATAAATAAACTCCAGAAAGTCACTGAAAACAGCTGGAGCTAAGACAAGACAGTCGTCCCTCAGTATCCATGGGGTATTGGTTCCACGACCTCCCTTGGATATCAAAATTCTCAGATGCTCAAGTCCCTGACATAAAATAGTGTAGTTTTTGCATATAACCTATGCACATTCTGTTGTACACTTTAAATCATCTTTAGACTACTTATAAAACCTAATATAATATAAATGCTATGTAAATAGTTGTACTGTTTAGGAAATAATGAAAAGAAAGAAGTCTGTAAGTATTCAGTACAGACACAATACTTGTTCAGTAGGCATGCAATTTTTCTTTTTTGAATATTTTCAATCTGCAACTGGTTGAGTCCACAGATGCAGAATATACAGATATGGAGGGGTGACTGTATTTTGAAAAACTTCATAAGACAAAAGAGATTACCTTTCATGTTGGAACACAGACATTATCAACACTCAGTGTAAGTAAAGTCACACAGTCTATACTTCATCATTGTATCCATCTGAATATAATGAGACTATCAGATGTTTTACCAGAATTAAAATACAGAATTCATGAACTTTTTAGAGTCTCCCAATTAATTACTTCTCCAAAGAAAAATGAAGACAAAAGTTGTTTCCTGCTACCCAAGTTTTGAGTTAACTTCTATTTTTAATATATATTTGGCAATATGAGAAAAATTTAATTGGTTAATACATATGGCGAAGGTGCGGTCTGAACTGTGTTAACTCACATCTTGATATGCTGAACAAGGTATGTTGAAGTCTCAACCTCTGGTATCTATGAATGGGCCTTATTTGGAAATATTTGGGTCTTTCAGATATAACTAATTAAGATGAGCTCATACTGCATCAGGGTGCTCCAAAATCTGATGACTGGTGTCCTTTTAAGAGGGCCATGTGAAGACACACAGAAACACAAGGGAAAATGCCATGTGAAGACAAAGGCAGAGACTACAGTGACGTGTCTACAAACCCAGGCACAGCAAGGACTGCCTAGAAGCCAGGAAGAGTCAAAGAAGGATTCTTTCCTAGAGTCTTCAAGTCTTGCTGACACCTTGATTTCAGACTTCTAGCCTCCAGAACTGTGAGAGAATAAATGTCTTTTGTTTAAGCTTCCCAGTTTATGGTAAGTTGTTACAGCAGCCCCAGGAAACTAATACAGGCCTTATAATTCAGGCCATCGCTGAATTTCAGAAATAAAAGGTAAAACTAAAACCTATCTGTAATTTTAAATTACTTGATTATATTGCATTAGAATACTTTACAATAAAAAACATTTTATAAGATAGGTTAGCTTTGCTTTACAAATACCAGATAGCAACCCCCCACCCCCCTCAACTGTACTTACTTTTACCTTAAAATTTGGACCTTTTACAACAGAGTTAAACGTTATATTTGTTTACTGCAACATAATTCAAATAAATCTAATGACATTCTAAGTGACAAAAAGGTTTACTTGGAAGCCAAGGAAGATAGTATAAATGTGAGTTTATAATCAGAAAACCCTGATTACCTAGGCACTTACTAGTTGTGTGACAAGTGTGGAAAGATCCTCAACTTCTCAGAATCCTCTCTCTATAATTTTATTTTAAAAGATGAGGAGCAGGACATAATGGCTACCTCACAGTGTTTAACCAAGATAAAAATGAGGTATGTAGTATCTATTTCTAATTCTCTGAAAAAAAGCAAAGATTTGTAGGATATTTGAGATTTAGTTGTTAAGCTCTTTGAGGAAAGTGGGAGAGTTATCTGAGATTAGTTGATAATCTCCTAAAGTTAGAATGGCATGAACTGACAGACTAAAAGTTAAGACAGACTATAGAGTGATAATAGAATAATCTCAAAAGTGCCTAGAAGCAATGTGAAGCAAGGACAAATATGATCCTCCTCAAAGAACAACTAGACTATAGTAGCTCTTAATAAAAGTACAGAAAATTAAAGTTAAAAAGTGTTAAGGAAAAGGTCAGGGACACATGAAATATATTTACAACAGAATGAATGTTCTCAAAAGCAAAGAGTATGGGGTTAACAAGGCACTCAGAGGGTAGATCTGAGCCACACTACGATGTGACTACACAGAGCAGTAGAAAGGAAGAACTTATGCTCTAGTTAATAAAAGAGGATAATAATTTAAGAAAACAAGCAACTGGATGATGGGAGTTTAAGGACACATTAACCACACCAATCAGAGTGTTTAATCAATCTGGGGTTCAGAAAGATATTATTTTAAACAGTATCTTCTTCAGTCTACATTTTGACTAAGCAACAAGGCAACATTTGTTACTACAGATGTTAGAAAATGAAAATAGGCCGGGCGCGGTGGCTCAAGCCTGTAATCCCAGCACTTTGGGAGGC
>NW_012114364.1:2141699-2204405 GCF_000951035.1 Colobus angolensis palliatus | reverse complement strand
AAAAAAAAAAAAAAATCCTCCTCTCTCTATCCATCCCTGCACCGCCAACCCCCACCCTCCCAAAAAAACAGAATTTCTTTCCTCATGTTTTCCACTAGAACTGGCATAATTACAACAACTTAAAGATATCAACAAACAAATTAGGTAAATAACCGTAAGTCTTTTTTCAGTGAACCATAAGTCTTCTTTCGTTCTTTATAATTGCGGTATACTACAATCCAGTGTATCAGGCTAGGCAATTAACTGAAATACTGAATTACAACTTCAAATGAATAAATCCTGTTTTTAACTGTAACTTTCATTGCTTCTGAAAACCAGTCTGGCAACATTTTAACAGCTATTATGTCACTTTGTCTTCAAGTCTCGGGTGCACTAAAATATAAAAGTTATTTAAACGTGTTTTCTCAAACAACGACCTGTCAACTCTATATACTACCGATAACCAAGGCTATTCACCACGAGTTGACACGTTGCCTTCGGAGGGTTTTCTGCGTCGAGGAAAAGTAGTGACAGTCGTACCTGTCTCTCAGCATCTCGCCCTCTCCTGCTCCTTTCTCATTTTCCGGGGCACTGTGCGAAACTCCTTTCAGGCGAGGCCAAGACTCTTAAAAATGAGACAGAGGGCAATGTGCTGCCACGAATGTGGTATTTGTCTGAATGGGGGTAGGGAGTCTGACATCCGGGAGGACTGGGACTCGACCGACTGGGATCCTACCCGCCTGCGGACTGGAGAAGCCACCTGGGAACCGCGCAGTGTGAGAAGCAAAAGGTCAGAACCAGGGGCTATCGAGGAAGCACCTGAACTCCTTCGAGTTGCAAGATACCACACGAGCACCTAGTCCTGGCAAAGGGAAGCTCCCAGTAGCATCTTTGCCTAGGGTCCTGCCAGTAACGCCCCCGGGGGAGGTGGAGCGGCTTCTCCGTCCGACCCGCTCTCCAGAGATCAATGAAGACAGGAAGCCAAGCCCATGACAGGCTCCCCGTTCCCTCAACTGCATTTATGCCCTAAGCAGCCCTGGAACAACCCCGGGAACAGCATCCAGCGGGGTTTCAGTATTTTACCTTGTGTTAAGGTCCCAGCCTACCGCCATGTTTCACAGAAGCCCGGGTCGCCGGGGCTCCCGCGTACCCGGAAATATCGCGAGAACAAAAGCGACTATCACGGCTGAAAACGTCAGAAGAGAGACAATGTAGAGTTCTCGCGATATTCTCTTTGCTTACGAAGTGCTTAGGGAATGAAGAGGCGTGGTTGAGATGAAAGGGGCGTGCCTACACGGAAATGAGGTTGCAGCTTGTCTTAGGTGTAATCGCGCTGCCAGTTCGGTTCTGTTTCTATGGCAAGGGAGGGGTTACTTTCCTGCTGACACTTTGAGACTGCAGAACGAATCTCAGCTCCTCACACCATATTTCATTACTAATAAGAGCCTTGGGCGCAGAAATTATCCCTAACGATCCTAATGCATATCACCCTGCAATTGTTTTGTGCCCTCTTTCAGTTTTTGTGTCCTCATTTTCCCCTGACAAGAACATTTGAACTTCCTTTTCCGCCACAGGTAACGCTTTTTATTATTTGATCTGCGTTTTTATTGTCTTCCAGGCTTTAATATCTCATAAGAAACTACATCTGTCTTCCTCATCTCCCTTCGCCAACACCAACTATGCCTTCAAATATTTAAGAAAGAAAATTAATACCTCATCTTTTCCTATCACTTCATAGAACAGGAATTAATAGAGGGGACTTTGGAAAGAAAAGTTAAATGTGAACTCCTGGAGAGTAAACCCATTCTAGGTTCCTTTTCACCCATCTGTTACCAGATTTTATAATCAAACATTGGGATTTAAATGTTCTGATTCATTGACCTAGAAGTCTAACAAAGGCATAATTATGACAAATGCTTATAATTACTGTTTAAAGGCTATAACTGCTGTTTAAAAAAATCTGCGTATCCTCACAACACTCTTAAAAGGTAATACCAGTATTTGCCTGTTTTATAAATACGGAATTTGAGTCAAGGGGTAGTGAAGTGATGTACCCCAATTCAGACCGCTGGGAGACTCAGGGAAATCTTGATCACAATACTAAACTGTGCTTCAAAGGAAAAAAATCACATTGCTTTATGTAGTGAATTAACCTTTACTGAAATATTAAATTTCACTAAATTGAATATCCCCCAAAATAAGGGCTGATGAAAAGTTTCCAATGAATCAATATTATTTTCAGACTTTCAGAGTTAGTCTAATTAAATCAACTTAAAGTTCTCACTTTCTTGACATGCTTAAGAAGTATAGTGTAGTGGGTAAAATGATAGACGCTGGAGACAGGACTTCCTGGGTTAAAATTCCAGATCAGCAACTTACTAGCATGTAACCTTGGCCACATTATTTCATCTCTTTGTGTCTCCATTTGCTCGTCTGTAAAATGGGCATGATAATATCTCAGAGTTGTTATGAGGATTAAGTAAATTAATATACATCTAAAATGCTTTGTTTTTTTGTTTGTTTGTTTGTTTTTTTAATCTTTGCCATAAAGGCATCAGCAACTCTTCCTTCTTTGTGAGTATGGGCTCTTGCTTGGATGGAGGCTGGCTGTTGTTCACTTAGTTACACCTGATCCCTCATCTCCAGGATAACCTACTTTCAGGATCACAACTATCCCTTGAGAGCTGGATTTCCCGGTGTAGCAAAACTGACTAATTTGATCCTTCTTATTTAGAAAACAACTCACCATTTTCTAATCTACCCAGTGAAGAGTAAACTTAATTTCCCCTGAAGATTGAAACCTGATTAACTTTAAAAAGAAATGGATGCTTAATCTTGTGTTATCAGTGGCGCTATATCTGGAAATCAATTTGCTTTAAAACGTCCATTATGTATTACCTGCAGAAGATAGGTTTTAAACTGAGATTAAGAATTGTTCCATAACAACCTGTATTTAGTAAAGATGATCAAAAGGTGTTTTTGTGCCATTTTTTTCTTTCCGTAGCGTGAGTAAAAGTTTCAGCAAGTGAGCAGCAAAATTTAGATAAACTAATAAATGAATAATTTTGACAAAAGAATGCCCATAAGCACCTCAAAGTCAGTACATCCGAAATACATTTTTCGTTTTTGTCTTTTTTTTTTTTAGACAGAGTCTCACTCAGTTGCCCAGGCTGGAGTACAGTGGCACAATCTCGACTCACTGCAACGTCCACCTCAAGCGATTCTGGTGCCTCAGCCTCCTGAGTAACTGGGACTACTGGCATGAGCCACCACACCTGGTTAATGGTGTCTGTGTGTGTGTGTGTGTGTGTGTGTCTGTATTTTCAGTACAGATGGGGTTTCACCATGTTGCCCAGGCTGGTCTGGAACTTGTGGCCTCAAGTGATCCATCCCCACCATGGCCTCCTGAAGTCCTGGGATTACAGGTGTGAGCCACCATGCCCAGTATCCAAGTAGATTTCATAATTTATCCCCAAATCTATTTCTTCTCCTCTATGCCTAGAAAAGTCAATGGCACCATTAACCTCAAACTTAACCAGGTTAGAATCTTCTGTGTCTTCTCCTCCTTTTCTCTAGCTGCCAATCCCAGTGACCCATCAGTTTTATTCATGAGACCATTCCCAATCTCATGCTATACGCCAGGCCTTTATTATCACTTGCTTCAACCACAGGTGATCATCAATGATACAATCTGATTTAAAATTTACATTTTCAAACATTGTAGTTTACTCTTTCAAATCATTTTTATTTTTCATATGCCAAGTTGGGACTTAAAAGTCTTTTTCTTTTTTTTTTTAGACAGAGTCTCACTCTATCCCCCAGGCTGGAGTGCAGTGGCACAATCTCGGCTCGCTGCAACCTTCACCTTCACCTCCTGGGTTCAAGCGATTCTCCTGCCTCAGTCTCCCGAGTAGCTGGGAGTACAGGCATCCACCACCATGCCAGGCTAAATGTTGTACTTTTAGTAGAGGCGGGGTTTCACCATGTTGTCCAGGCTGGTCTCAAACTCCTGACCTCAAATAATCCACCCACCTCAGCCTCCCACGGTGTTGGGATTACAGGAGTGAGCCACGGCGGCTGGACTTAAAAGTCTTAAATCACTTTTTGACATGACAAGTTTAGATTTCATAATCAGCTGATGGATAAATACTTTCAGTCCATGCACACTCTGTGCCATCTGATACCTCTGTTTCAGCAAAGTAATCACTTCTATCTATAAAGCATTGTTTGTGCAATATTTTAATATGATTAATAGGCTCAAATGAACCACAGATCTGTCAACTGAACTTGCAGTCTAGCCACTCTTGCAACAAATATTCACTGAGCACCTTTAATATGACAAATAATGTGCTAAGTACCAAGTACTTTGTCATAGTGATAAGCAGACACTCTTACCCTCATGAAATTTGTACTACATTGTGGGTAAAAGGGGATCCAATAAATAACCTCCCCAAAAATATATGACTATGGCTGGTGTTATTTATCTTGATAGGTGTTAGTACATAGTCTTAATAATTATTAATAATATATTACTATATGTATTTAACGTACTGTAGCCCCAATATCTTTCAGTGCAAAAATACTCAACTGAAATATGTTTTTCATTCCAAAGAGTTATTTATATTGATTACAACATTCTAATCTGGTGTTTTACTTTCCATTTCCAAATATTCTTTCATCAATATTATCTGTTCTTCTTTGCATTGTAAATATATTTATTTCATCTATTAATATTTTCTATAATCTATATTTTAAGTAATTTCAGTTCCTTTTATATTTCTTTAACCTTTTAAATGCATAATTAATTGCATGCTAAAAGTGGATGAGGTTTTAAAAATAAGTGCCTAAGACATAATATAAATACTTTATTGTTCTCTATTACATTAAAAAGTGGTAACCTATTTAATTCACATGCTGTGGTCAAATTTTAATATCAATAATATGACACAAATAAATACTCAGAAATGCTGACAAATCTTATCATCTGTGAAACTCAAATGTTTTCAAGGGTCATGAAGATAGCATACTTGTCTCATCCAAATACTTTCAAATTCATACTTCTTTAAAATGTTGTGCTGGACTCTGGAGACACAAATGTGGCCTTCCAGAGTGACAGGCCTTATAGCAATCTTTGTAACAATTGCTACTTTATTTTTACCTGTTAATATTTATATATTAATAAACCCAACTGAACCTAGGAAAATACCTAAGACAAGTACATTTGAGTATGTGTGTGCCTTCATGTATGTGACTTTTATGTATATGATGAACTGTCTTAATTATAAAGAAAAGGAAAAAAACCTGATGCTATGAGAAAAAAATGAACATTCAACTGAGCAGAGCAGAAGATATTTTTATATTTCCTGATATAAAATCTAACTTCAGTGTTGAACTAAAAAAGTGAAATAATTTCCATCCCAGATATGTGATATGTCTCAAAAGCAATTTTTATATCTTGTAAAAAATACACAAGCAGTTAAATAACATAAATAATAGGCCCTCAGAGGTCAAAAGTTTTGACTAAAAATTATGAATAAATATATACTGTACTGTTACTATTTACAGGACCTAACTTGACACATATTCTTTTTTTCTAAAGTTGCTTTTTGAAGCAAAAGATAAATATTGAGACAGCAATCATGAAGTTCCCCCGTGTCTGTCTGGGTCTTGAAGGGAAAGAAGCTAGTGAGAGACAGACAGTCCCCCTTGCCTTACATACACATTTTCATTAACTAGGCTTTGGGAGAGCAGGTTTGGTCAGAAACTGATTTTGCTCTAATGGAGGGTAGTTAGGTTGGGCGAACCCCATTAAAGATCTCAGTCCTTTACACAGATTGGGGCTTCAGCTTTGGTATCACGTTTGTCTTACAATGGTGATACTCTGTAACTCATGTGATCCGCCTTCTCCCTCTCATAACAGTAGGCAAGGACAGCTGAGCCTTCATCAGGAGAAACCATTAATATGCCTATCATAAGCCAAATCCGTGTTCAAGTTACACGTAGGAAACCATCAGAATCTTCCATTCTGGGGCAACATATGGAAAAATATGAGGCTAGGAAATTAGTACCTTTTCTACATTTTTCTTTTTGTCTATACGCTAAGCAAGTAGGCTTAATTCCATTGAACTGTGATTTGTTTGGGAAGAATTAAAAAGATGTAAAGTTTAAAATGTGCCAGTGCTAGCAAAGGCCATAAATAACATTGTGCTTCTGCTTGCCTTCCCCTGGGTCATTGCTTGGGGAAATCCAGCTGTTCTAGCATAAGCACACTTAAGAAGTCCAACCGAGAGGCCCACATGGCAATGCATCTTTTTGCTTCAAGCATTCCTGATGCAAAATATAAAGTCACTCAGATTCCTGCCCCATAAGATGAGATTTCTTTTCCTCTGGAATTTTGTACAATTTTGTCCCTGGTGTTCTTAAGTTTTACAATGTCTCTGACATGGGTCTGTCTTCATTGTTGTGCTGGGCATGAAATGGCTCCTTGGTATAGCAACTCATGTCCTTTGGTTCTAGGAAATTGTCCTCATTTGTTTTCTTGATACTTTTCTCCCCTCCAATTTCTAGGCCTATCTCATAATTGAAACTGCTACTATTGTTATACAATGTTAACTGGAAGAAATGGAAAAAGGACAGCAGTGAAATAATTATCCTTTTTGCTTTATACAACTATGATATTGTTTTTCGTTAACACTGTTTCTTCTTTTATTTCTAGAATAGATAACAAAAGTAAAATTAAAAGCAAGGTATGGCCAGGCATGGTGGCTCCTGCCTGTAATCCCAGCAGGCATGAGCCACCAGCTTGGGAGGCTGAGGCGGGCGGATCACCTGAGGTCAGGAGTTCAAGACCAGCCTGGTCAACATGGCGAAATCCCATCTCTATTAAAAATACAAAAATTAGCTGGGCATGGTGGTAGATGCCTGTGATCCCAGCTACTCGGGGGGCTGAGGCAGGAGAATTGCTTGAACCCAGGAGGTGGAGATTGCAGTGAGCCGAGATGGCACCACTGTACTCCAGCCTGGGCAAGAAGAGTGAAACTCCACTTCAAATTAAAAAAAAAAAAAAGCACGGTATAATAATTAGAAATGTGGTAGAGAGACTTCTGGTTGCCTATATAAAAACTCTCCCCCCGCCTTTTTTTTAACACCAGAATCCTAGACATTAAACCCAAATGAAGAACTTGGGATTCCCACACTTGGCAAAGCCATTTGTCCTCTTTTCTCCTTGAACTTCCTCTTCTCCCTGCTTGGAATATGATGTGATGACTTGAGTCCAGTAGCAATTTTATGATTTGAGAATTGAACTCATACATTGAAGATGGTGGAGGAGAAAGACAAAAAAAAGCCTTAGGCCTTCGGGATACGGTAGAACTGTCCACCAGCCCTAAATTTCCGGCAGCTAGACTTAGTTTAGGTAAGGGAATTACCTCCTAAATCCTTCATGCTATTGTAGTCAATTAAAGAGTTAACCAGCCATCAGCAGCCAGTTCTTAATGGAGTCAAGGAAATTTGTACTTTTTTTAAGCTCTCTGAAAACAGAATCTCCTCGTTAATACACATCTTATTTTTACCTCCGCACATTTTCATTCACATGTTTAAGTGTGTGAATGAAGCCAACCCAGTTACATTCTTTCCATGCTTCTAGTCCTGTCTTTCCAGTCAAAACTCCATACGTTGTTTCCTGTGTCATCCTCTGAGAACTTTTATCAGCAGTGTGGTATGGTGACTAACATCATCAGTCAAACAAGCCTATGTGCCAACTCTCCTCTGAAACCAGTTGTTTGATATCAACAAGTCACTCAACTTCTCTAAGCTTCCATCTCCTCATCGGTAAAATAGGAATGATAATGACTTTCTCATACAATTGTGCTTGGAATTAATATTTGTAAAGTACTTGGCACATTGAAAGCTATGGGATAACCAAATGGAAGATCCTCACTCCCAAATTAAATCCTTAATTGGAATTATGAAAACAATTATTTTGTAAAAATTGGAGACATAAGAAAGAATTGAAAATACTATATGCTTGTATAGCAAAGCTTAATATATTAAAATAAGTCTTTCTCCAAGTAACATAAGATGGACACAGCCTCTGCTTCCCGCACAGGTTTATTGCCAGGTTTTGACTACCTTGAAATATTATAATCTAATCTGAAGTTACCCATATTAATAAAAACTTCTGTTAGAGTGAAACTAAGTAAAAATTCTGTACCTATTCCTTTAAAACCCTTGACAGATTAATAAATTTCATACCTATAAGAGTCCCCCATTGTAAGTCTATAATTCAATGATTTTTTAGTAAATTTATAGTTATGCAATCACCATAATTCAAATTTAGAACATTTCCATCACCCCCATTTTATTTCCTGCTCTCACTGAAGCCCTAAGTAATTACTACTCTGCTTTCTTTGTAAATTTCTCTTTTTATACATTTAAGTGGAATCAATATTTGTAGCCTTCTTTCACTTGACATAATTTTGTGGCACACTTATATTTTGTAAAGATTTTTTAACTTTTTTTTTTTTTTAATTGAGACAGAGTCTCTACTCTGTTGCCCAGGCTGGAGTACAGTGGCATGATCTTGGCTCACTGCAACCTCTGCCTCCCAGGTTCAAGCCACTCTCCTGCCTCAACATCCCGAGTAGGTGGGAGTACAGGCACCTACCACCACTCCAGGCTAATTTTTTATTTTTAGTGGAGACGGAGTTTCACCATGTTAGCCAGGCTGGTCTCAAACTCCTGACCTGAAGTGATCCACCCACGTCAGCCTCCCAAAGTGCTGGGATTATAAGCATGAGCTACCATGCCCAGCCTTAACTGTTTTTTTTGTTCAGAAAAATTTTAAAGGACTCAAATGGGAGGAAGAGCCTCTTTAAAAGCTTCATTTTAGGAAAATACATAAGATAATAGATACAATTTATTGGAAGTTTACTAGGTGCCAACTATCATTTATGAGATTTAAATGTAGAAACTCCTTTACCTTCAGAATATCCCTATGAGTAGATTTATTACCTCCACTTTATAGAGGAAGAAACAGAAGTACAATGAGGCTAATTTCCCCCAAAGTTATAACACTACTTAATGGTGGAACTGGGATCTGAACCCAAGAACTCTGACTTCAGAACCAACACTCATAATCCCTATGTCCAAAGGTTATTTACAGTATATTCAAAATATTTGAATGAGATTAGTTGTAATGAATAAATGAGCTAAATGGAAAGGTCAAGTAATATCTCACTCCTAGAAGATATACAAACACATTTAAAACCCTTTTCTCATACAAGAGAGTAGACAGTAGAAAGTGTAACTGCTAACGTTAACAACTAGGCTCATTGTTACAAATGACATCAGTAACCACAAGTCACAGTGACACTTTGGGTTTTCTAGGCATAGGGAACTGCAAAAGAATGTAAGGGTTTAATCCTCTGAGCATGTGAGGAACTTCTAAATACCTGGACAAGAGGAGAACAGATTCCAACCTGAGGAGCTAGTGTTGTTAAAAGGGGCTTTAAGTATTTCATATTGTGTAGTATTTTATATATGCAGAAGTATATGTAAATTACAGAACAAGGTAATAAATATCTGTGAGACCACCATCCAGCATAACTAAAAATGGGTAACATTGCAATGGCTCCTGTGTGACTCTTCCAGCCTATTCCACTACCTCCCCACAGCTGTGGTGTGATAGCATTGCCTTGCCTTTTTAAGCCTAAACAAACGATTTAATTTTACCTGTTTCTGAGCTTCATGTGCTGCCTAATTTTCTAAACTTGGTTTTTAAACTCAACATTGTTTCTAAGATTCACCTAAAGAGCCTGTGGACTATTGTATTTTACTGCCATGCAAGCATTATCCTATTTTGTTTATCCCATCTCCTGTCATAGACATTTGTAATTCCGACTTTTTGTTGATGTTCCTATAAACATGCCTGTCCGTATCCAATGGTCCATGGTCACATCACTTTCCTGCAGGACACTGGTCTCAAACCTGGCTGCACATTAGAATAACATAAGGAGTTTGTTAAATTATTCTTCATGCCCCAGATATGTACATTTAATTTTATGCATGACTGAAGACAATGCTGTAGGGTATATACCTAGAGACGAACTTGTTGACTGAGAAGACACTGTTATCTTCAACTTTACTGATATTGTCTGAATTTTCCAAAGCTGGAGTACCTAATTATACTTTCTCACCAGAAGTGAGGAGAGTTCCTCTTACTCCACTTTCTAATTAGCTGTTGATATTGTCACCCTATGCATTTTTTTGCCAAGTTAAATAATTAAAATGGCATTGTTGACTCCTTCAGTATTGTTTTATTGGTCTGTTTCTTTTTCTCTGCAGCAATATCACCCCCTTTTTTTTTTATTGAGATGGAGTCTTGCTCTGTCTGTCACCCAGGCTGGAGTGCAGTGGCATGATCTCCGCTCACTGCAAGTTCTGCCTCCCGGGTTCACGCCATTCTCCCACCTCAGCCTCCTGAGTAGCTGGGACTATAGACATCCACCACCACATCCAGCTAATTTTTTGTATTTTTAGTAGAGACGGGGTTTCACCATGTTAGCCAGGATGGTCTTGATCTCCTGACCTCATGATCTGCCTGCCTAGGCCTCCCAAAGTGCTGGGATTACAGATGTGAGCCACTGTGCCCAGCCCCACCCTTTCTTAATCACTGTAGTTTTACTTTCTTTTATCATAGTCCTTCTATTTTCTTCTGCCTGTTTCAGAGTTTCATAGTAACTCTGGACCCAGGAGTTGTTTTTGTTGCCATTATTTAATAATTTGGTTAAAATTTACTCTTAGACATACCAGTGGGAAATAGAAAAACACAAGTGCTAAATAATGAATAATAAAGTTGAGACAAAGATGCAATCAGGAGATGGGCCAACGTTGTTAATCTTCAGTGAGAATAAGACGCTTACTAGACTTAAGTTGTTGACTATTTGTTAAATTGACAAGGGAAGTGTGAAATGTTGGCACTATATCATTGAAACACATATCAGAAAGAAAAGGTGAAGGGTTAGAGGAAATGAAGTAATGTAATTTATGACTTAAGAATGAACAAAAAAATTTTCCAATGTTCCATGTGACAGGAGAAACTCAGACTATGTGGAGTTGTTGATAGCGAAATAGCTTATTACATAAGAGATGATGTATAAAACATAAATACTAAACTAAAACCAAGTCAACTATTATTTAAACCTTAAAACTCATCTCAAATATTATATTCACCTATTCCTGCAGAAAATAGTAGTTGTTCCTTCCTAGCTGCTGCTTCTATAGCATGTTGAATAGTAGTTATCTTTGTATATTTTTTTTCTCTACTATAATGAAATTCTACAGATGAAAGCTTTCTCTTTCTAGGTGTCTCTATCTGGCAAACAACAGGTGCTCAAGAAGGATTTTTAAAAATACATGAATAAAAATCAGGTTATAAGTTCTCTAAGAACTTTAAATTTGGCTATGTAACCCTTACATCATAGATCAATTTACACAGTTGATGGCAACCTAATACATATAGAGCTTCACATTGAAACACAAAAAGGAGCCGGGTGTGGTGGCTCACTTTGGGAGGCTGAGGTGGACGGATCACGAGGTCAGGAGTTCGAGACCAGCCTGGCCAACACGAAGAAACTCCATCTCTACTAAAAATACAAAATTAGCTGGGCATAGTGGCAGGCACCTGTAATCCCAGCTACTTGGGAGGCTGAGGCAGGAGAGTCGTTTGAATCCAGGAGGCGGAGGTTGCAGTGAGCCGAGATCGCACCATTGCATTCCAGACTGGGCGACAGGGCAAGACTCTGTTTAAAAAAAAAAAAAAAAAAAAAGAAACAAAAGAAAAAAAATACAAAAGGGAGAGTGGTTCTTGGAAAGCAGGTCAAAGAAAGAAATAAAGTTTATGCCCCCTTCTCAATTAAATTGGCTTTCAACTAGAGGAAAAGTAAAACAGCTGTAACACAATAGGTCCTATTAAACATTGAACATGGAAGAACTCTAAAATTATAGCCAAAAAGAAGCCAAAAACAGAACACCAAATAGCCTGTGACCCTCTTAGAGAAATCAGGTGGCTGCTCTAGGTCAAACAGGGAGTGCTAACCTTGCACCCTTTGCTGAAGCACCTTGAGAGCATCATCCTCTCAGGGCTCAGAAGACAATGCCCCAAAATGAAGGCCTTAGAAGCAACCATTTCCTGACCTTCTCCTGCTCTCCAACTTTTCAGTCCCATTCTCCCCCATAGATAGCCATAGAAATTAGTATACCTCTTCCTCAGGGTGGGTCATAGAAATCAGAACCCCTTTTCCCCAAAGTCAGCCATAAAACCTAAAAATAGTACTCTAACTCCCAGCTGCTCCAGCCTTCTTCCTGTGTAAAAACTTGCCATAAAGAAATTATCTGACTTACCTTGTTTGACTACAGGTCATAAGACCCCCATTTCAGAGAGAGAACTGCTTCATACCAGTAGGAAAAAATGCATGGCTAGAGAGCCAAGAGAATCAAGACAGACAAACCTTACTGTGTTTCCCCACTCAGTCTGCCAGCATTAAATCATATTTTTTGTCAAATCATATTTCTACATGGTTGTCTGTACTAAGCATAAAAATGGACAATTTCCCCTGTATCTTTGGGTCTTCACTCTAAAGTCTCATGTGTATAGATGTTAAACAAATTTGTATGACATTTCTGCAATTAATTTCCCTTTAAGGGTCCGTTTTTCAGTAAACCTTCAGACTTGGCCCCTACTACACCTGGAACACCACCCAGGGAGGTCACAATAGAGATTGTGTCAGCACCAAAATTTATGGCCAGCAGATCAAAGTGTGAGGGGGAAAAAAAAATAAAAAAATAAAAGCTTTGGGCAGGTCTGACATTTCATACAATACAACTTTAATCCCCTTTAATATCATCTAATAAAAAGAAGAGAAAGATTCACAAAAGACAAAGTGAAAATGGTAACAAAACAGATTAACATGAGAATTAGAGAATCCCTACTGCAAATCTCATCTTTCATTTTTCCTCAGTTTTCCTATCCGAAAGTATAACTTAATAAAAGCAGAACCTTTAGACCAATATTCATGTAGAGGGTTTTCAGTAAATACTAGGACATTTATAATACTTTCTCACCATAGCATTTGCAAAGGAAAGGAAAGTTTGACAGAGAAACAGAGGAGTTGAGCAGGGGGTTGAGAGAAAGAGGGAACAGAGAAAGACAGAAAAGGTTGGTAAGAAAAGGAAAGGGAAGGGGAAGGGAGGTTGTTTGAAAGAGAAAGATGGAGGGCATTGAGAAAGAAAGAAAGATTGAGAGAGGGAAGGAGGATGAGAATTTGAAGGAGTATGAGAGATTGGAGAGGGGAAGAAAAGAAAGGAGAAGAGGGAGGTTGTTGATTGGAAAAAAAAGTAGAGAGATTGAGAAAGAAAAAGTGATTAACAGAGGTGAAAAGGGAAAGATGCATTGAGAAATTGAAAGAGTATAAGAAGTCCAGAGAGATGGGGTCAGGGAGGGGGAATGTAAATGGGAATAGGAGGTGGGGAAGAGGGAGAAAAGAGGTTGAAGGAAAGGAAGAGAGGTTAAAAGAGAAAGAGAGTGAGAGAAGAGGGAAGTTTTATTTTCTAATACCATTACAGAAATATCTTGTGCTCATACTTGACTTCCAACTTTAAAATGAAAATTCGTTAGAAAAAGATTATTCACCAATTTCAATGAAGCCTCAGTTACCTCCAGCCTTAAACACAGACAGAAATGTTTGGGAAACATACCATTTTGTTTCAGAGTTAAGGATTCCTAATTTAAGCATATAAGCTTTTTGGCTTTAATTTTGAAGAGCAAAATTTTCATAATGTGAATATACTGAACCTAACATCTTGATGTATTATTGTAATTACAGTTATTGGGCTGAATCATATAAAGTAGTTAATTTTCAATTTTTTTAACCTACAGAAATGGCAGCTTAATAATTCAAACTATTATAATTTAATCACACTATTGAGTTCTATAGGACAGAAGTCCTGAATATTACGCTTTGTGAAGTTGTTTGAGTATATATATATATATATGTAATTTTTCTATTTCCTTATGAATTGTTGTCTCATTTGATTATAAATGTGCTTACCTAGAGTGGAACCATATGCCCTTTTGGAATGCTGCATTCTTGGAAACCAAATGACACATTTTGGTGGAATGTGTAAAATAAGAAAAATAAGGTGCCTTAGGCTCCTACTCATTTTATATTCCAGATTTCTGTGATGGACTTTGGCATCTAGATTTCTGGCTCAGGGACCTTCCTTAGTTCCTCCCAGATTCTTGGCTACAGCTTAGAGAGGTAAGGGGATTGAGACAACCTGAGTTTCAGATCAATTCAATATGTTATAAACAAATGAATTATCCTACAATTTTATCTAAAAATTTTAAGGTCAATTGATGTGCCTGATAAATAATCTCTTAAATGTCCACTGCTCATCACAATTGTGAAACTGGCAGGGACCTTTCCTATCCATTTGTGCTCAGAGCAGTTTCTGGTCTGTATCCCTGTGAGTGAAGTTAAGAATTATATGGATTGAATAATATTGCCCTTCTTATCTTCCAGTGTTTTCCAAAGTAGAAAGAAAAAGTACAATTATATATAATGGTATTCAAAATATACAGTGTACACATGATATGCAAGATATGAATTGAACGATTCGAATTTGTAAGTTCCCAGGAGGCATGAAACAACATTAACTTTCTGTGGCCAATGTTTAATATTGAATGTACAAACACACTAACACCAACCTCTGCAATGATAATGATGGGTGGAAGTGAGACTGAATATTTCAGCACTGACAAGACACTAATTTTTCTGGTGTACTGTTATGCATTTCTTTTCCCATTTGTAATCACAATTGTAGCACACTGCTCTTTCAGTGATCTCACTTCTCCAGTGACAGATGTGGCAGGCAGAAATTCTTGTGAAGATGGTGCAGTGAGATGGCAGTGACTGCTGCCTCAGCTCACAATGTCAACAAGCTTGGACTTCCCATGCCGGGCACATTGTGGAGTTCTTCCACAATCTCCCTGCAACCAGCAGAAAGAGAAGTTCTCCCAAATGCCTGATTCCTGGCTGACACTAACCCCAACTGCAGAGGATGGTCAAGCAGGGCACAGGTTGTTCTCTTTATCTCACTGATTTCTGCTCACAACCTAATAGAAAACTATGGCCACTCAGGTAGTTGGCTGATGTGACAGATCTCTGAACTGGATTGAAATCTATGCCTTCAAGGAGAGACTGAAAGATAAGTTAGTGTAAATTCACTTAATGCTGACTGTAGACTCTGCCATGAAGAAACTTTCAAGCATCTATAGAAATGGCCAGATGGTTTTCAATTACATGAAAACTTCTTTACATTTTCAGTATTACCAGCAGTAGGTTCATTAAGCCACCTAATTCAGCTATGCAGCTGAATCATAAGAAATGATCGTCTGGGAGCGGTGGCTTATGCCTGTAATCCCAGCACTTTGGGAGGCTGAGGTAGGTGAATCACGAGGTCAGAAGTTCGAGACCAGTCTGGCCAACATAGTGAAACCCCGCTTCTACTAAAAATGCAAAAAAAATTAGCTGGACGTGGTGGTGTGTGCCTGTAATTCCAGCTACTCGGGAGGCTAAGTTAGGAGAATCACATGAACCCGGGAGGTGGAGGTGGCAGTGAGCTGAGATCACGCCATTGCACTCCAGCCCGGGAGACAGTGCAAGACTCCATCTCAAAAAAAAGAAAAAGAAAAAAGAAGTGATCATGTTTATAGGTCAAAACCCATTGAATACCAGCAATTACACATAACTCATCCAAGTAATGAATAATTCCTTTTGAGAACTGAGTTCACTTCAACTATGAAATTAGTAATCACGGTTCATTTGTTTTTAAGGTAACTTAGCCATGTATTTATTCTTCTTGCCTTTCTTTTTAAAACTACCATGCATCTATACGTCTTTATGAATCAGCAAATGCCAGTTTGTGAGACATACTAAAAATAAAACTCCCAGACTCATCAATGCAATCTTTGAATTAACATGCAGGAAGATGATCCTGCAGCTCTTCTGAACATATTGGTGTTTTTAAATATCCATACCCTGGTAGCCTTGCCAAGAGGTACTAATGATCAGAGATACCTTAGCCTGCTGTACCATGTTAGAAAATTCATCCTCTAGCACAGAAAGAATAAAAATACATATAAACCTAGGCAAATGCTTTTAAAGGCTAAAACAGGGATTGCCCTCTATGTAGATACACTCTTAGGGGTAAATCCCACCAGTGTTCTCTCTGAGCACCATAATGATGTTGTTAGGTGATTTGTAAAGACCTAATATTATTCTACTTTAGCTTATACAACAGAAACACCAAAAACTATTTTGTACAGTTCAAGGATGAGAGAAAAATAATATCACTTCATGGAAGGGAAAATGAAGAAGTTTAGACCCAAATCAGTTGTTAATGAAGCAATCAATACAATTCATTTTTAAATGTCAAACCTATACTTGATTCCCTTGGTTTCACTGTGCTCTCATTCTTTTGACGTAACTTTGCTGAATAAACATCATGTTTAGAGACTGACAATGGAAACTACATTCTGATTTATTCTAGTCTATTGGATATTTGTAACTTGTTAACTCAGTTGTGCAATACAGTAGAAGTGAAACCAAAGTCATGGGTTGACCTTCACATAGGCTAGTTATTTTCACATAATCTTTTCCACCCATTTACTATTCATACCAATCCGTCATTTCAGAAAAATGCCTCACATAGTTAGAAATTGGCTGATACCTTTAAGTATGAGTTTTCACTGTTATAAAACAATTGTGTATGTGTGTCTGAGTTTGTGTATGTTAACAGTACAATTGGAGAGTAATCACATAGAAATGAGACTTACAAATATTAGGTAATAAAAATCACTAGATATTCTTCAATACATGTTTTTATAAGTATCAATAAACTGGTATTCATGAATATAATGACCTAAAACCCAGGAAGTCACCCTTAGATCCATTATTTTAAAAGACTTTTCCCACCATTATTCATATTAAAAATAGAGAAAAACTGAAAATGAATACACAGAATACACTTAGATGTCACATATATTTGTTTGAATTCTAACATTGGAGGAGGTGGTACATATACTCACTGTGAAATTCAATTGTTCCCCATCCAGCAGTCATACATATAAAGTAAATTTATTTTATCATCTTCCTCTGGCACCAGATTAGTAATGAAAACTCTCCTAATTAAAAAGGATGTTGAAGAGAAAGGTAAATATCATTTAGTCTGTAGGATTTATGTTAATATTGTCTATGTTGTTTGCCCTTCAGTGACAGCTCTAGAAATAGCTACTTTGATCTAACAGTAACCCCCACTCTTTTTGAAACAAAGTCTCACTCTATCATCCAGGCTAGAGTGCAGTAGTGCTGCTGTAGCTCACTGCAGCCTTTAACTCCTGGGCTCAAATGATCCTGCCTCCTCCTAAGCCTCCTAACTAGCTAGTATACTACTACTGGCATGCACCATCACACCCGGCTAATTCTTTTTTTTTTTTTTTTCTTTTTTTTGGAGATGAGATCTTGCTATTTTGCCTGAGATGGTCTCAAACTCCTGACCTCAAATGATCCTTTTGCCTCAGCCTCCTAAAGCGTTGAAATTATAGGTGGGAGCCATGCACCTGGCCAACATTACTCTTTTAAATGCTGTGATTAATTAAGTCTTGCAGAAAATGCTATCTATTACTCAAAAGGGATCAGCCCAATTTATATGTTACCAGTTTGCTCCAGGTATTACCATATCCTCCCAGGACAATAGGAACGTATGCCCTACACTCAGATGTGAGGTTCTTAGTTTTTCATCCATAATCGTTTTTAAAAAATACATCTGCCATTTTTCTACGTGCCTCTAGGACATCATATTGTTGAATCTGAAGTTACAGTGGAGAAAATACAACTCTCTTCCTTCTTCGACTACATCGTGAGAGGAATGGGGAAGAATCACATTTGTAGTACTTTAAACCTTTCAAGTATTTTTTTATCTAATACATATATTTATATTCATTCCTTCTTCCCAGATGTATAATAAAATATATTGATACATTAGATATCTAAACATTCACATTTTTATCTTATCACCAAAATGTGTTTATATATAAACAATGTGGGTTTATGTATGTGTCTGCGTGTATTACACATACAGACACACACACACGTTTGTTTTCTCATGCTGTTTTATTGTATTTTGATTCAGACTTTCACATACTTTAATGCTTCAGCCTATCTGCCATCTTGGATCATTTATTTCAATGATTTGTTCTTTATTTTTACTGTTCTTAATAAAATTGTACAAACTCTTTGAGGTATAAATTATTTTCCTACTCACTTCCCTATGCACATCCAAATTTTATGCTATGCTGCCTTTGCAGATAATCATTTCACTTTCTGCCAAATTTTCTTGAGCTAAACCATTTTCCTTCTGCCAACGTAAGTTTTTTAACCAGCAGCTGGCTTTTCTCTTTTCTTTTCCTTTTTTTTTTTTTTTTTGACAGAGCCTTGCTCTGTCACCAAGGCTGGAGTACAGTGGCATGATCTCAGCTCACTGCAACCTCCACCTCCACCTCCTGGGTTCAAGCGATTCTCCTGCCTCAGTCTCCCGAGTAGCTGGGATTACAGGTGCCTGCCATTATGCCTGGCTAATTTTTGTATTTTTAGTAGAGACAGTGCTTCACCATGTTGGCCAGGCTGATCTTGAACTCCTGACCTCAGGTGATCCATCCCCCTCAGCCTCCCAAAGTGCTGGGATTACAGGGTGTAAGAGTGTTGGGCCTACCAACTGCTTTTCTTATTCTGATTTTTTTCATTTGTTAGATTATGATCACATCAACTCATATCAGTCAGTTAACGAATGTATCATGATTGATTAAATCCCACTGATGAACATTTAGACCATTTTCTCTTTTTTGCTTAAAAGCTGCATCAAGCATTACAGATAATAAATCTGTGCAGTTATGCCATTATTCCTGGAAAGTAGAATTGCTGAGCCATGAAGCTTGTACTTTAAAAAATAGCAACTATTGCCACACTGCCTGATTTTTGAAAAGACAGAAAAGGATGTAACAACTTACAGTCCACCCAGTTATGTTTATAATTTAGAACTATGTCAAGAATCTTTAAAATATTCCTACCCTAAATCCAGCAATTCTACTTCTGGGAAGTTTATTTTAAGGCAATCCTAGTCCTGGAAAAATATATATATACAAGTATAGTCAATCCAGCATTATTTAAATTTTTTTTATAAAGGAAACAATCCATTTTTATATGAATTGTGGAAAGGCTACCATGTATCCATTAAAATTATATTTTAAAAGTCTTTAATATGAAGCAATGCTGACTATCATAAATGAAAATGTACAATAATATAAAACTTACAATAGGTATATTACTACAACTACTTAAATACAAATGAATAGTGTGGGAAATACATGAAGGAAGTATGTCCGAATATTCACATAAAGGTAATGATGCTGGAAATTACAGGTGGGAAATGTCTTGTCTTTAACAGGAAAAAAGTCATCTCTCACTCTTCCCAATGAAAAGAAATGAATAGGTACAGACACAGATAAGTTACTAATTTCTTAGAGGGAAGAGAAACAAAATCTTATGTTACCGTTGGTATCAGGTGGTGTTAAGTAGGAAGCAAAGTCCTAGGAGAACAGGAAAAAGGATCAAGATAAGAAAGTAAGGAAAGAAGGGCTGAAAAGAAGCAGGAATGTTTGTAATGACGATTGTGGATATTAGAAGACAGAACCATGCAGGCATACCCCCAAGGATTGCTGAATGGTACTGAAACTGGAAACCACAAGATTTTAAGGGCACTAAATATCACCACTGGTCTTTGTCTTAAAAAGTGCTTCTCAACGTTGGCTGCACATTAAAATTTCCAGGAGAAATTTATAAAATACCAATGCTAGGTTCAGGAAGGACTAGGATATAAGGTCAACACAAAGGCATCAATCACATTTCATGTAGAACCCAAACAAAATACCGTTTAAAATCACAATGAAGACAATGTAATACTTAGGTATATACTTAGCAAAACATGTACAAGATCTGTATGTTGAGAATCGCAAAATTCTGGTGACAGAAATCAAAGAAGATCTAAATAAGTGGAGAGACATATTGTTCATGGATTGGAAGACACACATACTAAATATGTGAATTCTCCCCAAACTGAGCTATAGCTATAATGCAATTTCTACCAAAATCACAGCAAGGGTTGTTGTAGACATAGCAAGCTTATTTTAAAATTTATATGAGAAAGCACAGACCTTAGCATGTCTAAAACAATCTTCACCAAGAATAAATTGGAAGAAATCACTTTTCCATATAAAGTCTACTATGTCACTACAGTAATATGTACTAGTATGTGAAAGGATAGACACATAGCTCAACAGAAAAAAGATCCCAGAAATAAACCCACACAAATATGCCCACTTTATTTATGGCAGGCACAAAAGCAATTCAACAGATGGTGTTAAAGCAACTGGATATCCCTTAGACCACACACACAAACACACACACCAAAAAGAAAAAGAAAAAAGAAAAGGGGAGAGAGAAAGAGAGAGAAAGAAACCTCAACCTAAACCTTACACATTATACAAAAATTAACTGAAAAAGGATGATGAAGTTAAATGTAAAGTGTAAGGCTAAGGCTATAGAATTTTCAAGAAGAGCAAAGGAAAAAATCTAGGGATAGACAAAGAATGCTTAGACTTGACACCAAAAGGAGAAGCTTTTTTTTTCTTTTCTTTTCTTTTCTTTTTTAACAGAGCAATTTGACTTCATCTAAATTAAAATTTTTGCCTTGCGAAAGACTCTGTTAAGAGGATAAAGAGACAAGCTAAGACTGCGAGGAATATTTGCAAACCACATATTTGACAAAGGATTAGTGGCTAGAATATATAAAGAATTCTCAAACTCCACACAGTAAGAAAACAATTCAATTAGAACATAGGCTAAAGATGTGAAGAGGCTTGTCATTGAAGAGGTTAAAAAATGGTAAGTAAGTAAATGAAACATTGTTCGATACCATTAGCCATTAGGCAAATACAATAAGATATCACTACCACTACACACCTATCAGAATGACTAACTTTTTTATTTTTTTTTTAAAAAGAATGACAATGGCAAATACCAGTGAGGATGCAGAAAAACCAGGTCACTCACACATTACAGGTGGGAATATAAAATGGTAAAACTACCATGGAAAGACAGCTTAGTTTATTACAAAACTAAATATGCAATTTCCATATAACCCAGAAATTACATTCTTGGGCATTTATCCCACCGAAATGAAAACACATGTCCGCACAAAAACTTGTACACAAATTTCCACAGGAGCTCTATTTGTAATAGCCCAGAGCTGGAAACAACCTAGATATGCTTTGACAGAAGAACCATTAAACAAACTGTGGTACATTCATACCATGAAATACTATTCATGTATTAAAAGGAATGAACTACTAAAAGGAAAGAACTATTGAATAAGCACAATACAACTTGGATAAACCTCCAGGGGACTGCGCTGAGTGGAAAAAGTCAGTCTTCAAAGGTTACATACTATGCGGCTCCATTTATATAATACTCTTGAAATGACAAAATTATAGAAATAGAGAATAGATTAGTTGTTGCCAGGGGTCTGGGAGAGAGTGAAGTGGGAGTTGCTATAAAAGGGCAACACTTTGGGAGGCTGAGGCGGGTGGATCGCCTGAGGTCAGAAGTTCGAGACCAACCTGACCAGTATGGTGAAACCCTGTCTCCACTAAAAACTTAGCCAGGTATGGTGGCATGTGCCTGTAGTCTCAGCTACTCGTGAGGATGAGACAGGAGAATTGCTTGAACCCTGGAGGCAGACGTTGCAGTGAGCCAAGATTGTGCCATTGTACTCCAGTCTGGGTGACGGAAAGACTCTGTCTCAAAAAAAAAGGCAACGCTAGGAATCCTTGGGGTGATAGAAATGTTGTATATCTTGACTGTATCAATATCCCATAAGATGTTACCAGTGGGGGAAATTCGGTAAAGAGTATATTGGGTATCTGCATTATTTCTTAAACTGCATGTGAATCTAAAAGTATTTCAACCTAATTTTAATTAACATCAAATGCATAAAGCAAGATAAGGAGGGGATAAATGCTGATGCCAACTCTCCATCCCTGAGATTGTGACTTAACTGGTCCAAAATGCAACCTGGCCTATAAGTGTGTGTGTGTATGTGTGTGTGTGTGCGTGTGTGTGTGTGTGTGTGTGTGTTTTAAGCAACCCAGAGATTACACTCTACTGTTCTAAATGTTCTTGCTGATTTGGTTATAAAAGAACAGAAAGCAAATGATGGGCTGAGCCATGATTAATAGTTTGCAGGATGGAAGCATTGAAAAGACAGCAAAAGGGAGGCGAGGCTACTGGCAGAGGAACAGTTGAAGAATGTGGAAACTGGTTACAGACCTCTGTGAGGCTATGGAAAGGCACGGGCTTGAGAGTGGAGAAGTCTTAGTTACAGTTCCCGCAGTACGCTTTCTCACTGAATGTTCACCTGTGCTAAGTAGGTGGGCAGGGTACTGTACTATTATTCCTTTCTAGTAATAATAAAGCTGAGGCACAGGAAAGTTAAATAACATGCCCAAGATCGCATGACTACTACATGGCAAAGCCAGACTAACAATTCCTCACCCAGTTTTCACATTAGTTTTAGTTTAAGTAACCATTAAGCAAGAACAGGATTTTACTATGTCATGAAAGTATAGAAAATTGAACATCTGATGCTTCAAATTCCTAAGTATTTGGAGTAACTTCATAGGAAAAGAATCAAAATTAAAAATTAATTTCTTTGAAACCTTCTGTAGACCTCCATCAATTAAAAACCTATGAAAGTATGTTTGTACAGATACTTTAACTTTTTACAGAAAGTGGCATAAATATAAGGAAGTTTTGAAATAATTATTTAATTCAGAAGTATGTGTAGCATTTCCCAGCAAGATGATAGATATTAAGTTGTATGGCAAAGGTTCAAAATATAGAAAAGCTACCCATACTGACCTAATTCAGTAGGTTTATCCAGATGCAACAGGATAGATCAGCATGAGGGCAAAATTGTGAGAAGCCAGGGTGAGTGTAGGCAGGTTTCACTGGTATCAAATCACTGCTTCCCATGTTCCAGAGGTAACTTCTTTCTGTTACCAGGTTATCTGTGACAGTATTTGTCATAAGGGAGTGAGGAAATAGACATTTCTTTTAATGAGGTCATAGTCGTTTTTCATAATTACTAAAAATATATTCTTTTACATTTCTTTTTGTTCTTTTTAAAATTAGAGATATGGTACTGCACTATCACCAAGGCTGGAGTACACAGGTACGATCATAGCCCACTGCAACCTTGAACTCTGGACTCAAGTGATTCTGTCTTCAGCCTCCCAATTTGCTGAGACTACAAGCCCACACTACTATGCCCAGCTAATATTTTTTAGTTTTTTGTGGAGATGGGGGTCTTGCTATGTTGCCCAGATTGATCTCAAACTCGCAGCCCCGATTGATCCTCCTGTCTTCACCTCCCAAAGTGCTGGGATTACAGGTGTGAGCCACCATGCCAAGCCTACGTTTCTAATCTATATTAAAATTTTTTACTATCTTGAATTCTTGGAAAATAGGGATTTCTCTTAATAACTTTAATCCCTGAGAAAAATTTTAATGTATATATTTTCTTTCTTTCATAATACTAAGCAAAATATGATTTTTAAGATTTATGGTGCCTCAAGATAATGATTCTGTGCATTGTTACAATTATAATACTAGATGTTAAACACTTATATAATGGTCTCTGAAAGATATTCTGAAGGTTATATTTACTTCCTGTACAATGGTTTTCAAAGAAGTATCTAGGGACTATGCATTAAGTCTGGCATTGCCTTAAAAATTTAGAATCTGATGTAACTCATCAAATCAAAACTCAAAATTATGATTCTAAAATTTGATTACAAACTTCCCAAATAATTTTGAACACATAAAAGTCTGAAAATTTCCTTATAAGGATGACTTCTTGTGATTTACCTATTCAAAAGTAAAGTTGGGGGATGGTAAAGAAAATGAGGCTTTGATTCACTGAAGGGTCCTGCTCACCAAGTTATTTGAGCAGACAGAAAGATCTGCTACTTTGAAGACACTGAAGACATTATATCTAATCATTTAGCTATAGGACATTACGTGATGTTTTCAACCATCTCACTATTTCTAGGAGACCAATATTAGAAATACCAGAATTTTAATACTGAGCAACTTTTAAACTAAGGAGGGAATTTTCGATAATGTCTCAATATCACATTGAGACAAGATTCAGATGAAATCAAAGAAAAAAATTTCTTTCCAAGGGCATTCTTTAAAATTTTTCAAAACTTTCTATATTTATTTTGGGAGCAGGTATGACGATCAACCAGTAGAGGAGTGCAAGGAGGAAGGAGACTCACCCTTCAGCAACTCCAGGGCTCTAGGTGCTATGTTCAGAAGCTGATGCACACATGTTAAGGCATCATTATCTCCGTTTTATAGATGAGGAAAGAGAAGGGAGCATTGTTAGTCACTTATCTTTAAAAAGACCTGGAAGGAGAAAGTAGCTTTTAAAATGAAAAACTATTAGTGGTATGTGTATTGTTGAAGGACAGAAAGTTCCATTCACCTAATACGTTCGTTCATTTGCAAGATGAAGACTATATCAGCGGGAGCATAAACTTTAATGTTTCTTGTGACATGGGGAGAGCAGATGGGTACACGCACTGTGAACCCTTGAACCAACAGTCTCAGAGACCCTGCACCACAGGCACAGGCACAGGCAAAGTTAGAAGGCACTGCTGTCAGGACCCACTGTTTTGTGGCCAGGGAGCCTCTACAATAATGTTGTCTGGGTGCTGCAGAGTAACCAGCCAGGGCTATGACATTGCAGGTGCAGCACAGCTACCAACCAACCTAGGCTCTCCAAGCATGGCTGGTGGCATGTTTGTGTTTCTGTCCAAATTTTCCATTAGAAATTGGTCAACAGCTGGAATGCCACATTTGTCTTGGGTTGGCCAACTTCCTGTATCATTTTCTATTGTTGTCCCTTAGAAAAGTAACCCTTGGAAAAGGAATAACAAAACATTACATAAAAGTAATTGTAAAAGTCTATTAAAATTTCAGATTGGAAGCATTTCTTTCATAGGTTCAAAACTAGGATTCTGATCAAGAGATGAGACTTATCTTTTCTTACACTGCTTTTAAAATGAGAAGATCAATAAAGTTAACTAAAGTATTAATATTTGCGTCTTTAGAATACTTAAAGCATAAATTGATTTTTAAAATAAAAATATTGCATCTAATCATGAAATATTTGGTCATTGTTCTTTCTGTGTTATTTGTGTTATTCCAGTGTAACAGATATCTAGACTTATCAAAACACTTTACACGTATTCAAAATACAACGTATATATAAAGAAGACGCATAAGTAAAATTTCTAGCATTGTGTTTATTCCATTCTCAAATTTAAAAAGAAATTCTCCAGGAAATAATTTTAGTAACTAAAAACCAAGAGATGTTTTTGAGTATGAATTTTCTTAAATATACACAAAAATTTGAGAACTAAGATATATCCTTATTTATATAATTCTTTACTGGAGATTTCTATTTCATACTGGATATGTATTTAAAACAAAAAGTTTCTAGCACAGTGGATTTGTGTTGTTTATTCAACATTATGTTAAAACTCATTTCTGCTTCCTTTTCAGATATGTATAAAACATCAATTCTCTTTTCCTTTTAAATATATGTGCCAAAAATCATGCAAACTCCTCAAAAGACTATCCAAGATCTTAGGAAAAAAAGTTATTTACTCAAAACTGTTTTCACTGCATTAAGGTTTAAGGGTGGATTGTTAATCCACATTATATGCAGTCAGTCGTAGACCTTTGGGCTGTTTGCACACATGTGTAACAGCAATATTTTATTAGTATCCAACCTGCAAAAAAGGAAGATTTAAACAAATGAGGCAACATAAATATTTTTACTGTGAGAATGAAGGGTCAATATAGAGATGAAATATGGAGGGATAAAAGCAATGGAGACAGAAAGGTCAATTACATGAGCAAAACTATTCGAAGTCTCACCTACAGAATGATGAGGCTCAAATCAAGGATTAGTCTATGGCCCAAATCAAGGACTCTTCAAAGAGCCCATTCATTCCCCTGTCTTAAAAAAGACAAAATGCTTCATGTCTAAAACACCAAAAGCAACGGCAGCAAAAGCCAAAATTGACAAATGGGATCTCATTAAACTAAAGAGCTTCTGCACAGCAAAAGAAACTACCATCAGAGTGAACAGGCAACCTACAGAATGGGAGAAAATTTTTGCAATCTACTCATCTGACAAAGGGCTAATATCCAGAACCTACAAAGAACTCAAACAAATCTAACAGAAAAAAACGAACAACCCCATCAAAAAGTGGGCAAAGGATATGAACAGACATTTCTCAAAAGAAGACATTCATACAGCCAACAGACACATGAAAAAATGCTCATCATCACTGGCCATCAGAGAAATGCAAATCAAAACCACAATGAGATACCATCTCACACCAGTTAGAATGGCAATCATTAAAAAATCAGGAAACAACAGGTGTTGGAGAGGATGTGGAGAAATAGGAACACTTTTACACTGTTGGTGGGATTGTAAACTAGTTCAACCATTATGGAAAACAGTATGGCAATTCCTCAAGGATCTAGAACTAGATGTACCATATGACCCAGCCATCCCACTACTGGGTATATACCCAAAGGATTATAAATTATTGTACTACAAAGACACATGCACACGTATGTTTATTGCGGCACTATTCACAATAGCAAAGACTTGGAATCAACCCAAATGTCCATCTGTGACAGACTGGATTAAGAAAATGTGGCACATATACACCATGGAATACTATGCAGCCATAAAAAAGGATGAGTTTGCATCCTTTGTAGGGACATGGATGCAGCTGGAAATCATCATTCTTAGCAAACTATCACAAGAAGAGAAAACCAAACACCGCATGTTCTCACTCATAGGTGGGAACTGAACAATGAGATCACTTGGACTCGGGAAGGGGAACATCACACACTGGGGCCTATCATGGGGAGGGAGGAGGGAGGAGGCATTGCATTGGGGAGTTACACATGATATAAATGATGAATTGATGGGTGCTGACGAGTTCATGGGTGCAGCACACCAACATGGCACAAGTATACATATGTAACAAACCTGCATGTTATGCACATGTACCCTAGAACTTAAAGTATAATAAAAAAATAAAATTAAAAAAAAAAGACAAAATGATGTCAAGAAGGACATTTTACTGAAACTTGGTCTTTAGAATTCCACCCAAATTACACTCTAATCAAGAGGACCTCCTACTAACAAATTAATTAGGTTTTTAAATCTTAAGCACAACTGATGAAATTATGGCTTAAAAGTAGATTGGATATGTAGAAAATCATTAAGCTTGTTTCTATTTTATTCAGAGAAGTTAGTACATGTTCAGCTAATATATTCTTTTTTGGGAACTTTATGAGGGTGAGGGGTAGCTACTTGGTAGAAGAGATATGGTAATAGAGACATGGAAATAAAACAAACTCTGTTTTGGCTTGAATGTTCCCACTGGATCATTTAAATAGCAGCTGACTGACTTTTGTGTTTATCATTATTTCTTAAAAATAATAAATACACATACACAAATTAACTTTATTACCTCAGATGATTCATTTGGAACTACCAGTATTATGCCTTAAGGAATGGTTTGAAATGAAGATATCTTTTTTTCTTTTTTTTTTTTCCAGTAGGGAGACTACTAGTAACCCTTAAGCCACAATGGATTCCCAGGTTCTACTTCAAAGCTTATGCAGTACCTGCTTTAATAAACATTTTAATGCAATTACTTACCACTGAAAGGATATTGGGTCTCAATGTTGCTTTTCTGTGATTGCTCCTGAATCATCTCTTCTAAAATAAGCTTAAAACCTCTGTCTCCCACAGACTCATCAGTCTTAAAATGCACAGTCAGGTAAGCAACACTGGATATCAAGATAAACTCTTTCCTGGCACCACATAAATGAGCTGCAATGAAAGACATATTGGATAATTAAAGTACTTTTTCTGGGCAATGACATAACTGAAAGAGGACAAAGAGGTAACATTAAATTCTAAACTGTTAATATTAACAAAAGAATGATTATCAGGAATACAAGATCAAGATTTGTAGGATGGAACTCATGATTTGAGTGCCATGATAGAAGAATATAGCTTTTAAAAGATGAAAGGGAAAGGACTGACAGAAAAAGTGGTGCACAGTTGTATGGCAATCTGTTATCCTAAGGATGGGAGAAAAAAGAGCATTTGTGTGAAGATAAATAGACAGAGATACAAAAGTAATGGGACAAGCTGCTCCAAAACACAATAATGATTCTTTTAAAATTCAGAAACACAGAAGTTGGCACAAAGGTGGTCCTGATAGTAACAGGTCATTTGCTGTACATTTAAGTTCTGCTAAAATAAAACAATGAAACACTATTGATTTGTCTTCCTGATAACGGTATCTCAGAAATCTGAAAAAGAAAGGAGGAGAGTAGCTTGTCTCTACATCATTCTTATCCTCAAAGCAGCTCAATCTGGTGGATTGGAAGTGATGGGGAACTTTGGAGATGCGCTCATGTCAAGTAAAGGGGTTCTGGAAGTTTTAAAATAATGGAAATGGGAAAATGTTACTCTGTCTTTCAGAAGGGATATTTGGGAGCATAAGGTGGTAGGTAGAAGACAGAGAAAAGAGAGATGCATATGGGTTTCCAAAGTCCTGTCAGTGAAGGGACATAGCTTAGTGCTTATAGGCATGGATTCTAAAACCAAACTGCTGGTTTGAACCAGCTCTGTCTCTTATTAACTATATGGCAAGCTACTCAACCTCTCTCTTTGTGCCTCGATAATCTCATCTGCAAAATGGAGATAAAAACTCCATAATTGTAATCCCAGCACTTTGGGAGGCTGAGATGGGCAGATCACGAGGTCAGGAGATCGAGACCATCCTGGCTAACACGGTGAAACCCCATCTCTACTAAAAAATACAAAAAAAACTAGCCGGGCGAGGTGGCGGCGCCTGTAGTCCCAGCTACTCGGGAGGCTGAGGCAGGAGAATGGCGTAAACCCGGGAGACAGAACTTGCAGTGAGCTGAGATCCGGCCACTGCACTCCAGCCTGGGTGACAGAGCAAGACTCCGTCTCAAAAAAAAAAAAAAAAAAAAAAACTCCATAATAATCTGCCATATTAACTATGTGGCCAGTTATTCAATCTCTCTCTGTGCCTTAGTATTCTCATTTGCAAAATGTAGATTAAAAACAATATTTACATAGGATTAAATCAATTGGTATTTATAAAGTATTATACATATTTGTTAAACAAAAATAAACCTCAGCAAAAATTTTACAGCGAATTATTAGACAGATGGTTTTTGAACACTTGGAGGAGGAATCAGTGGTCATGAGAAGGCAACATGGGATCCTTAACATGCCACACTAAATTTATCTAATTTCATTTTTTAAAAGAGCTAATTAGATGGTGGCTAGGGGGAATGGGTTGAACTTAATGAATCTTGACTTCAGTGAAGCACTTAATAAAGTGTCTGTGATGTTCCTGTGAACAGATAGCAAATGGTATGTAGATAATTACATGGCTAGGAAGTTCCACAGGTGATTAAATAACCATACAAGAAATGTTAACCTGGAGGGAAGGTCTAAATGGTATGGAAATGATTCTATCTTAGGTTCCACTGAGTACGGTATTTCATTGGTGACTTAGACAGAAATACAGAAAATACATTTATAAAGCCTGTAGGTTGAAGATACTTGACTGGAAAAGGGGCTAGTTTAAATACAGACCCCTAGATTATTAAGTGGAACATTTCACCTAATACAGAGTTGCCTCTAAAATAATCCAAAACATATAATTACTCATCTTGAAGATATGACCTGGAACTTATCAGCATTTTCTCCTTTCAGACTGATTAATTTCTAGACTGTTCTTCCTCTCCTTGTGTCAAAATGCATCAATGTGATGACTACCACATGGTTAGAATAGTGGCCAAGAACACAGACTGCTTCAGTTGAGTCCCACATTTTCTACTGAGTAGCTATGTCACTGGAGGCAATTTATTTAATACTTTTGTGACTTGGTTGTTTCATATTTAAAATGAAGATAGTGTAACCAACCTATATAAGATTGTTAAAAGATTAAGAGTTTTCATCTTCATGAGATCGGGTCTTAGTTCTATGTTATTAGAACTATGCCTGGATAATGGTAAATATTTAATAAGGTATTAGATAATATTAAGCAGAACAAGTTTTGTACATGACCTGAGAGCCTCTCCATGAGAATTCCATATATATTTAAAAAGAAGAATTATGATCCTTCTGTCTTCTCTCTTCTCCAAGGTAAACATGCCCAGGATGTCCACACCCTTCTACATCCTGCTCATTATGCTCTTTGGATGCACCCCAGTTTGCCAACGTTTCTTAAATTTGTTGTTTGACCAAGGGGGATATTCAAAGTATTTAATAACCAGATTGCACACCAGCTGTAAAGAACTTGTGAGACTCAGCTAATACTATGGTACTGTGATTCCCTTTATCTTTTAATTCTTTACTATTGCTGCTCTGAATTTGTAATCATTTGACAACTCTGAAATTAGTTCAAACATCCCACTTTCTAAATCACCACCTCCTCTCTAAGTCTATTAATATTTCTTTGCTATAATTATTTGATCTCACCATGACCTTCTAAGCCATTGATCCCATAAACTTTCTAAATCCATCAACCCTTTAAAAAGTGAGAAATTCTGCTATAAAAGGAAGCAGAGAAATGGGATAATTGCTAACTTACATTAGTTTTAGTTTGTTTTAAATGATATATAATATTAGAACATGTTTCAAACTGATGAGAGTGATAGAGAAGATAGACGATGTAGAAGAAAGGGTGACCAAATTAGTGAGAAACTGAAAAGTCCCAAATTGATATCTATAACTCCAAATCCTCCCCTAGCTCAAGAGTTCTATCTCTAGCTACCTAGCGAGAACACAATCTGGATGTATCATAGCAATGTTTGTAGCATGGCCCAAACAGATATCTCTCTAGAAATTTTTTTCTCCCTGTCATATTTTCCATCTCCATAAGTGCTTCCTCCAATGTCTCACATCATAAACCTAAGAGTCATTCTTGATTTGCATATTCAATTCCTTATTTAATCCACCAGGAAATCCTCTCCGTTCTATCTCCAGATCTGTCTACTTCACTTGCATTCCATTAAGTTATCCTCCTCTAAAGCAACATCACCTATTGTCTAAAACAGTGCAATAGAACTTTCTGCAATGGTGGAGCTTTCTATATCTTTGCTGTCCAATATGGAAGTCACTCACTGCATGTAGCTACTGAGCACCAGAAATGTTGGTATTGTCACATTTTACTTCATTTTAACTAATTTACATTTAAATAGCAACATGGATTGGACAGTGCAGGTGTAGAAAAGAGCCTCATAACTGTAGACACCATTCACTTTGTCACTCCAGATCAGCCTTCAAATTACTCCCCTGTCAAAACTTATGATGACCTCCTATTGAAATGGAATAAAACCCAAACTCACTATCATAGCCTGAGCTGCACAACTGGAGAAAGCCTCTTTGCTCCACCACCCCACTTCATTCTAGTCTGTCCTTGCTCAATCTCCAGTCACTACGACCTCTGACAGTTCCCTAAGTTACCAAGTTCTTCCCTCATTTGGGGCCATTTTTTCCACTTTTTCTTTCAAAAATCAAATATTTTCTGTCAAGCAGTGCTTTAGGCATTGAGGATACAGCAAGAACAAAAGAGACAAAATTCTGTTGCCAGGAAATTTTAATTCTGGTAGAAGAGACAAATTATAAATGAATGAAAGATAAACATCACCAGGCCATGATCAATCCCTAGAAGAAAAGGTTAAGGAAGGCTATTTATTGTATGATAGAGGAGGTCTCAGGTAAGGTAACATTTGAATGATTGAGGAAGTGAAACTTGAGACAGAATGTGCTTGGTTAGAGGCCTCTTCCTCCATACGAGGACCCAGTGAGAATGGGCTGTGCCTAAGAACCAGAAAGTCAGCCCTTAGCAGGCACCAAATCTGCTGGCACCTGGATCCTGGACTTCCCAGCCTCCATACTGTGAGAAATAAATATTTGTTGTTTGGAAACCACTCAGTCTATGGTATTTGTTAAAGCAGCTTGAATGGGGTAATAGCCAAGCTAACTGGGAAGCCGGGAGAGTAGCAACAGGGGTTTATATTCATTAGGTCCAAAATCTTTACAGAAATTGCATGGTTCATTGAAATAAAATTGTGTGAGCTCACAAACAAATGCAATTCCCTTCTCTGTTTTATAGAATTATACAGGCTCATTACAGACATTCAAGTTGTCTCATTTGTAATCATTTGACACCTCTGAAATTTTGATTACTCTGAGCTTTTAAAGAGGAATGATGTCACCAAGTTGGAGAATGTTGAAGAGTGAGAAAGAGAAAAGCAGTCCTTGACATTCAGAGAACCTGGTCTGATGCTCGCAGCTGGAGCTTATTTTCCTGTTAGACATACACCATCTCACAGAACATCAGCAGCAGACAGGATGGTGCTAGTCTATGATAAGGTAAGACAAAAAACAGCTGTGTTCAACCACAAAAATACCACGCTCCTTCCTCTCTGGGCTAAAATGAGGAACTGTTACTGCTTTACCAGTTACAGTTTTTTATCCTTACCCTAGTCAGGCCTCCTTTTGACTGAGATAGTCAACATGAAATTGCTCTACTTCCTGACAGCAACCAATTCAGAACAAAGTCCATTTCCTTAGACCCTCTCCAAAATTACCCAAAGCTTTAACTCTATAGTAGGTTTTTCTAACACCTTCTTACTGAGATACCCCGTGGTTTTCCATGGTGTGTATTCTCCCTTTCTGCAATGAATGCTAAATGCAATTTGTTCAACTACAGGTACATTTCTAGGGTCTTTGGTGAAAGAGTATTGACAGGAATTAGGGTTGAAGAGTGTGGTGCTATGGAGACCCCATGTTAATCTTAAGGAAAACCAATAGCTTGAACTTACAAATCTTCCCCTCCTCCATACTCCAATTGCTTTGGAATCTAGTAAGAGCCATACTTACTGTTAGAAAAGTAAGTTCCAAAGTAACTTTGGAACTTCAAAGCAAAATTCTCAACTTATTGGTGTTATAAATCTGGGAGTATCATAGGAGGGGTCAAGGTCCCTGGAAAAAGAAAGCATCAAAATTCTCCTCTTGACCTCTGCAATACGTGGATTTTAATCGTGTCCTAAGTGGCAGAACTGAGAGGAAACTAGAGAAGTTGATGCAATATTGGATTACAAAATCTTTCAAAAAGTTTCCCCCTGTGAATCAGTCTCATAATGGAATATAGCCAAATGCTCAAGCATGACAGACACCATGTGGCCAATACATTTCTAAAGATTATTCAAGCTTGGTAAGTGAGTGTAGCTCAGTGGTAGACAGGTGCCTCCCATGTACAAGGCCCTGGGTTCGACTCCCAGCACCTCTAACCATTAATTTCTTAGTCCTCAGCACCAATCATCGGTAAAGATTATTCTGGCTGATGGGCCTTTTCCTCGCTTTAATTTATCTGAGGTCTAAAAAGGGCCACTTCTACTATGAGTATAAAACCTGATAACTGGTAACATTGAGTAAATACATTTTCAAAAAAGTTACCATCTAAAAATGCCATTTAGGAAATAAAACCCTTTAAAACATATGACATCTGCAGAAAAACAAGAGTGCCAACTAATGGTTAAATGAGATAGGAATTTTTGGACTAAAAAGTCAAGACAATCCAGGATTGGGAAGGAATCAAGATCCAGTGAGTGTGATCTCATGCTCATCCAACTGTGCTCAATAATGCGCTGGGATTCTGATGAAGGATCTAATGAGAAATCACTGACAACAAATGCTATTGTTCCCAAGGCCAATGTAGGTCATGTTTTATATGTATATTCATTATATAAATACTTGGGGCCAGTTAGTTTAGGCCATTTAAGAAAGGTCAATTTACAAAGTAATCTTGATTGCTGATATGGTCTATCATAAATATTATGTAATCCCAATCACAGTTCAAAGATTCTTCTGTTATAAAGTATTTAATCATGGCCTTCATTTTATTTACTGATGTGGAATAAAAGTCCAAGTGTAATTCAGCATGTTGAGATAACTGTTAGAATAATTGAGAGATGTGATCTCAACAGAAGTCACCGGAATCAAATCCAATACTGGACATCTTTGAGGTAAAGAGAAAAAAAATACAATAATCAAGAAGAGAAGTTACTTGAATCTAATTGGAATGTCTACAAGTAGGTCATTAAAACCTAAACTGTAGTATACTTCATTAACTCTTATCATTGTTTCTTTATATCCACAGATCATTATGTATGTTTAAATGACTTCTGTTTGGAAAAACACTTCGAAAGCAAACAGACTGAATTCTTTGACCTTAAATCACAAACTGTAAACCCATTAAGTGAAATCACATCTACATTTCAATTTATTTTTGTCACTCCTATTTCTTACATGATCTCATTTAGGTTTCACAATCATAAGATAAAGGTATTATCATCTTCAGTCTAGAGATGCATGAATTGACACTTGATATTCAAGAGATGTGACCTAAGACCTTTAGGACTTCTCTAAATTCACAGATGCCACAGTAATATTTCACTTCCCCCATAATTGCATAAAATATAACTTCAATATCATAAAATATGAGTAGAAAACAAGGCAAGCAGGTTATATAGATCTGGGTGCTTGGTTAGACTAACTCCCTGGGTAGATCACAAGCTCCTAAAATTTGAACAGCACATACAGTTCAAATTTCTAACAGTTACAAGTTAAGGAAATTTGGATCACCCACAGTAGTTAAAACAAAGATATTAAGGTTCACAGGGTCAAGAGGAAAGAAAAATGAGCAATGAAGTGACATTTTGGGCCTATTCCAAATGCTGTAGGTATTATCTAACCTAACATTGGGGCCACCTAAATACTGATTTACTTTATCTATAATCTTATCACCTTAATCACAATGCAATAATCCAGCAAAGAAAAAAGACAAAATATGTACATTGTCTAAAAGGCATAAAATATATAGAAAGAATAACAATGAACAGATTTCAAATAGCTAGAAAGATTCTCATAAGCAAAGCAGGTGTCTTTTTTACCCATTCATCAAATAAAAAGCCACCTCCTTATTCACAACTGCCTAATCTTACTGAGGTCTCTCCTGCTCCTGACATATGAGTCCATATATCAGTACAAAGCAACTAGAATCAGACCATCAACATCTGTATGTTATGACAGAAGTTAGAGTATACTACTTACCAGACAATGTTTAGCAGCAAGGATATTCCGGTGTGTTCATAATATCAGTTAACCAAAGCCAAGTCAAACCCTATATCACAGATTCCTTACCTCCTTTATGATCTTACCTTCATCATTGTTTTTATTTTTTTATTTCAATAGGTTATTGGGAAACAGGTGGTGTTTGGTTGCTTGAGTAAGTTCTTTAGTGGTGATTTGTCAGATTCTGGTGCACCCATAACCCAAGAAGTATACATTGCATCCTATTTGTAGTCTTTTATCCTTCACCCACTTCCCACCCTTTCCCCCTGAGTCCCCAAAGTCCATTGTGTCATTCTTATGCCTTTGCATCCTCACAGCTTAGCTCCCATGTATGAGTGACAACATATGATGTTTGGTTTTCTATTCCTGAATTACTTCACTTAGAATAATAGTCTCCAATCTCTTCCAGTTAACTGTGAATGCCATTAATTCATTCCTTTTTATAACTGAGTAGTATTCCATCATATATATATACACACACATATATTATATATACATATTATAAATATACAGATATACATATTATATATAATATACATATATAACACATATATACATTTTATAAATATACATATATACATATATATAATATACATATTACATATATATATACACACACACGTATATATATACACAAAACAGATGGGCAATTTGGGTTGGTTCCACAATTTTGTAATTGCAAATTGTGCTGCTATAAACAAGCATGTGCAAATATCTTTTTCAAATAATGACTTCTTTTCCTCAGGGTAGATACCCAGTAGTGGGATTGCAGGGTCAAATGAGTTCTACTTTTCAGTTCTTTAAGGAATCTCCACACTGTTTTCCATAGAGTTTGTGCTAGTTTACATTCCCACCAGTAGAAGTGTTCCCTGTTCACCACATCCACACCAATATCTACTATTTTTGAATTTTTGATTATGGCCATTCTTGTAGGAGTAAGGTGGTATCACACTGTAGTTTTGATTTGCATTTCCCTGATCATTAGTGATGTTGAGCAATTTTTCATGTTTGTTAGCCATTTGTATATCTTTTGAGAATTGTCTATTCATGTTCTTAGCCCACTTTTTGATGGGATTATTTGTTTTTTTCTTGCTGATTCATTTGAGTTAGTTGTAGATTCTGGGTATTAGTCCTTTGTCAGATGTATAGATTGGTGAAGATTTTATCCCATTCTGTGGGTTGTCTGTTTACTCTGCTGACTGTTCCTTTTGCCATGCAAAAGCTCTTTAGTTTAATTAGGTCCCTGCTATTTATCTTTGTTTTCATTGCATTTGCTTTTGGGTTCTTGGTCAGGAAATCTTTGCCTAAGTCAATGTCTAAAAGGGTTTTTCCAATGTTATCTTCTAGAATTTTTGGAGTTTCAGGTTTTAGGTTTAAGTCCTTAATCCATCTTGAGTTGGTTTTTGTATAAGGTGATAATCCAATTTCATTCTCCTACATGTGGCTAGCCAATTATCCCAGCATCATTTGTTTAAAAGGGCGTCATTTCCCCACTTTGTTTTTGTTTGCATTGTTGAAGATCAGTTGGCTGTAAGTATCTGGCTTTATTTCTGGATTCTCTATTCTGTTCCATTGGCTATGTGTCTATTTTTATACCACTACCATGATGTTTTGGTGACTATGGCCTTATGGTGTAGTTTGAAATCAGGTAATGTGATGCCTCCAGATTTGTTCTTTTTCCTTAATCTTGCTTTGGCTATGCGGGCTCTTTTTTGGTTCAATATGAATTTTAGAATTTTTTTCTAATTCTGTGAAGAATGATGGTGATATTTTGATGGGGATTGCATTGAATTTGTAGATCGCTTTTGGCAGTATGGTCATTTTCACAATATTGATTCTACCCATCCATGTGCATGGGATGTGTTTCCACTTGTTTGTGTTGTCTATGATTTCTTTCAGCAGTGTTTTCTAGTTTTAGCTGTAGAGGTCTTTCACCTCCTTGATTAGGTATATTCCTAAGTATTTTATTTTATTTTTTTCAGTTATTGTAAAAGGGATTGAGTTCTTTATTTGATTCTCTGCTTGGTTGATGTTGGTGTACAGAAGAGCTACTGATTTGTGTCCATTAATTTTGTATCCAGAAACTTTGCTGAATTCTTTTATCAGTTCTGGGAGCTTTCTGGAGGAGTCCTTAGGGTTTTCTAGTTAAACGATCATATCATTCGCAAACAGCGACAGTTTGACTTCCTCTTTATCAATTTGGATGCGCTTTATTTCTTTCTCTTGTCTGATTGCTCTGGCTAGGACCTCCAGTACTATGTTGAAGAGGAGGGGTAAGGCCTCCTTGTCTTGTCCCAGTTATCAAAGGGAATGCTTTCAACTTTTCCCCATTCAGTATTATGTTGGCTGTTAGTTTGTCATAGATGGCTTTTATTACTTTGAGGTATGTCCCTTGTATGCTGATTTTGCTGGGAGTTTTAATGATAAAGCAATGCTGGATTTTGTCAAATGCTTTTTCTGCATCTATTTGAGATGATCATGTGATTTTTGTTTTTAATTCTGTTTATGTGGTATATCACATTTATTGACTTGTATGTTAAACCATCCCTGCATCCCTGGTATGAAACCCACTTAATCATGGTGGATTATCATTTTGATATGTTGTTGGATTCGGTTAGTTAGTATTTTATTAAGGATTTTAGCATTTATGTTCATCAGGGATATCAGTCTTTATTTATTTATTTTTAAAATTTTTTTGCCCTTTCCTGGTTTTGGCATTATTTAGGGATGGTGCCCTCTTTCTCTCTCTGGTAGAATAATGTCAAAAGGATTGGTAACAATTCTTCTTTGAATGTCTGGTAGAAATCTGCTGTGAATCCATTTGGTACTGGATTTGTTTGTTGTTGTCGGTAATTTTTAAATTATTTCAATCTCGCTGCCTGTTATTGGTCTGTTCAGGGTACCTATTTTTTTCTGATTTAAGCTAGTAGGGTTGTATCTTTCCAGGAATGTATCCATCTCTTCTAGGTTTTCTAGTTTATGTGCATAAAGGTGTTCATAGCAGCCTCGAATAATCTTTTGTATTCCTGTGGTATCAGTAGTAATATCTCCTGTTTCATTTCTAATTGAGCTTATTTTAATCTTCTCTCTTCTTGGTTAATCTCACAAATGATCTATCAATTTTATTTATCTTTTCAAAGAACCAGCCTTTGTTTATGTTTCATATTATGTGTTTGTTGGTTTGAATTTCGTTTAGTTCTGCTCTAGTCTTGGTTATTTTCTTTCTTCTGCTGGATCTGGGTTTGGTTTGCTTTTGTTTCTCTAGTTTTTTGAGGTGTGACCTTAAAGTGTCAGTTTGTGCTCTTTCAGACTTTCTCATACAGGCATTTAGGACTATGAACTTTTCTCTTAGCACCACCTTTGCTGTGTCCCAGTGGTTTTGATAGGTTGTGTCACTATTGTCATTCAGTTAAAATAATTTTTAAATTTCCATCTTGATTTCACTTTTGACCCAATGATCTTTCAGGAGCAGGTTATTTAATTTCCATGTATTTGCATGGTTTTGAAGTTTCCTTTTGGAGTTGATTTCCAGTTTTATTCCACTGTGGTCTGAGAGAGTGCTTGATACAATTTCGATTTTCTTAAATTTATTGAGGCTTGTTTTGTGGACTATCATAGAGTCTCTCTTGGAGAAAGTTCCATGCACTGTTGAATAAAATGTATATTCTGTGGTTGTTGGATGGAATTTTCTGTATATATCTGTTAAGTCCATTTGTTCCAAAGTACAGTTTAAATCCATTGTTTCATTGTTGACTTTCTGTCTTGATGACCTGTCTAGTGCTGTCAGCATAGTATTAAAGTCCCCCAGTATTATTGTATTGCTGTTTATCTCACTTGTTAGGTCTATTAGTAGTTGTTTTATAAATTTGGGAGCTCCAGTGTTAGGTGTATATATGTTTAGGATATTTTCCTGTTGGACAGGCCTTTTATCATTCTATAATGTCCCTCTTTGCCTTTTTAAACTGCTATTGCTTTAAAATTTGTTTTGTCTGATATAAGAATAGCTATTTCTGCTTACTTTTGTTGTCAATTTGCAGGAAATGTCTTTTTCCACCCCTTTCCCTTAAGTTTGTGCAAATCCTTATGCATTAGGTGAGTCTCTTGAAGGCAGCAGATGGTTGGTGAGTTCTCATATATTCTGCAATTCTGTATCTTTTAAGTGGAACATTTAGGCCATTCATATTCAATGTTAGTCTTGAGATATGAAGTACCATTCCATTTATTGTGCTATTTGTTGCCTATATACCTTGGTTTTTTGTTTTGTTTTGTTTTGTTTTTTTAAATTGCATTTTTGTTTTATAGGTCCTATGAGATGTATGCTTTAACGAGGTTCTGTTTTGATATGTTTCCAGGATTTGTTTCAAGATTTAGAGTTCCTTTTAGCAGTTCTTGTAGTGGTGGCTTGACAATGGCAAATTCTCTCAGCATTTGTTTGTCTGAAAAAGAGCATATTTTTTTTCATATATGAGGCTTAGTTTCACTGGCTGCAAAATTCTTGGCTGATAATTGTTTTGTTTGAGAAGGCCAAAGATAGGGACCCAGTCCCTACTAGCTTGTAGGGTTTCTGTTGACAAATCTGTTGTTAACCTGATAGGTTTTCCTTTATAGGTTACCTGGTGCTTTTGTCTCACAACTCTTAAGATTCTTTCCTTCATCTTAATTTTAGATAATCTGATGACAATGTGCCTATGAGATGATCTTTTGTGATGAATTTCCCAAGTGTTCTTTGTGCTTCTTGTATTTGGATGTCTAGGTCTCTAGCAAGATTGGGGAAGTTTTCCTTGATTATTCCCCCAAATATGTTTTCCAAACTTTTAGGTTTCTCTTCCTCCTCAGGAACACAGATTATTCTTAGGTTTCGTTGTTTAACATAATCTCAGACATCTTGGAGGCTTTGTTCATATTTTCTTATTCTTTTTTCTTTGTCTTTGTTGGATTGGGTTAATTTGAAGTCCTTATCTTCAAGCTCTGAAGTGCTTCAATTGTCTTGTTCAATTCTATTGCTGAGACTTTCCAGAGCATTTTGCATTTCTATAAGTGTGTCCATTGTTTACTGAAGTTTTTATTGTTTTTTTATTTATATGATCTATTTGCTTGAATATTTTTCCCTTCACTTCTTGTATCATTTTTTGGATTTCCTTATATTGGGCTTCACCTTTCTCTGGTGCCTCCCTAAGTAGCTTAATAACTAACCTCCTGAATTCTTTTTCAGGTAGATCAGGGATTTCTTCTTGTTTTGGGTCCATTGCTGGTGAGCTAGTGTGATTTTGGGGGGTGTTAACCTTGTTTTCTCATATTACCAGAGTTGGTTTTCTGGTTTCTCCTTATTTGGGTAGTCTCTGTCAGAGGGAAGATCTAGGGCTGAAGGCTGTTGTTCAGATTCTTTTGCCTCACAGAGTGTCCCCTTGATGTAGTATTCTCACCCTTTTCCTATGGATGTGGCTTCCTGAGAGCCGAGCTGAAGTGATTGTTGTCTCTCTTCTGGATCTAGCCACTCAGCAAGGCTACCAGGCTCCAGGCCAGTAGTGGGGGTTGTCTGCAAAGAGTCCTGTGATGTGAACCGCCTGTGGGTCTCTAAGTCATGCATTCAAGCACCTGTCCTGGTAGTGGTGGCAGGGGAGTGAAATGGACTCTGTGAGGTTTCTTAGCTTTGGTGGTTTACTGCACTATTTTTGTGCTGGTTGGCCTCCTGCCAGGAAGTGGCGTTTTCCAGAGAGCACCAGCTGTGGTCGAATGGGGAGGAACAGGTGGTAGGTGGGGCCCTGGAACTCCCAAGAGTATATGCCCTCTGTCAGCAGTGACCAGAGTGGGTAGGGAAGGACCATTAGGTGGGGGCAGGGCTAAGTGTGCCTGAGCTCAGACTCTCCTTGGGCAGGTCTTGCTACAGCTGCTGTGGGAGATTGGGGTGAGGTTCCCAGGTCAATGGAGTTATGTTCCTTCGAGGATTATGACTGTCTCTGCTGTGTCATGCAGGTTTTCAGGGAAAATGGGGGAGAGCCGACAGTCGCAGGCCTCACCCAGCTCCTCACAATCCAAAGGGCTGGTCTCACTTCCACCATGCCCCCTCCAATGTCACTGAGTCTGTTTCCAGGCAGTGGGTGAGCAAGGCTGAGAATTTGTCCCAGGCTATCCACTTCCCAGCTGTGAAATCAAGCATGGCTTTCCTTCTATTCCTGCCTGTGGAGTCTGCACACCAGATTCACACCCTCCCCTGAGTTCTGGCCAGGAGGTTTCTTGATCGGTTCAAATTGTTACAAAGTTCAGCTGGAGATTTCCTTCTCCATGTGGCCTTTTCCCAGTACCTCTAGTTGCCCTCCCAGAGTACCACTGTGAGGACAGGCAGAAACGGTTTGCTAGGGGACCAAGCAATCTCCCAAGGATATCATTGTCTTGAATTTTTCCTCTCATGGAATATAGAATAAGAACATTCGGGGTCAATACATCCAATTAAACGTTTATAACTTATTTCTTTTTTCTGATTATAAAAGCAATGCATATATGCTCATTGCAGAAAGTTTCAAAAGAGTCCAAAGGAGGAGATAAAAAGTTTTGTTGGGTGTGGTGGTTCACACCTGTAATTCCAGCACTTTGGAAGTCCCTTGGCAGGAGGATTGCTTGAGCCCAGGAGGTCAAGACCAATCTGGGTAACAGCAAGACCTCGTATCTACCAAAAAAAAAAAAAAAAAACTGTTAGCCAGGTATGGTAGTGTGTGCCTGTGATCCCAGCTACTTGGGAGGCTGAGGTGGGAGGTTCATTTGAGCCTGGGAGGTTGAGGCTGCAGTGAACCATGATCACACCACTGCACTCCAGCCTGAACAGAGCGAGACCCTGTCTCAAAAACAAAAGCCTCCTATAGTCCCTCCTTTAAGCAACTAATATTCATGTTTTAATGTAAATCTTGCAAAGTCTTTCTATGCTGTATATGCTTTAAAAATTGCATTCCATTTTATACCATTATAACATTTTTCCCCTAATTTATTGTGACAATTTTTCCATGCTACTAACTACCTCATATAAATTATAATGGCTCTATATTTTTTGTTCACATAGACATATCATAATTTCTCATAGCATGTTTTATCTGCAATCTTAAGAATATAAAATGAGTCAGATCGTTAATAAACCTTACACATGAGGCATATAAATCTATTATAATTCTTCTGTCATTAAAAACATGTCTACATTAAAGGTTTTCTATGTTTATCTGAAAAACAGAATGAATATATGTAATAAGAATCTCTTACCTGAGTTAATGCCCACTCATACATCAGTTCTTAGGCTGGGGGATTCTCCTAAGCAAAACAGACATATTTCTTAACCCATTCATCAGCTAAGGAGCTACCTCCTTATTTTCCACTCCTGCTCTGCCGTAGCTGAAATGTCATTACCTTTATTCAAATAAACAATTCTTGAGCACTATTTATCACATGTACTTATAGGTTTCAGGGATATAGCAGAGGGCATGCTTGCTGAGGAACAGCAGCACAGTTGGCATGGCTGGGTATAAAGTGAGCACTGGGAAAAGTGGCAGGGGAAGACATCAAAGAGATAGTCAAGAGCCAGATCCTATAGCATCTTGTAGGCACTATGAGGACTTTTACTGTGAATGAGTTAGGAAAACATTGGATTATAAACATGATCTGAATTATTCATTTTAAAACGATCACTTTGGCTGTTACACATAAAACTGTCTAAAGGAAGGATTGTACCAAAACATTATGGTGGAATTGTTGAGAAGTAGTGGCATTCTAGATCTATTTTACTGAAAGACCTACCGATGAGCTATACTTGATATGGAATGTGATAAGTCAAGGTTGACCAAGTTTAATGGCTTGAGTAATTAATCAGCAAAATGGAGTTGCTGTCTACTGAGGTGCGAAGGATTGGTGGAAGAAGAACTTGGAGGTGGAAGTATGAAGTCAGGAGTTCAATTTTGGTCATGTTAAGTTTGAGATGCTTATGAGATAGCCAAGTGGAAAGGGAGGCACTTGGATATACAGTGCTAGAGTTCAATAAGGAAGCTGGGACTAGAGATATAAATTTGGAAGTTATCACTGTGTAGACAGTACTTAAAGCTAGAGAATGGGTGAGATCACTAAGGAAGGAGTATAGGTAAAGAAAGGAAGAGAGTCAAAGACTGGGTCCTGGGACAACTCAACTGACAGTGATAGAGAAAATGAGGAAAAACCAGCCAAGACTATGAAGGAGAGTGGTGAGCTCTCCTTTTCTGGAGACCAAAACAAGGGAGATTTGAGAAGGGAGAGCTCGCCTGTGTTCACTGAGAAGGGACTACTAAATCTGGACTTGTGGAAGTCATTGATAGCTTCAGCAAGAACAGTGTCCGTGAAATGGTAGGAAAAAATAAAGCCTTATGAGGATAAATTTAAGAAAAATGAGAGGGCAAAAGGGGAGACAGTGAGTAGAAATAACTTCTATGTAGTCTTGCTAAAAAAAGAGAAATCCAAGTTTTCTTTGATTCCTTTCCCTGTCCTCCATCGAAGTAAACAAGCCTCCTTTGTTATGTATTTTTGTTGCACACTGTATTTTTTTCTTTATAACTGATATGGTTTGGCTGTCTCCACACCCAAACCTCACCTTGAATGGTAGCTTCCAAAATCCTCATATGTTTTAGGAGGGACCCGGTAGGAGGTAATTGAATCATGGGGGTGGGTTTTTCCCATGTTGTTCTCGTGATTATGTATAAGTCTCACAAGATCTGATGGTTTTATAAAAGGCAGTTCCCCAGCACAGTTCTCTTGCCTGCTGCCACATAAGACGTGCCTTTACTCTTCTTTCACCTTCTGCTATGATTATGAGGCCTCTCAAGCTGCGTGGAACTGTGAGTCCATTAACTCTCTTTTTCTTTATAAATTACCCAGTCTCAAGTATTTCTTCATAGCAGTATGAAAGTGGACTAGTACAGTAGCTTAATAAACTATATATTTCTTATATGATTATTGACTATCTCCATTACTAGACTGTAAGTTCTACTATGTCAGGGACTGCCTTGTTCATTGGTCAATCTTCATTTCTTTGAACAGTACCTGGCATATTTCTACAACAATTTGTTGGTGGTCTGAATAATTATAGGTTCAAATGTGATATTTTTTTCTATTTTATGTTAGTCCATTATGGTATGCTTTACTTATATAACTTAAATTTGATGCAAATTTCTTCTTAGTTTTCTTTTTCCAACACTTATTATATTATCATACCAAAATTAAGTGAAATGTTTTAAATGGAAATGCTTCCCAAATTGTATTTCAATTAATACTTCAAAAAAAATACAACAAAACAAAACAAAAGGTAAAATGGGCAGTAAAGCAAAGCCTGCTGGCTGATTAAAAAAATGAGTGTGAATGGATTAATCTTAAGTACTAAGGGAATTCTAATAAACATTCAGAATTAAATATAATGGCAAATGTTTCTCTATGATATCCAATTTCTATAATTTGCAATAGTTATCCATTTTCATAATGCTATTAGCACCTTTGCTCAAACCACAGGATGATAGACAAAGTGTATCTTTCAACCATCTGGTTACAACTAACACATATGAACTAATCAAACAAGTAAAGAAAAAAACGGACAAATTAATCTTGATATTAGTACATTCAGGAAGTGAATTCCAAAAGAGAAAAGCTACTCGAAACTTTTATGCTAGGGATAAAAATTTCTGACTGTATTGTTGTAATATTCCCAGTATCCAGAAAAATTAAGAGTATGCTTAGGTGTTAAAAAAAATCTGATCAATCTTATACTTCATACAGGTTTAGCATGAGGCCTCCACAGATTACAGAAGTCAGAATTTTAAATATTATATTTTCTCCTTTCCTAAAGCTGACAAATGAAACAAAGAATTACAATTTATTAATTTACTTATTCAATAACAAAATTTTCCCAATAAAGCACAAGAAATTGAACAAAAACATACATATTGAACAAAGAAGCACAAGAAATTGAACAAAAACATAACAAATAGGGAAAAAAATGACTTACCAGAAATATAAAAAGAATATCTCAAAGAAAACTCATGGCCAAAATGACATTATATGTGAAAATCATCATAAGAGATTTTAATAAAAGTGAATCTCCTTTACATAATTTTCCTTGTCCCCTACAAAAAAATCTTACTATTCATCAAGACAAAGATTATTGAGCAAAGTGAAAGAAAAAAATTCTTATTTTTGAAATTATAAATTTCTGCCACATCCATATAAAAATGGGAAAAATAAGTGAATAAAAACCAATTAGAACAGAGAGCTGGATGTTCCCTATTCCTGAGTCTTAAGAAGTTTTAAGGCAGTAGTTCCAAATCAACTAGGACACAATGTCCAGTTCTTATGATGTCTGGAATAACTTAGGTACATCTTTTAAAAGCTGTATGTTGTAAGAAAAGGTGACATGGTCTAGGACTGGGTCCTCAGAGAATGAAAAAGTTATTGCTGTCACCAAACTGAAATATAATATTTTTAGCGAGTGTATTTGAGCTTTAGCTACATATAACCTTCATTTATCCACAGTGACTAAATTTATAATAGGCAAGTTGCAGTAATTGCCACGGAAATCAAACCCATTAGTTGGTCAAAATGAAACATTTTAGACAATATTTCTTAGAAGAGCCATACCCGTGGTGTGAGCCTGCAGTCCCAGCTACTGGGGAGGCTGAGGCACAGGATTGCTTGAGCCCAAGAGTTCAGCGCTGTAGTATACTATGATCATGATCATATTTATGAATAGTCACTGCACTTGAGCCTAGACAACATAGCAAGAACCTGTCTCTTAAAAAACACTTTTTTTGTGTGACGGAGTCTCACTCTGTCATTCAGGCTGGAGTGCAGTGGCCTGATCTCGGCTCACTGCAAGCTCCATCTCCCAGGTTTGTGCCATTCTCCTGCCTCAGCCTCCTGAGTACCTGGGACTACAGGCGCCCGCCACCATGACTGGCTAGTTTTTTGTATTTTTAGTAGAGACAGGTTTTCACTGTCTTAGCCAGGATGGTCTCCATCTCCTGACCTCCTGATCTGCCTGCCTCCGCCTCCCAAAGTGCTGGGATTACAGGCGTGAGCCACCGCGCCCGGAGGTCTCCTGTGACTTAAAATTGACATTGGTAGTAGCGGTTTTGTTCAACCTCTCACTACCCTAAAAAGCTCATCATCACTGGCCATCAGAGAAATGCAAACCAAAACCACAATGAGATACCATCTCACACCAGTTAGAATGGCAATCATTAAAAAGTCAGGAAACAACAGGTGCTGGAGAGGATGTGGAGAAATAGGAACACTTTTTACACTGTTGGTGGGACTGTAAACTAGTTCAACCATTGTGGAGGACAGTGTGGCAATTCCTCAAGGATCTAGAACTAGAAGTCCCATATGACCCAGCCATCCCATTACTGGGTATATACCCAAAGGATTATAAATCATGCTGCTATAAAGACACATGCACACATATGTTTATTGCGGCACTATTCACAATAGCAAAGACTTGGAATCAACCCAAATGTCCATCAGTGACAGACTGGATTAAGAAAATGTGGCACATATACACCATGAAATACTATGCAGCCATAAAAAAAGGGTGAGTTTGTGTCCTTTGTAGGGACATGGATGCAGCTGAAAACCATCATTCTCAGCAAATTATCACAAGAACAGAAAACCAAACACCGCATGTTCTCCCTCATAGGTAGGAACTGAACAATGAGATCACTTGGACTCGGGAAGGGGAACATCACACACCGGGGCCTATCGGGGGGAGGGGGGCTGGGGAAGGGGTTGCATTGGGAGTTATACCTGATGTAAATGACGAGTTGATGGGGGCTGACGAGTTGATGGGTGCAGCACACCAACATGGCACAAGTATACATATGTAACAAACCTGCACGTTATGCACATGTACCCTAGAACTTAAAGTATAATAATAATAATAATAATAATAAAGATTTCTAAAGCACCCTTCAGAAGATGATGTAATCTCATCTGGTCCTTCCCTTGTGAGGCAGGCTGCTAAATGGTTTGAACACTGTCATGAAGCTCCCTGTAACTGCTCCACTATGAATCCATTTCAGCTTGTAGAACAAGACATATTTTTCCTCCTTCTTTTCCCTATTTATAACCTTAAAATTATAAATGTTTATTTACTCACTGGGAAAAATTTAGAGAATTTCAAAAAAATTACTCATAATCTTATTATCTAAAGATTTCCAATTAAACATATTGATCTTTTCTTTTAGACCTGTATTTCATTCACTTTTTAAACAGATTTGAATTATATAGTTCATCCTGATTTTCTCCCTCAATATTACATGTAGAGTGTTTTATTTTAAAAATTATCTGACAATATTTTATTTAATGGCTGCATAAATTTATAATAAATCCATAGGATAAAGTTTATCCTATGGAGTTACTATAGTTTTCTTAATTATTTAGACTAAGATTTAGATTATTTTCCATTTTAACCACTATAAAAATGCTGAATGAATCTAGTGTGTTAACATCTCTGCACATATATAAAGCATATTTTAATAATATAAATATAGCTAAAAGTAGACATACCCAGTACTTTATGATCTTAGTTTTGAAAAATATTTCTCTAGAAAACATACTCCAAGTTATACTTCAATTAGATAAAAATACGTTATATAACATTTGACAAGTATAATCATTCTTCAAAATCGTTGTCAATTTACCAGTTAAATATTCTGATTTGTTTTAAAAAGGCCAAATATTATGTTTTTTATTTATGTATTTGTCTATAAATTTCTCACTCAGGTCATTTTGTGTTCAAAATTTATTCCTTTGGGTGGGTTCTTAGTCTTGCTGACTTCAAGAATGAAGTCGCAGACATTCGCGGTTAGTGTTACAGCTCTTAAAGATGGTCCAGAGGAGATCTGGCCCTGTAAATAGGGATTTTGCCATTTGATGAGTGTTTTCAATATCCATAAGAGAAGTTTGGTGGAGAGTTTTAAGTATTTTCCACTGGCTGGCTTTGGATATAAGTACCTTTCCTTCTTCTGTTGTTAACCACCCCGAGGGGAGAAAACTATGCTCCCGTGAAAGTCCCCATTCTGTTTCAGTCGGAATACTGGGGCTTAATCTCTTGGAGGGGGTTGTTCCATACCAAGGGTCCTTCCATAGGTATTTCTAATGGGAGGTTTCGCCTGGCAGCAATTTTGGCCTCAGCATCTGCCCAACGGGTTCCTTCTGCCTTTTCTCCCTCACCTTTCTGATGTCTTTGGCAGTGTAAGACTGCCACCTCCTTGGGTTTCTGCACCGGGTGCAATAACTCCATAATTTCCTTGTGGTATTTAATGGTGGTTCCCCCAGAAGTTAGGAACTCCCTTTCTTTCCATTTTGCAACATGAGCATGTAGGATTAGATAAGCATACTTGCTATCTGTATACACATTTATTCTTTTTCCCTTTCCCAGTTCTAAGGCTCAGGTAAGTGCCACTAGTTCTGCTAACTGGGTGTTGGTCCCTGGGGGAAGAGGCTTACTTTAAAGTACGATTACATCACTAACTATGACATAACCTGCCCTTCATATCCCATTCTCCACAAATGAACTTCCATCGATATATAGGTTAAGGTAGGATTAGCTAAGGGGACTTCTAAGAGATCATCTCGGTGGCATAAGTCTGGACTATAATTCATTGGCAGTCATGCTTGATTGGTTCCCCATCCTCTGGGAGAAAAGTGGCAGGGTTGAGGGCCACACACATACGTATTTGAAGCACCAGTCCCTGAAGGGTATTGCCTGGTATCTAAGTAGGCGGTTGTCTGATAGCCATAAACTTCCTTTGGCATCTAGTATGCCATTTACATCATGAGTAGTCCAGACAGTGAGATCTTTCCTTGTGTTATTTTGATAGCCTCTGACACTAAGAAGGCCACCACTGCAACTACCCTTAAACAGTGAGGCCAGCCTTTTGATACTACATCAATTTCCTTACTTAGGTATGCCACTGGTTGTGGGGTCGTTCCACCAGTCTGAGTAAGGACGCCAAGAGCTGTTCCTGCTCTCTCTGTGACATATAAAGAGAAATTTTGTCCTGTGGGAAGGCTTAAAGCTGGAACTTGTACTAGGGCCTGCTTTAAGATTTTGAAGGCTCTTTCTGCCTCTGGTTCTCATTCTACTAGATGGGTATTTGCTCTCTGGGTCTTGTTGATTACAGTATAGAGGGGCCTGGCTATCTTATATGGGGATCCATAGTTGGCAAAAGCCGGTGATTCCAAGGAACCCCTGCAACTGTTTAAATATCTGAGAGTGAGGATAAGCCAATATAGGCTGTATTCATTCCTTGCTGGGGGCCCTGTTCCCTCTGGCTAACATTAGGCCTAGATATTTGACCTGCTATAGCAAAGCTGGGCCTTTGAACTAGAAGCCCTGTACTCTTGATTAGCTAGAAAGTTCAAGAGATCTAGAGTAGCCTGCTGGCATGAGGCTTCTGAACTGGCAGCCAAAAGTAAATCATCCACATACTGAAGGACCAGAGCGCCTGGACTTGAGAAGTGGCCTAGCTCTTGGGCCAGTGCCTGATCAAACAGGTGAGGGCTATCCCTAAACCCTTGGGGCAAGACCATCCATGTAAGTTGGGCCATGTGGTCAGTGGGATCCTCAAAGGCAAAGAGAAACTGGGAGTCACAGTGCAGGGGAATACAGAAGAAGGCATCCTTGAGGTCCAGAACAGTGAACCATTCTGCTTCCTCTGGTATTTGAGAGAGCAGGGTATAGGGGTTGGGTACAACTGGATATAGAGGAATAACTGCCTCAGTGGTGAGTCTAAGATCTTGCACTAGTCTCCATTGACCATTTGGTTTTTGTACTCCTAGAATTGCGGTGTTGCAGGGACTGCTGCATTTCCTTACTAAGCCTTGAGCTTTTAAATGTTTAACAGTATCCCATAATCCTTTATGAGCTTCAGGCCTTAAGGGATATTGCCTTTGATAAGGAAAAGTGGTGGGACCTTTTAGCCTGATTTGGACTGGGCAGGCATTTTTTGCCCTTCCAAATTGTCCTTCCAATGCCCAGACTTCAGGGTTGATTCCCTCCTCAAGTAGGGGACAACAAATGGGTAACCTGTTCCCCATATTCATGTAGATAATAGCTCCAGCTTTGGCTAATATAGCCCTCCCTAATAAGGGTGTGAGACTTTCAGGCATAACAAGAAAGGCATGTGAAAAGAGCAAAGTCTCCCAACTACAACTGAGGAGGTGGGAGAAATACCTGGTTGCAGGCTGTCCCAGGAGTCCTCGGATGGTAACGGACCTTGAGGACAGTCATCTGGGACAGGAGATTAACACTGAGAAGACTGCGCCAGTGTCCAGGAGGAAGTCAATTTCCTGGCCCTCAATGGTTAAATGTACCCGGGGCTCAGTGAGGGTGATGACATGAGCTGGCGCTTGCCCCAGGCACCCTCAGTTCTGTTGTTGGATCATCTGATTGGGGGCTTCTGGCCCAGAGAACCTTTGTCCTCTGGGGCGGTGCACCTTCCATTCATTGCCTCAGCACAGTGGACATGTGCGAGGGGGCAGCTTGTTTCTCATAGGAAAATCTTTTGTAAGGCATCCTTGTAAACCACGCTGATAACAAGCCCTACCGGGCAATTGGCCTGCTCCACTTTCTGTCCTCACTGAACCACCATGGTTTGTTTGTCTGAGGGCCATGACTAAGGCTGTGGCCTTTCTCTGACCTCACTTTCCCTTTTGGGCTTGTTCCTCTTGGTCCCTATTACAGAACACCGAGGTTTCCAGGTTTAATAATGCCTCCAGATTTTGTTCCGGGCCCAGGGCTCACTTTGGGAGCCTTCTTCTGATATCTGTGGCTGATTGGGTAATAAACTTATCTTTTAGGATCAATTGACCCTCGAGTGAGTCAGGTGACAGGGGAGTGTATTTTTTTAAGGCTTCCCATAGCTGCTCAAGGCAGGCAGAAGGATTTTCTTCCTTTCCCTGAGTTATGGTGGACATCATTGAATAATTCACGGGCTTTTTCCTAATTCTCCTTAGTCCTTCTAGAACACAGGTCAACAGATATTTACGACTCCAGTACCCATGATCTGAGTCGAAGTCCCAGTGGGAATCCATACTGAGGACAGCTTGCTGACTGGTAGGGAATTTGTCCCTTTCTTCGGCTGTCATTCTATCATTTACTTGACTAAGATACCAAGTATCTCCAAACTCTCAGGCTGCAGTTAAAGCCACATTCTTTTCATTAAAGGCTAGGGTTTGATCTAACAATAGCATGACATCTCTCCAAGTGAGATCAAAGGTTTGCCCTAGACCCTGTAGGACATCTGTATACCTATCAGGGTCATCTGAAAGCTTCCCCGGGTCTGCTTTGATCTGCTTTAAATCAGAGAGGGAGAAGGAGACATGTATCCAGGTTAGGCCAATTTCCCCTCCCCCTACAGCTTGAGGGGGACGTAACTGATAGCCCAGGGGGTTTTGTGGTTCTTTTGGAGACTTCTTTGCTTGTTTCCTTCTGGGCGGGGGAGATTAGAGGAGGCTTATCATTAATAGGAAGGGGAGCTATAGGAAGGCTAGGATATGGGGGTAAGCTGAGAGGTCCTCCTGTGGGATGTAAATTGCAAGCTTTGAATAGTTGTGTATTCTCCTTCAATGAAAAGAAAGCTTGGACATAAGATACTTCACTCCATTTGCCTTCCCTCTAACAGAAAGGGTCAAGCTGCAGGATAGTATTGTAATTCATACTTCCCTCAGGTGGCCATTTCTCCCCATCAGAGGGAGAATATTGGGGCCAGGTCATAGCGCAGAAAAAAATGAGCTGCCTCTTTTTCAGGGTTTGTGGGTCAAATTGGTTCCAATGGCTTAGGATGCATTTCAAGGGTGAGCCTGTTGATGCCTGAGTGTTTCCCATCTGAAAGAGAAACCCCATGCAGTTTTGGTTTGTTTGTTTTTCCCCCAACCAAGAACCCACAACAGTCCCTGGACCCTGCTGATTGGAATAGTTGTGCTCACCAATGCAGCAGCAGAAACACATCTTGCCCAAGAACCCGCAACAGTCCCTGGACCCTGCTGATTGGAATAGTTGTGCTCACCAATGCAGCAGCAGAAACACCTCTTGCCCAAGAACCTGTAAAGGTCCCTGGACCATGGTGATGGGAATAGTTGCACTCACCGACGCAGCAGCAGAAACACTAGTTTTCCTCCTAGACCACAAGGAGGACTGAGAAAGGTCGGATTTAGTGGCCCTTACCAATGCATTTTCAAAAACCTGCACCCTTGCCTGTCCTCCTAGACCACAAGGAGGACCCAGAAAAATCGGATTTAGTGGCCCTTAATGACACATTCTTGAAAATATGTTACAGTCCTAAGGATTCTCCTGTTAGTGTTGGGACTTAAAGATGTTATGCCCCAAAAATGAAGTGGAGAGCCACATCCTGATGGAGGGGAGGGATCTCCAGAGTTTGAAAAGTGATGCCTTTTGTCCTCACTTATATGAATAGGAAGTATACAATTTCTGAGGCTCCCCATATCCTAGCTTCAGGAATAGCTTGTTTTTAGGCCTGCTTGTCTGAGGAGAGATCCTAAAATTCCAGGTAGTACCCTCCCACCGACAGGGCTTTGGGCAAAAATTATGTCTTTCTGATTGGTGTGCCCAGGTGCCTAAAGAAGGTAACAGAGTCCTGAAGTTTATACTAGAAATCATTCTTATAGGAGAACCTAGAAAAGCACCAGAGTCAGGGAGTGGTTTTTAGAAGCAGGACTAGCCTCAGAGAAGAGAGGTGAGAGGAAGTTTGTCTGACAGGCATTAGGACTCAAGAGGCAAGGGTCAGCATAGATAGGATAGATGGGCGAGTCTCACTTGGGCAACATGACTTGGAGAGTTCTACTCGTGGCCACAGGGTCAACCAGCTCGTTGTCAGGACCCTGGAACTGAATGGCTTTCCTCTCTGTTGACCCTTGGCTCAGCCCAGAAGTACAGGAAAAGCAGAAGCTGGTTCCAGGGAAACCGATGCTCCCAACTCCGAAGAGTTGGGGGTTGTTAGAGAGCCCTTTCCCAGAAAGCCTGACACCCGTGTCTTTAGTCCAGTGGTCACAATAGTCGCTTTTAACTGGCTGACAGGTGCCCAGTATTTAGCCCCTGAATTCTAAGGAAAAATAGGACAGAACAGCAAGCAAAAGGGGTCTGATGGTACTTACCACTTGGTGATAGTCCCATCTGGGTTGCCAAAATGTGTCCTGAATGTATTTCTTCCAGTGGGTTATTGGTCTCGCTGACTTCAAGAATGAAGCTGCAGATGCTCACGGTGAGTGTTACAGCTCTTAAAGATGGTGTGTCCAGAGTTTGTTCCTTCAGAAGTTCAGATGTGTCCAGAGTTTCTTCCTTCTGGTGGGTTCGTGGTCTTGCTGACTTCAGGAGTGAAGCTGCAGACCTTCACAGTGAGTGTTACAACTTTTAAAGGTGGCACATCCAGAGTTGTTTTTTCCTCCAGGTGGGTTCGTGGTCTTGCTGACTTCAGGAGTGAAGCCACAGACCCTTGAGGTGAGTGTTACAGGTCATAAAGCTAGTGCAGACCCAAAGAGTGAGCAGCAGCGAGATTTATTGTGAAGAGCGAAAGAATAAAGCTTCCAGTGTGAAAGGGGACTCGAATGGGTTGCTGCTGCTGCCTTGGGTGGCCAGCTTTTATTCCCTTATTTGGCCCTGCCCATGTCCTACTGATTGGTCCATTTTACAGAGTGCTGATTGGTGCGTTTACAAACCTTTATCTAGACACAGAGTACTGATTGGTGCACTTACGAATCTTTAGCTAGACAGAGTGCTGATTGGCATGTTTACAATCCATTAACTACACAAAAAAAGTTCTCCAAGTCGCCACCTGATCCAGAAGCCCAGCCGGCTTCACCTTTTAATTTGTCATTTTTAAAATTAGGGTATGTCATGGAAAACAGTGATTCTGAATTGTCATTTGAAATTGGTCAGACCTTTATTTATTGTACTTAATAATTTTTTTAATATTATGAATCCTCCAATTCTAAAGAAAATCCCTCAGTGTTTCATACTTAACTAGAGGTAGATCAAGATGGTCACAGTCATGGGTTAATTATCATAAGAGTGATAATTCACTTCAAAACCATCTCTAAGTTTAACTGATCATACACAATATTTTCTGAAACATTCTAGTAAATGTAGTTTGCTATAACACTCACAGTTTTCAAGGTTTCATATCAAGGATCCTAAGAACTAGTAGGCTTTCCATGATTACAGGAAAACTCTGCCCTCTTTAGTAAAGAGATGGCCAGAGGACCAATTTCATTGTGACAAGAAACAAGAGATTTAATTTAGATTGTGTAGTAACTAGTATGTAAATATCAGTAACCTTTCTTATCTATCAAAAGAGGCTAATGGTTAATCCTGTGTTTTGTGTTCTCAAAAGCACTTAGGGTCAACGGTGTGTCATTCTTTCGAAAAGTAAGTGAAAAACAGAAGGCACAGGATCTGTAGTTTAACTTTAATCAAGACTAAGTCAAAGTGGTCTAGGTCCTATAAATTTATGTTACAGATCTTAGCTTTTCTATTATTGATCTGTAAACACTTCTTATGTCAATTACTTCAGACTTTTCTCAGCATAGTTGAAAATCCCATGTATTTGCTTTTTAGTTTTGTTTCTGTGGATGCATAAGAGTTTTTAATTACACAGGAACTTATTTGTTTTCTTCTACTACTTCTATATGAGAAAGTCCTTCTTCATATGGTTAACTAATATTTTCCAATTTTAGTGCCTTACGAAAACTAACTCCTTTATCAGCTATTGCGTGATGTGAAGAATAATTTTATACATTTTCTGAGTGGTAATGACAAATAAGCCACATACGGTGGTCTCAAATTTCCTAGGGCCCCTTCTAGTCTATTTTCAATCACTTGTTTCTTCTGATAGTTTTAATTGCCATTGTTGTAAAGTGTACCTTAAATATCTGATAGAGCAATTCTACCTTAACCATTTGGTCATTCTTTCCCCAAGAGATTTTCAGCTAGTGCTATTTATTTACAGGATAAATTTTGGAGTTGTTTAATTTCCTCTACATCCCTCCAGAAAAAAAATTCCATTGGGATTTCGTTGGAAAATATATTTTTAATTTGTGTTAATGAGTTATATCTTTCAGTTTTAGAACATGGTACTTTTATCTATGCAAATGTTTGTGTGTTTGTATGTATTCGTGTGCTCACATATGCAACTTGATAAACTTTCATAGTTTGAACAATAAATCTCAAATTTAAGGTTATTCCTAGTTATCATATGGCTTTTATTGCTAAATGTAATTGAAGTAATTTTCCCCTTATATCTTCTACATTTTACTGCTATGGTTTTAAGATTACAATTGCTATATAATTTGTATCTATTTTTTCTAATTTATAGTAGGAACTCAATATACAATACATTTTAATATTCAATTTTCCTTGTGTTCTTGGGATAAATCCTATTTGGTTCTGTCAAATGTTCATCAAATAATCTGCTGAGGTCAAGCATTGACTTAACCCGGAGGTGGTTGAGAGTATACTACCCTGGCACAAAGATTATTTTCAGCAGAAAGCAATTGAAAAAAAATATAGACAGAAGAAAAACTCTCTGCCCTCCCACACTCTCCACTAGGAAAGGCAGAACAATTCTTAGAGACAAATCTAGACTCTTATCAGCCCAGAGACGACACCAGAAGAATCTACATAACAAATCTTTCTAAAGAAACCTTAGTTTTCTACAACTGTCCCCAATATATTCACCTCCTACAATATGCCACCCTAGAAGCTCAAGGTCCTTTGCCTTTAGAAGCTCAAAGTCCTTTTCCTTTATTTTGTCACTTCTCTTATTTATTGTTCTTTTGTTAAAATGTTATATAAGCCCAAGTTCTAATCACTTCTTTGAGTTACTCACCACTGAATTTTCCCATATAGGCATGATATATGTGTTAAGAAAATTCAGTTTTTCTTTTTGTCTTTTGTCAGTATCATTGCCAGAGTTCCAGCCCATGAAGCTAAGATGGTCTGAGAAACAAAACAAAAAACAAAAAACAAAACAAAACAAAAACTTCTCTACACCAACTAAAGGAAAAATCTCTATCTCTCCTCCAACTACTAGTACTCTCAGTACTTCACCTCTCACACCAGATGTATGGGATTTTTTCCCCCCACAACAACTGGGTATCTTACAATTCAATTCCATTCTTATCTACCTTGGGTTAGCATGGACTGTACAGGTTAAGAGCTCAGTTTCACAAGACTGTCCTCACTCCCCAGTTCAGATGCCAATTGCAAGTCCAGGTTGTCACATGTGCTACTGACTGCCCAGCAATAAATCAGAGGTTCCCACAATCCCCACCTCAGGTTTGATAATTTACTAAAACAACTCACAAAATTCAGGGAAACACTTTACTTGTGTTTACCTACTTATTACAAATGATATAGTTCAGGAACAGTCAAATGAAAGATGTATATGGCAAGATACAGAGTCTGGGCACAGAGCTTCACTGTTCTTTCTGGGTACATCATCCTCCCAGCACCCTCCGTGTGTACACCAACCCAACTTTCTGAACTCTCCTTTTGGGGTTTTATGAGGGCTTCATTACATAGACATGATCAATCACATCATTGGCAATTGCTGACTAAGTCAATTTCCAGTCCCTCTCCCCTACCCAGAGGTTGGGCTATAAGTTCTAAACTTCTGATCACAGGATTTGTTCCTCTGGATAGATGGGTAGAAGAGAAATATTTTTTTCCTTCCCTATACCACAGAGCTTGTAAACCCTATTTAGAGAAATTGGCAAAGAGTCATAAAACTTTTGGGGAGAAGGAAATAGAAAATAGTATGTTTTGCGAATTAGTTCTAAGTAAAGAACAGATATATAGTTGATTAATATTGTAAGTGATAACTGACATTGCTAATGTACTCTTCCTTCCCTGTCCCCTTCTTTATTTCTTTGTTTTTCCAATCTTTTTTTGCCCTGTCACCCATAGAAGAGGCAATAGGGAGACAATCTAAAGTTTTCCTCCAAGCAGCACAATTTTAAGAACAGGAATCAGAATAAATATTTTTAATCCAAACAAAACACAAGCTTGGTTTCTTAGTATTGATTAACATGCCTTCTCTTATTTAATTCTCAAAACAACCTCATGAGGCAGTGCATGGTAACAGGTGTTCTGTAAGGCAAGAACGGTAGAAGTATACATAATTTTCGTAGATACTGCAGTCTCCCCACAGGAAGCTGTGGTCTTAAAGCTCGGTGCTCATCAACATTCTCCTAAATAGAAACAGAAATATTCTTAGTGCACTTACTTCTAGGACAGTATTGTAAATCTGAAGAATAAAAAAGACAGCAGTTTAGCAATTGACTTTTTTATCCGCTCTGAGAGGACCCTACCTGCATGGAGAGTGACACCTGTATCTGGGTCCTTCTTAGGAAAGCAAAGGCCAGCAAAAAGCCATACATCCTCTTTTGCTAGGCTTTTACTTCATTTCACATTTATTTCTTGATTAAGTAAACTGGGAATTCATAGACCATAGTGTTTATGGTGGTGGGATGTCTCCTCTCACAAATGAGGAAACTGAGTCTTAGAAAGATTTGAGATCATTCCCAAAGTCACTTAACTAGTATGTGGTAGAACAGAGATATGGACCCAGAACCATCAGATTTCAGAACTGTGGACTTCTATATCCCATGGTGTCCAGAAATCTTGGTTGATCACCCAAAATGCTTTTCCATTTCCTTTCTCTCTAGTCACCCTCTGGTCAGGCATGGCCATGTGACAATTCTGGCCAGAGATTTAAGTCTGCTACAGGATTCTTGGAAACATGTTTGCTTTCCTGATAGGGATAATCCTCCCTGTCCCTTCTTTCATCAATGTAATGAGGAGAACTGAAATAGCCATTATGCAACCATTAGGAAAAGCCAAAATAATTGAAGTACCTTTAGTGCTGGTGGAGTTCAACTGTTGAACTAGCAGTGCGCCTGCATTTCTCTTTGAAGATAATGAGTTTAAATCACAGTATCCAGGTTTATAACTACTACCAATTCATAAACTCATGTAATGTCTTTTGCTGTGATTATTTTGCCTTATTAATTTTATGGTCTTAATTTTCTTGTGTTTTTGTCTAAAACTACTTCGTTCATTCTTTATTTTTAGTATTTCTGAGCAAATTTAATCTAGGTGTGATCCATGTAGGAAACATTGTTGGACTTTGTTTTTAACTAAACCTGAGATTTTATATCTTAGTTTTAAATCTGACAAAAGTTTAACAGTAAGTCTATTTCAACATCCTATAAGAAGAGACTAGTGTATGTCACTTGTAAGCCACATATTGAATATAAAACAATCTAAACATGCTTCATAAGAGAAAATCAGTAGCATAGTGATTCATGGGAAACCAGTTACCTATTAATTTTTTTCCTGGTCCAAATCCTTCATAAACATGCAGATGACCATGACAGACCAAAGTTGTTGACTTCATCGGGAAGTTGATAATATTAAGCTGAATGATGTGATTTAAAGGGGCTACTAACCTCCATTGGCAACTATGGCACAGATGAAACAAAGTCAGAAATTCTTTCTAAACAGAATATATTGTTAGTTATTTTGCTCAGAAATTAATGCATCAATGTTATTGACCCCCAGTGAGCCTTAGTTTTTGTGTCTGTTTCCTTATGGTTGTGAGAGAGAAAGATTTGTTCTTTAAATTATATCAAATTTATCAACTAATACCTAATTTGCCAAAATTTGTAAAGTTCACACATTATGGTGAATGGTTGACCAATTGTGGATATTGTTTTAAATTCTGATTGAAAATTGACAAGATCTGAAGGATGTACATGTGCCAGAATTTGCCCCAAACTCCCATGCATCATTTATTAAGTATCTACTATGTGCCCAAATAGTTGATATACATTGTATCAGCCTCCAACATTCTTTGTAGAGATTTGACTTTTCACTTTGCTAATACATGGTCTATTTTGTTGAGAAAGTACAATTTATAAACAAGAACATTCTTACATTGTTTTGTTTTGTTTCCATATTAAAGGCCGTAGATTAGGGGTTACCTAAGAGTATGTTCTTTATGGAAAAGAGGTGAAGAATAATGTTTTAAGCAAATACCAAGGGTTGATGTCAGTCAACCCATTTTTTCCACACACTTCTTCCATTATAATAATCATTCCTTCCTTACCTCATAGTAGTTCTGTGAGAATTTCTTGGGATCTGCATGATCCCTTCTGGCTTGGTCAGAAGAATATCCTCACAAGGGACCAAGTGCTCTCTGTTTGAACTTTGGGAAAGTCTGGTTATTTTACTGTCCTTTGGACCTAAAAGAATAGGAAGCAGAGAAAATGAGAATCAAACCAATGTTTAATAGGCTTCTTATATGCCTTTTCAGATCAAGGTAAACAGCTCTCTTCCCTAATTGTCCTGGGAAAACAAGTAATTATTAGGAGGTGGTTGGTTTCACTGAAAATTTTCTCCATCTTAAATATTCAAAAGGTACAGGAAACAAGCACATGTCTCAGAATGATCTCTGACATAGCCTAGGGTCTATGGAAGATTACAGGACACAGCTATGGATAATACCTGTTAACTGCCTAATTCCATCTGAAAGTAGTATTCTTAATATATTCTTCCAAGAGAAAACTTTCATATGATATAAATGCTTTATTACTCATTTAACTTTTTCCAAATATGCAGTATACACAGGTCTAGAAAAATATATTCTCAGCAATGCTTTTAGGTGCCAAGGGGAGAAACTAGGTTTCAGTTGTCTATATCAAGAAGAAAAAAACCTCACTAATTACATGTTCTAAAGTTCAATCTGACATCTCTGAATTACATCGCTTACACTTACAATGCTAGAATATAATATTTGTGTAGTTTTTTTCAAAACTTATTCTAATTTTTTATTATATCATTACAAAGAAAATTCTAATCAGAGATAATAAATTGTCCACAGCCAATCAACCAGCTAAGATTTAGAACCCAAATCTTCTGAGTCACAAGAATTACGGCTGCACAAACCATTCTTTGTGGTATAAAACTGCAGCCACAGACAAAAGTTATCTTGCAACCAACATATCTTAGCCATTTTCAGAAATCATATACAATTCAATCAAGTTCTCTATTGAGCAGTTTCCCTTTTGGACTTGATCAAATCTTAGGTGACTTAAGTAGATTTTCCTTTCAAACACATACGAATTTCCCCACAGAAACATAATTTCTTTCAAAATGCTGTATATGTTTTGAAATATTCCTAAATAGAGTAATATTGATTTTTTTAGCCTTTACAAGTTTATAAAAAAACCAGACATACCTAGGACTTTCAAGACTATATAGCTTATGCCAAATGCACCTTGTACAAAGGACTGGAATGTCACCCTCACCAGCGGTCCAGGACTCATGAAAGTCATTGAGTAAAGTCTTCTCCCATGTAATCCACCTAGGTTAAAAAGTGAACTCTAGTAAAAAAATAAGAATGACAATTTTACAGCAGTTTCTATATTTTAGGCAGAGCAATTAATTTAACCCACAAGGTAGGCATTGATTCCATTCTGTAAAACGAGGAAACAGGATTCCAGAACACAAGTGACTCGCTCAGCATCACAAACTAGTGGGGTGGGAAGTTAGGATCTTCAACTTGGGTCCATGTATCTAATATCCATCATTATCTACTTTGTTGCAGTGCTTCCTGAAGGACAGTAGGTAGTAAATTATTTTATCTTTAAAATGACTGATACGACATTTTTCTCCGAGAAAAGTAACCTACTTATTAAAAATACCTCACCATGAAGATCTATGATGGAAGACATTTTCTACTTGAAAATGTATTATTTGCCTATAGTCAGTCTTTTATTGATTGCTTTGAGAACTTACGTCAAAGATAGAAGGGAAAATTATAATCATAATTCTGACATGATTCAGAGGGCTGATTAAGCATGTGTGGAAAGAACCTGTGAGTTTCTTAGGATCAAACTCTTCTACATTAAGAATAATTCAGTATCTTTTTTTTTTTTTTTTTTTTTTTTGAGGCGGAGTCTCGCTCTGTCGCCCGGACTGGAATGCAGTGGCCGGATCTCAGCTCACTGCAAGCTCCGCCTCCCGGGTTCACGCCATTCTCCTGCCTCAGCCTCCGAGTAGCTGGGACTACAGGCGCCCGCCACCTCGCCCGGCTAGTTTTTGTATTTTTAGTAGAGACGGGGTTTCACCGTGTTAGCCAGGATGGTCTCGATCTCCTGACCTCGTGATCCGCCCGTCTCGGCCTCCCAAAGTGCTGGGATTACAGGCTTGAGCCACCGCGCCCGGCGAATTCAGTATCATTTTGTAACATTTATTTAAATGTCACCTGCTCAGAAAGATATCTGCTGATTGTACTATATACAACTATGTGGCACCTACATCCCAGATACTTCTTTTCTCCTTTCCCACTTTATTTTTCCTTCCTTAGTTCTTCCATCTAAGATGCCTTATATTTTATCTTATTATGTGTTTTCTCCCTGCTAGAATATAAGCTTGATAAGGGCAGAAAATTTATTTTTTTCACTACTGAATCCTCAGAACCAAGATGACTCAGTCCCTGGCTAATAGTAGGTGCTTCACAAATACTTGTAGGGTGAAAGGAGGGAGGGGATAAGAGCCAAGAAAGAGAAAAGAAGAAAAACATTCATTGGCATTTTAAAGTATACAATGGTGAAATGCTATTTGAAGAATGAACTAATATTTCTTTGTAGCAAATAGAAGTGAATGTAACTTTTAAATGAATTGCTACCTTTAACAGGGAGAAATAGCATTTTACAGTAAAGAATACTATATAATTTAAGTAAAGAATGGTATTTCCATTATAGGCTTGCTATTCTCCTAGATGTAATCTGAAGGGACAGAGCAATTCCACAAAGTTCAAGCTGACAATTTCAAAAATTAAAGAAATGCTAGGTTGGAAAATTATAGGGATTCCTCAGGTAATCTACAATGAAGTCAAGCATGGTTTTCAATAAGCAATAATGATAAAGGCAAGTTTCCCCAGAAAATGTGTCTCTCTGTATAAGAATATAGTATATTATAGAAATAGTGCTATCAATTCGGAAAAAAAAGACTTTTTAAAAAGAAAGTAGCAATAGAGTCACTTTACCATATGAGAAAATATATTTCAGCATGATTTTGAAAGTTTTTTTTTTAAATTAAACATTCTGACCTCAGAATGGGAAATA
>NW_012114364.1:2138512-2140929 GCF_000951035.1 Colobus angolensis palliatus | reverse complement strand
AATAAACTAATGGCAAAGGAAAGCATTAAGAATAAACTTATGACAACATTAAGAATAAGCATTAAGAATAGATGTGACCAAGGAAAAATATCTTTTATATAAAGTTCATAAAGCAATAAAAAGAATAATACTGAAATTTTAAAAATGCACAAAAGACAATGGCAATTAATTTTTTAAAAAACAAGCTGGGTACAGTAGCACATGCCAGGTATTTGGGAGGCTGAACTAGGAAGATCTTTTGAGCCCAGGAGTTCGAGGTCAGCCTGGGCAAAATAGGGAGACACAGTCTTAAAACAAAGAAAAATAAAAGCAAAAAAAAAATTATCTCCATTAATGATTATTTTTAAGGGACAATTGCCTATTAAATTGACATATTAGGTTCTGGGCATGGTGAAAGAAGATCCTAGGCACTGCTAATGACCGTGAAAATTAAGTTAGCCTTTCTGAAGAGTAATTTAACAAATCTTCATGAAAAAAACAAACTCAGCAAAAATTCATAAACAAGAAAACGTTTCGAATCCCTAGGTGTTGACCTCATTGGCAGTACACAGAAGGGAACAGAGAGCAAGGTCTCTGCTCTCACGAAGCTTTCATTTTAGTCAGGTAAATGAAGATGGTTTCATAGAGAGATCAAAGATGAAATGAAAGCCAATGTAACAGACAATGACTGTGGGAAGGAATGGATGATGCTACTTTAGACTGAGAGGCCCTCTTTGGGGAGGTGACGAGTCTCTTGTTCACTTATTTATGAAGCGCCTTCTACATGTCAGGCACTGTTCTAGGCACTGAGGCTTCTTGATCCAAACAGGCAAAAACTCCAGCTCTCATGAAACTCATACTCAATTGGGAAGACACAGATAAGCCCTAATCATGAAAAAAAATTATAATGTGTTAGATTCTAAACTTTTAACCCCAGACTTCAAACTTTTTGGTACCAGGGACCAGGTTCATGGGAGACAATTTTTCCACAATCAGTGGGAGGGATGGTTTTGGGATGAAACTGTTCCATCTCAGATCATCGGGCATTAGAGTTTCACAAGAAGCAGGCATCCTAGATCCTTTGCATGTGCAGTTCACATTCCTATGAGAATCTAATGCTGCCACTGATCTAACAGGAGGTGGAGCTCAGGTGGTAATGCTTGCCTGTTGTTCACCTCCTGCTGTGTGGCCCAGTTCCTAACAGGCCACAAGTTGGTACTGGTCTGCGGCCCGGGGGTTGGAGGGTTGGAGACCCTTGTGTTAGAAGATAATAAGTGCTCTAAGAAAAGGGAACTGAGAAGTCTGGAGGCAGGGGTGTGATGCAACATCCATCAGTCAAGGTTGGTCTCATTAAGAGGGTGACATTCCATCAAGAATTGAAGGACATGAGGCACAAGGATGAGAAGGAGCTCTTTAAAGTGCTGGGAATAGACAGACAACGGTCCCAAGGTGAGAATGAGAGGTATTGGGAGCCCATGAGCTGACAGAGAGGGAGTCTTCCAGCGAGTGTGAATTTTATTCTCGCTGCAAGAAGCCCTGGAACTGTTCTAATCAAGGGGGATGAAGGAGGTGATCTGATTCTAGGGGGAAAATGTGCCAAGCAGATAGGCTAATTAATTGTGTCACTGTAGTCTAAATTAGATTGTACTTATAAAGAAAGATTCTTTAAGCAAACATTTTTGCATTCTAACCCAGTGATTTAATCTCTCAGAGTTTGTCCTAAGAAAACAATCCCACCATCACAGCAGTTTCCCTGGCCTCTACGCACTTTGGAATCAAGCACAAATAGATGCCACACACATGCTCAATGACATACACAAACTTATTTTCTTTCCAGATTTCCCCATTAGCCAAATTATTTCAATCACCTCCCACCTCCCTCCTTACTGCGAGCCAAAAAGCTTTCATTACATGTGTGCGAACAGGAGGAGGCAAGTTTGTTCTGTTGAACAAAAACAGGTTTCTCTGTGCATGAAATGAAAAATGAGTGCTGGCATGTTTTCAGCAGATCTTTTCAATCCTGCCACTTTAAAAGTCTTTAATGTATTTTTGCTTTATTTTTTTCATTCACCTTCCTCTCCTGCTCTATTTTTAACCATCTTCTGACTTGCTCTTTTACAATATATATTCTTCCAGCATTCTGGCATGGTTCCACTATGTTTGAAGAAGTTGAGCACTCTTGCCTTTTTTCCCCCTCCGTACACACACACACACACACACACACACACACACACACACACACTCAACCTTAAGTATATTTGCTATCTCAATTCAAAGTACTTGAAAATGTTAAGGTTTTTTTTTTTTTTTTTAACATTTCTGTGAAGAATGTCATTGGTATTTTGCCCCCGTTCCCAGTGCTCACCCTGGTCCTCTGTCCCCTATCCTCACACAAGGCCCCAGCCTTGTCCCCGCCCCCGTCCCCACCTCCTGCCTCT
>NW_012114364.1:2068329-2138462 GCF_000951035.1 Colobus angolensis palliatus | reverse complement strand
TTTTTTTCCTAATTCTGTGAAGAAAGCCAGTGGTAGCTTGATGGGGATGGCACTGAATCTACAAATTACTTTGGGCAGTATGGCCATTTTCACGATGTTGATTCTTCCCATCCATGAGCATGGAAGTTTTTCCACTTGTTTGTGTCCTCTCTTATTTCCTTGAACAGTGGTTTGTAGTTCTTCTTGAAGAGGTCCTTCACATCCCTTGTAAGTTGTATTCCTAGGTATTTATTATCTTTATAGCAGTTGTGAATGAGAGTTCACTCATGATTTGGCTGTTTGTCTGTCATTGGTGTATAGAAATGCTTTTGAAAAATGAGCCTGTATAGCCAAGACAATCCTAAGCAAAAAGAACACAGCTGGAGGCATCACACTACCTGATTTCAAACTGTACTGCAAGGCTACAGTAACCAAAACAGCATGGTACTGGTACCAAAACAGACACATAGATCAATGGACCAGAACAGAGGCCTCAGAAATAATGACACACATCTACAACCATCTGATCTTTGACAAATCTGACAAAAACAAGCAATGAGGAAAGGATTCCCTAAATAATAAATAGCTTTGGGAAAACTGGCTAGCCATATGCAGAAAACTGAAACTGAACCCCTACCTTACGCCTTATACAAAAATTAACTCAAGATGGATGAAAGACTTAAACGTAAGACCTAAAACTACAAAAACCCTAGAAGGAAATCTAGGCAATACCATTCAGGACATAGGCATGGGCAAAGACTTCATGACTAAAACACCAAAAGCAATGGCAACAAAAGTCAAAATTGACAAATAGGATCTAATTAAACTAAAGAGCTTCTGCACAGCAAAAGAAACTATCATCAGAGTGAACAGGCAACCTACAGAATGGGAGAAAATTTTTGCAATCTATCCATCTAACAAAGGTATAATATCCAGAATCTATAAGGAATTTAAACAAATTTACAAGAAAAAAACAAACAATCCCATCAAAAAGTGGGCAAAGGATATGAATAGATACTTCTCAAAAGAAGACATTTCTGTGGCCAACAAATATATGAAAAAAAGCTCATCATCACTAGTCATTAGAGAAATGCAAATCAAAACCACAATGAGATACCATCTCATGCCAGATAGAATGGCGATTATTAAAAAGTCAGGAAACAACAGATGCTAGAGAGGATGTGGAAAAATAGAAACGCTTTTACACTGTTGGTAGGAGTGTAAATTAGTTCAACCATTGTGGAAGACAGTGTGGCGATTCCTCAAGGATCTAGAACCAGCAATACCTTTTGAGCCAGTGATCCCATTACTGGGTATATACCCAAAGGATTATAAATCATGCTACTATAACGACACATGCACACACATGTTTATTGCAGCACTATTCACAATAGCAAAGACTTGGAACCAACCCAAATGCCCATCAATGATAAACTGGATAAAGAAAATGTGGCACATATACACCATGTTATACTATACAGCCATAAAAATGGATGGGTTTTTATTCTTTACAGGGACATGGATGAAGCTGGAAACCATCATTCTTAGCAAACTAACACAAGAACAGAAAACCAAACACCGCATGTTCTCAATCGTAAGTGGGAGTTGAACAATGAGAACACATGGACACAGGGATGGGAACATCACACACTGGAGCCTGTCGGGGGGTGGGGAAGTAGGGGAGGAATAGCATTAGTAGAAATACCTAATGTAGATGACAGGTTTATGGGTGCAGCACACCACCACGGCATGTGTACACCTTTGTAACAAACCTGCATGTTCTGCACATGTCACCCAGAACTTAAAGTATAATAATAATAATAATAATAATGAAAATGTTAAAGGTGTTTGCAAGGGGAAAAGCATTCCTATTATATTCCTATTACATGGATCAACATTTTGGTAGCATTATTATCAAGTCAGACTCATTCCTGATAATAAGCTGCCTACATGGACAAGACTCCTAGCACAAAGTTTATATCCAGGAAGGATTACCTGCCATCTTTCTCTTACTGTGTCTTTCTTCATAAATAATTAGAACTGAGTCTTGACACACAGGAGACCCCAGGAGTGACAGATACTCAACAGTAAATTTTGCCATACTGCTTGGTGAAACTCTGAGCACCCAAGAACATTCCAGTCTTCCTCTATAATCCAGTGGATATCGTGGAGTGGGAAAAAAGCCTCTGGGCTTTTCTAACTCTGCTTCAGAGCGACAGCCTGCAATTCAGAACACACAGACACCAGGAACCAACATAAATAAAGCAAAGAAGAACTAGGTTCTACCACAAGACTGAAAAACCTCGGCTTGAAAGAAGAAAATTAAGACTTTGTTACTGTCAGTTACAAAGTATTATGTTAAAAAACCATTCTATTTAATGTGTCTTATTTTCTTGAAATGATATTATACAGGTAGAATGTAAATCACAATTATTTTGAATCAATTTTAAATGAATTTTTAAAGTTTCTTAGAAAATAGACAGTAGGTTGCATTCTCTATTCCCAGCAGGATTTCATTTTTTTCCTTCTTTGAGATGCAGCTGAAGACCTGTTCCTAAAAGCTTCACTAAATTAGTTGAATTTGCCGGGACAAATGATTACATTCATTCGAGCTTGTGACTGAGGTCATGAAAAACATAATTTGCTGGATATACTGAGATATCTCACTTCTTCAGCTTGCTAAGTCCAAGGGCACCCTTGGAATTTTGGGATACCTTCTGCAGTTCAGATGTCAGGTTTTCCCTGGCCCATTGACTCGGCAATCAGCTTCTCTTATGTTCTCATCAGGGCTTCGTCCTTAACTCTCTCTTCTTCCTTTATGTCTATTCCTTTGACAAAAACTTTCTGAGCAATTAAAAAATGAAATATTCTATGTTCATATTTGAATGTATGTGTTAGTGAATATACAATTATGCATGCTCTGCCCTAGAGAAATTAATACTATAACTGAGGAGGAGGTACGTAAACATGCTTTTATTAACAGTAGAGGTAGGTGAAAAGTGGAATAAGGGAAATGAAGTGCTACAGAAACTTAGGATTCTACTCCATTGTTTGGTTTTCTGTCATTTCTTTGCTAGTCCTCTTTTTTTTTTTTTTTTTTATCTGTATGGCTACAAGAATCTAATCAGATATTTACCATTTTGATTTAATCGTAAACTAAATGATCTTTCAGTCTATAATCTTCCCTCACTATGCTCTACCATCTGAGAATGGTGTATAAAATAAAAATAAATCAAATTGGTTTCCTGCTGAAAGCAACTAAAGTAGTTCAGCTTGGAAGATCTTTCAGAGTCTGGCCTCAACCTGTCTTTCTAATCTTTTGTTTTTCTCCCTCTCTATATGAATCCTCTGTGAAAAGTCTGACCGGAAATCACATAGAGCCATGAATTACCAACAAGTCAAGACTTTATATAAATGGGAGAAACAACTGAAAGAAACTATTGCTAAGATTCATTAACTCCCTAGTGTAAAAAGTAAGTGGCAGGAGTGGGTGGGTGTTAAATATGGCATGGTCCTAACATTTTGTCTCTGAAAATAATTATAGAATAAAACAAAGCAACACCTTTCTCTATGTAAAACTTTCAAAGTTCTTCGGCATGCATAACTGTTTCTGAACATATTTAAAAGAGAAACATTTTCTTTACATTTTAACAATGTTCATTTTCTAATGACCTGAATAAGGTCATTCAAAAAATACATTAGATGGCACTGTCACCACCATTTATGGACCCTTATCTCAGGTCAGGTCCTCCCTGTTTTAAGTGCCTTACATGGATTAACCTATTTACACACTCACTGAATTCATTCAACTCAGTCCATTGAAATCAATAGTTTACAGGATCTTGGACCCAAGTCTGCTCTCTGTCTCAATCCCAAGTCCAGATTTACTTTTAACCTAACTCTACCTATCCCCAGCTTTGACTCTTTGACTCATGTTGCCAGACAAATGGTCCTAGGTCCGCTCCTCATTCCTGGAAGATTTTAGCAGTCATTTTCTCCAATACTTTTCCTGTCACAGTTCTTTCTGATTTCAATCACTATATACATGATGATTCCAGCACTGAAGTTTCCCAGCTCCTCAACTTTCCTGCAATGATCTTGTCTTCCACCTGACCTCAGCCACTTATCCTTATGGTCAACCCCTAGACACTTGATCCATAGCAGTAACTCCAAGCCTTCTGTAATCTCAGTTTCAGGAACCATTTTCTCCAACCACGACCTTCCATCTTTTCAGTCTCCCTTAATACTCCTTCCACCTTTTGGGACTCATAATTTACATGTCCTACCACCTTATTTTTGTCCCAAACAAATATCTCATCCGTATTTCACTCCTTACCCATCCTAAATTCCAATGATCCATCATTTTAACCACTTATTCACATACACTCTGAATTCCCTTATACCCTTCACATACTTGGGAACACTCCACTTTGATTAAATCTATACTCTACCTACTCTGCATCTACCTCAGTGTATCCAGAGGAAAACATACAACTAAGCTAACTGGGGGCATTTTGCGCTCTGAAATTATGATCATTCATCTCAGGGGGGCTTTATGCTACCCAGCAGTCCTACTATATCTTTCTATTCACTATGCTATTTTCTAGAGAAATATTTCATCCTTTTCTCTCTTAAAAAATCAAACTTTCTTGAACAACCCCTTCTTCTTGTTCACCTGCTAAGAAAAAGAAGCAATCAGAAGAGAAATACCGCAAGCTCCTATCTCCATCTATACCCATACACCTCATACCTGCACTGGTGCCTCAAGATCCTGCCTTCCATCCATTAACTATAGATGATGGTTATTTTGCTCCTATCTAAGCCCATCCCCTCCTTTTGGGCACTAGATCTCAACTTCTTTCTTCTGCTCAAAGTCTTCACTCTTGCAGTTCTACCTTCTATATCTTACATTTTCTTTAAACTCTTCCTAGTTGTTTACTGGGGTTGAATGTATTAGGGAAGGAGAAGACGTGGGCAACAAAAGAAAGACTACCACTTGGAAACCAAGAGTGATAATAAAATAGAACTTCTATCTTCCTACAAGTCTATTAGAGATTTCTAATCCTCCAGTTGCTGTTAGTTTTGACTAAAAATCAAAATCCTATTTTATCCAACAGACAGTGACAGCTGTGGAAGAATGAAGAGAAATACTAATGCTGATGCTGGTCTTAGTCATCTCATACCCAGAGTCTTTGCCTAGCAAGATACTTGCATGTAGAAGGACTTTTGTTCAGATTCAGAGCTTAAAATAATTCTGTGTAATTCTCCAACATTCAAGCACTTGTTCACAACCACAAAATTTTTAAAAACATCTGCAACAGGTCTAGCTTTGGGGTAGAAATGATCTCCAGCAATCATAATAACAACTCTCCCCACTTTCAGCTGAAGCTACCAACCAGAAGGGAAACACAGAGTTTACAGTGGTCCACAGAAAATTTAGCAAAGCTAGACAGACAATGCAATGGGATAATGTGAACATTTATTACCTGTCCAAGATGCACTGCCTGGCGAAGGTATGGGTGGTAGCAATTGTTGTTTTAAGGTTTTGCATTTATTATTTGTCTGAAGTGAAGCAGGACCTGTATTTGGGGAGAACATGTTAAAAATAAAGATGAAAGCCTGAGGACAAAATATAGTCGGCACCAAAGCAGCCACTATCATAAAAGAAACAAATCCAGGATTAAAGCAGCCTCAGAAAAAGTCAGTTTTACTCTAACTCTACACATGGGAGAACTTATTTTGCAGAATCTTGCATTTTAGTGTGTTTAGTAACTAAATGAAATTCTACTCTATGATTTTCTCTTTCACGCTAATTTATACCACACTCACTGTTCCCAAACCCACTCTAAAGAAAGAGGTAGTGTTTTAATAACATCTGAAAACAATTTACCATTGATTTTTGATTGGATCCAGTCCAAGAAGACCATCACTCTGGCAAATATACCCGGCTTCCATGGCTGGACACAGCCAGCTCCCCAGCTGACAATGCCATAGAGGACAAAGGGACCATTTTCATGTCTACATACTAGTGGTCCACCAGAGTCTCCCTGAAACACCAAGAAAACATATTCTAGAAAACTGCTTTAATCTGAAGCTCCTGCTTTTAATTTTTAGAACAAGAATGGCCAATAATGTATTTGTAATGTGTTTAATAAGATTTGTTCTTTGTCAGTTTCCATTTTTACATACCATATATTCACTGTTTTGCAAAAGCAAACAAAATTTATGAACAATCAGATGGTAATTTGATTCCAGGGTGAAGATAAAGGTTAGTTCACATAATAAGAAAACAATTACTAAGTCTTCCCAGCTCCACTGGAGGGACATAGTCTTTAAATGATATCAATTAGTAAAACTGTAATATTTAAGATTTCAAGCATCTTTTAAAAATAAAAATTTAATTAGAAAACTGCACAGTGGCTCAAATGGATCCATCATAAGAAATACGCTGCCTGTTTTGTTTTTCTCTTTTTTTTTTTTTTTTTAAGGAAATTGGGTTAGGGTCATTGGGTGGTAACCTCTACATGTAGTGTTTTCCCTATCACTGGTCCCTCTTGACACAATCTATTCAGATCAAAGAGTCGAGTTATGACATACACAGAGAAACCAGGGTGTTCGTGGTGAGGTGAAGAAAAGTGAAAGGCTGACTTAAATCTATTAAAATGTATGCACTCTAATTCTAGTATTCCAATTTTATTTTGGCTTACTTGCAGGTACCAAAATTACACGATTTCAAAGATTTAAAGGGTCAAACTCATTTAACTTACTTAGATATTATATGTGAAAAGTTACAATTAGAGAAATAAGTGACCTGTCCCATTTCACACACATAGGTATTAGCAGCAGTAAAATCTGAGCCCATGTCACCTGCCAAAGTTCCGTGCTCTTTCGCTTCCACCAAACTGATAAATGTTCATTAATGGAACTACCTTAAACTGCTCTAGTATCGGGCTTACAGAATTACTGAATTCAAGGAAAGACACATGGAAATTTAACTTACAGTTAATTTTGTTCACTCTCTTAGATATGGCTACTTAGGTCATGATTAAACACATTTCAAAAGGCAAAAATACTACCCACAAGCACTAAGAAGCTCACGTAGATAGAAGCGTCTCTCTTTAATATTTCTCCCAATATTTGCATTGTTTAAATTGATAAATTATAAGCAGAAAGAGATTTTGAAGAAAATCAACAGTGGTATTGTTATTAAGGGAACCAAAATATGTACATCACACGTATTTATCTATTAACTAGCACTAACTTCTTCTACATGTCTCTTGAGGTTCAATGTGAAAATCAGTGGCAGGGCCCAATATATGCCCTTGTTTATGTCTCTTTCTATTTACAACATGTGCCCCATTTGAGGGTAAGCACTGCATCGGATTCAACTTTGTATCCTAGGAAACCTACTGCGATACTCAGCACATAATACATGCTAAATAAACGTTTGTTTAATTTACAGTGAAATTTTATAAACTAGTTGCATCAAAGCAAGCCTTAATACATAGGATTTTCATCTTTTTAGGGTAGGCTTTCCAATTTTTAATGAAGTCTTTTGCAGGAAGTGGATGGACACAAATGTATTTAGGACCAAACTAAGTCATTTGTCTTCTTGTTAGATAAATTGTGCACATATTTGATGGCACATAAATTGATGGTACATATTTGAAATATCTATTTTACATAAAGAATTTCAGAGAAGAAACCTTAACTTGGGAAAAAAGAGGTACAGTCACTAGTCTGTAATGTAGAACAATTAACCTTTCCTCTGGGCCTAATTTTTTCACGTAACAATTACATTTAAGACCCCTTTCCAGTTGGACAATGGTCTGATGTATCCAGTCAAGTGTTTTATTTTAAATCATTGATTTTTTTCAGTATCAATGCGTACCCAATACATAATTTTTCAGGCAATCACAAACATTCCATGATACAGGGAACCTGTCCAATTTATCTCTTTTTGCCAGTGCCTATCATATGGTCTAGTCCATAGTAAATATTCAGCGAACAAATGAATTTTTTTTTTTTTTTTTTTTGGTGAGACGGAGTCTTGTTCTGTTGCCCAGACTGGAGTACAGTAGTGCGGTCTCGGCTCACTGCAGCCTTCGCATCCTGGGTTCAAGCGATTTTCCTGACTCAACCTCCCAAGTAGCCGGGACTACAGGCACGTGCCCTCAAGCCCGGCTAATTTTTTGTATTTTTAGTAGAGACAGGGTTTCACCATGTTGGCCAGGATGGTCTCAATCTCCTGACCTCGTGATCCACCTGCCTCGGCCTCCCAAAGTGCTGGGGTTACAGGCGTGGGCCACCGTGCCTAGCCACAAATGATTTTTTTTTATTAAAAAATTATTCAATGCCTACTGTGAGCCAGACATACTGAGTAAAACAGAGTATAAACAAGTAAGATGGTAATAGTAGCTACAAAAGAAATACTCAGAGTAAATGGTAGAGAATAAAGGTAAGTATATGTGTGCTTATATGTGCATGTATGTATATGCAGTTTCAATAACATTTGAGCTGATACATAAAGGATGAGAAAGAGCCAGCTTTCCAAAAACCTGGAGGAACAACATTTTATGCAAAAGACACATCTGGGCTAAGGCTCTAAGGCAAGACATGGCCAGTTAGAAGGCAATCAATGTGGTTGGACATATATTATTCTGTGAAGAGAGATCTGTGACTTTGTAGATGAAAGTAAGTTAGAAAAAATATCAATGACATTCTTCACAGAAATAGAAAAAATAATCATAAAATGTATATGGAACCACAAAAGACTCAGAATAGCCAAGCCATCCTGAGCAAAAAGAACAGAATTGGAAGGATCACATTACCTGACTTCAAATTATACTACAAAGCTATAGTAACCAAAACAGCACAGTATTGTCATAAAAAGAGACTCGTAGAACAATGGAACAGAATAGAAAACCCAGAAAAAATCCATACATCTACATTGAAGTCATTTTTGACAAAGGTGCAAAAAAAAAAAAAATACATTGGGGAAAGGACAGTTGCTTTGATAAATTGTGCTGGGAAAATTGGATGTCCTTATACAGAGGAATGAAAGTAGATCCTTATTTCTCACCATTTGCAAAAGTCAAATCAAAATGGATTAAAGACTCAAATCTAAGACCTCAAACTATGAAATTAATTAAAAAAACACTGAGGAAACTTTCCAGGACACTGGACTGAACAAAGATTTCTTTAGTAATACCCCACAAGCACAGGTAACCAAAGCAAAAATGGACAAATAAGATCACATTATATTAAAAATCTTCTGCACTGCAAAGAAAACAAAGCCAAGACACAACTCCCAGAATGGGAGAAAATTTCTGCAAAGTACCCATCTGACGAGAGATTAACAACCAGAATATTTAAGGAGCTCAAATAACTCTATAGAAAAAATCCAATAATCTGATTTTAAAAATGGACAAAAGATCTGAATAGACATTTCTCAAAAGAAGACATACAAACGGCAAACAGGTATATGAAAAGGTGCTCAACATCACTGATCAGAGAAATGCAAATCAAAACTACAATGAGATACCATCTCACCCTAGTTAAAGTGGCTTTTATCCAAAAGACAGGCAATAACAAATGCTTACAGGGATGTGGAGAAAAAGGGAACCCATGTACATTATTGATGAGAACGTCAATTAGTACAACCACTATACAGAGAATAGTATGGACATTCCTCGAAAAATAATAGAAATACCATTGATCTAGCAATCCCACTCCTAGGTATATACCCAAAAGAAAGGAAATCAAGATATTGAAAAGTTTTCTGCACTCCCATGTCTACTGCAACACTATTCACAATGGCCAAGATTTGGAAGCAGCCTAAGTGTCCATCAACAGATGAATGGATAAAGAAAATGTGGTGCATGTTCACAATGGAGTACTACTCAGCCATACAAAAGAATGAGATCCTACCATTTGCAACAACGTGAATGGAGCTGGAGGTCATTATGTGAAGTTAAATAAGCCAGGCACAGAAAGACAAACTTCGCCTATTCTCATTTGTTTGTAGGAGCTAAAAATCAAAACAATGTAACTCAGTAACTCATTGGGATAGAGTATAGAAGAAGCTGGGAAGTGTAGTGACTGAGTCTAGGGGAAGTGGGAATAATTAATGGGTACAAAATTAGAATGAAAAAAATAGTATTTGATAGCACAACAGGGTAACTACAGTCAATAATAATTTAATTGTGCATTTAAAAATCACTAAAACAATGTGATTGGATTGTTTGTAACACAAATTATAAATGCTTGAAGTGATAGATACCCCATTTACCCTGATGTGATTATTCCTTGTATGCCTGTATCAAAATCTCATGTCCCCCATAAATACATACACCTACTATATAACCACAAAATTAAAAATTGAAAAAGAACTTAGAATAAAAAATCTGAAATCCAGTTAGCAAAGAACAACAGGATACTATATTGCATATCTGAAAACCTCATGTCTCTGCATTCCAATATTGTTATTCCCACCTTCCTGAATGAGAAAGCACATTAGCAGGTCTATTACCTCTAAGTATACACAGGAGAATAAAAATCAATTTCCTGATAGAAGTATTAGAGACTATTTTGTCAAAGCAAGTTTCTAAAGTCACCCTTTTAGTAACTCAGTGTTCTTTGTAATAGAAAGCTAGCCATATTTATTAGAATCTCAACTTCTAGTTTTCCTCCCATATATGGGCAGTACATTTGGTCATGCTGCAGCCGAAGTGACAGTTGTATATAACTGAAAACATAAGTGCTGAGATCACGATACTTAGGTCACCTGTGACATGGACCTTTCTAAGACCCTCTCTAGTTCTTTTCTTTCCACACAAAATAAGCTCACCCTGTAATGTTAGATGCTGTCAAATATGTAAAAGACAACATAATTACTTGTGATCTTCTTGTTGAAGAAAGAAAAGCCATCCCTGAAATCCTGCAATAGACTGAGGGGAAGAATGAACACACCAATTCAGAGTACTTTTGTGATTTTTATCAGATAACATTTATGTAGTCTAGCAGACAGCAGGAGTGCACTTTCCGTATTCCTCACATCTTCCAGCCCATTTCCTGGATCTGTGCCTGGGGTCTTCCCCACTCTCCACTCCACCCAGGGGGCAACCCTAAAGTATAGGAAGTGCTGAGGGATAAACAGCCCTTTCCCACAGCAGCACTCAAACTATGGCTCCAGGGAAGGTAGTACATAAATATCCCAGCTCCCTCGCCCCTCAGATGGATAAATCCATCACGTGTATTTAGCATCACTGCCCTGAGTTTCCTGCAGGATTAAGCTTTAGGCCCTCACTATGGCAGATGGCTTAATAATGCATCCTAGATAGGCTGCCTTCCCTTCCCTGTACCATCACCTCCCTTTCCTACCGGTGATATCTATGATTCCTAAAACAGACCGTTGCACCTGAATCCTCATCTCAGGGTCTGCTTCTGGGAAATGCAAATAAATATATGCAAAATTAAAACAGAATTTAAGCAGCGCTTGATGCTATAAAAGGAAGGGGTTAAGGACAATAAATTTATATTCAGTGTTAAAGGGGACTTCATTCCGTCTCTCATATTTTCACACAGAAGGACATCCACCTAGATTAATGCCCAATTGTTTCTCCCTCAGGGAGGTGAAATCTATTGCTGCATGTTTCTTCACTGAGTGCTGGGGAAAACTATCAAAGAACTGCAGAAACAAGATTCATTCTTTCTTTCCTCTCTATGCCAGACCAGTAGGAGTGATAAGTCTGGAGAATTTGGGCTGCCCTATGGACCAAAACTTTCCCTTACGTGGGTAGCCTCAAATCCAAACCAGGGATTGGAGGTGGGCACATGGAGTGTTAGAAACTCTTCGGTTGTATGTATATCTAAAGTCACATTCTTCCATTAACTTTGTGAATGTTAAAGCTGGCATTGTACAATCTGTTCATTCACATTCTGTCTTTTTCTTAGTTAATTATGAACTTGCCAATATCAAGCTTGTACAATAGACATCTTTGTGATTATTTTAATTTGTGGTGGAAAAATTAAGTGAGAGTACAGAGATTAATGATAATATAAAACAATAAAACTTTTAAGTCATAAATAGGACACATAAGTTTAGAACCTTTGTTTTTCCTTTTCTGAAAGCCTTAAGTATACCTGAATACATCTTCCCTTGCTCAGGCCTGCTGAGAGGCTCTGCTATTTCCTACCTTCTCACCAGCTCCTCTATGAACCCACCGGCCTTTCTCGCTGTACAGCTGCTTCCAGTCACTCTCTGACATCTCAGCAAATTCGCATTAATTAAGTTATTACTTTTGTTGCCCCACTGGTCTTCATGCAGGGATGTGATATTGAAGCACATGACAAGTTGGTGGCTTCAGCAGTGGTTTCTCCTGTCTATAGAAACTCTCCAGCGGACAGCAATTTTCCACCTATAAAACCAGAATCCTCTCACCTGACAGAAATCTTTCTCTCCAGATGCTGCAAAGCCAGCACAGATCATCTTCTCTGTGATCCCTCCTGGATGGGCCGAATAGTAAGTGTGTTCACAGACCTCTCTTTCTAACACATGCACTTGAATCTGCTGTAGGCGACTTGCTAAGCCACCATCTATTGAAGAAACATTCAGAGAGAGCTCGATGATTAAGTAAGTGGCAAGTGATATTAGAAATGCATTTAAGTTCAGACTTAGCTCTATACCAACATAGCTGAAGTCATTCAGTTTGGCCTGAGCTGATGTAGAATACTGAAGTTAAAAAATACAAGTGTTTCATGTAACATGTCTTCATGTCCCAATTTGGCATTTTTGTAAAGAGAGGCCACTGGCAGGAGAATAAAACCAGAAACACTTTTTTCCTAGCTTATTTTCAATTTAAACGTTAGTGTATCAAATATTTCTACATAAGAATTCAGGAAGCAAAATTCAGCATAATATGAATTGGTGTCATATATGACTTATACAATTACAAATCTATATGATTATATATTTTATACATAAATATATAATTGCTTACAAATAATATGCTTATATGATTTCCAAATATAAACAAAAATCATAATCCTACTTTTCATCTACTGTCATTGAAGCCTAATCACACCTCCAATTAAAGAAAACACAAATAATTTATTTTCATATTTGATCCTTAGGCAGGCCTGTGTTAATATGTATTTTGCATGACTCATCCTATCATTTTAGATTTATGACCAATTTTTTTAAGTTTAATATTTTATAGCCCTATACCTTTTGGGGCAATATTAATAGCAAGTACTTTACATTTATGTAGTATCTTAATATTTATAAAGAGTTTTATTCCAACCTAGTACAACAACATTTTTCATATGTGAGATCAGGTTAATCACACTGATCTCACAAATGAAAAAGCCAGACCTCTGAAAATTTGATCTCACAGCTCTTATGGGACAGAACTAGAATCAAGCCTAAGTTCAACTCTAAATCTTGCATTCTTCTTAATATACTAAAACTCCTCTTCTCGGGGACAATCTCCCTTAGTGTTACTGACCATATCCCAGGAATCAAGATTCATTTCCTCTCCTTGCTGGAAAGAATGAATTCACCTTTTATAAAACTAACTACCTTTTTGTTGCCTGGTAGTCATGGAACTGCTAAGAGTCAAAGGTATTAGAGAGCAGGCACATTTATTCAAGGGCTTTGAAGCAGGTAAGCCAAGAAATATTTACTGAATGCCATGTAGGCTTCTAGCCTTGGGGAGAAAGTGGTCAATGACAGATCCGCCTCCAAGAGGTTCTCAGTCTAGTGGGTGAGATGTAGAAGATGACTGCATGAAATCATGCCAAATACATTAAAGTGCAGTGAGAGGATAAAACCAGGTAGTGCGGAATGTGACTGGAAGCCTGTCCTGCTGCAGCAGTGTGGGCCAAAAAAGGAAGTGATATTTCAGTTGAAAATGCAATAATGAGCAGGCAGATGTGACAAGACTGTAATAAGAGTGTTCCAAGGAGAAAGACACAAAATGAGGAACTTCAGAAAGCAGAACAAGCTTGGTGTTTAAGAGAAAGGAGAAAGACCATGGCATCTGAAGGTTAACCACAAGAAAAAAAGGGAAATTATGTGGAAGAGATAAGTGGAGAGGCCCAATCACACAGAGCTTTCCAAGCTAGGCTAAGGAGTTCGGATTTGATTGTATGTGTAATGAGAAGCCATTAAGGAATGATTATAAGCTGAGCCACACTGATCTTAAATCCTCACTTTGATATTCATTAGTTATGGGATCTCAGCAAGTTACTTAAATCTTCGGGTTGCAACCTCCTTATTTGTAAAATGGGGATGATAAAAGCTCCTCATGTGTTGGGTGTGAAGGTTTTTATGAAAGTGCAATTTGGCTTCAGGTAGCACAGTAAGCAGTGAATATCAACACTGTAAGCAGTCAAATATAAATTCCCTTCTCCTTCAAGCTCACAGATTCCAAATAAATGACATACAGAAAGGAAATATCAAAGAAAATGATCTTATGGTATAAGAAGCACAAAACAAATATCAACCCATTCCGATCTTTCACTGTTTTACTAAGCCTTTAAGAGTTCTATACCGTAGCCAGGGGTGAGCAGACGACAGCCAGCGGATAAATTCTGTGCCACCCCCAAACATGGGCACAATCCATGAAATAAGAATGGTTTGTACATTTTTAGGTGGTTAAAAAATATCCAAAGAATGGTATCTCATGACACATGCACATTAAATGAAATATAAATTTTATAAATTAAGTTCTGTTGGAACCCATTCTGTTACATATTTCCAATGGCTGCTTTATGCTATAACGGTAGACTTGAATAGTTGTGATAGAGACCAGATGACCTGCAAAGCCTAAAAGGATTATTATCTGGCCCATTACAGTAAAGGTTTGTTGACTGCTAATCTAGCCTATTTATAATCTAAGTTACCCTGAAGGAAAAGTTTTAAATAGCTCATTCTCTATTTACTTGCTGATCTATTACAGCTAAATAAAACATGGTTTCTATCTTTTAGAAAGAAGAGGGGCTGAAGCGGATGCTGCTTGATATCATTTCCATGACTTATTTTCAAAAATAACAACTGGCATTAATGTTTAAGAAACAAAAAATGCTTACTTCCACTGATGCTTCCCCATCCGGTCACAGCACAGATCTCTGAGGAAAACGGAGGCTCTGTGCTTTGTGGGAGACATACTGGCCTCACTGCCGAGCTGTACTCCAGAGGAGAGCTTAGTTGTATCAGGGCAACGTCAGAGTCATAACTTAGTGTGTTAAAGTCTTCATGCGCCATTATGTGTTTGGCCCTTCTCACCTGTTATCAGTGGCAAGTAAGCAAATTACAAGGTAAGAAAGTCAAAGAATCCAGCTACTTCCTTGTTGATGGTCCAAAATAATCCTAAATCTCTGCACTTACATACCTAAGCAATGAAGAAGACTTTGTATTAAATATAAAAGAGCAATCTTGGTTTATAACTTGCAGGAGGCTGTGAACCACCTTCTGGATAAAGGTGGTGCTGGAGAAACAAAGCTTTGCAAACCTGTGTCTTTGGGCCTAAATTTGCAATTCCGACCTACTTCGTGTAATTCTCAAGTGAAAATGTAATTTCAAATTACATTTTTAAATGTGGGTATAAATGATAAGTGTAAAAGGGCTCTAGGAGATTAATAACCAATTACATATTTTAGCTAAAGGTATTCCTTGGCATGTGACAACATTTACAGTACAGGCAGAATGACCTGTAAAAACATTTTTTCACCTGCTCTGTTGATTCCTTCAGGTTTCTGTCATGGTCCCCAGCAATAATGGTCCAGGAGAATGGATTATTCTTCCTGGAGACAGAAGAACAGTGAAAGTTTGACATGAAAACACGTTTGTAACAGTTCGTCCTCACACTGCTATAAAAGACTACCTGAGACTATAAAGTCTTTTGAAGACTTTCTGAAGAAAAGAGGTTTATGAAGAAAAGAGGTTTAATTGACTTACAGTTCTGCATGGCTGGGGAGGCCTCAGGAAACTTAACAATCATGCGGAAGGCAAAGGGGAGGCAAGCTCATCTTATCACGGCAAAGCAGAAGAGACAGAGCAAAGGAAGCCACACGCTTTTAAACCATCAGATCTTGTGAGAACTCACCATCAGGAGAACAGCATGAGGGAAACCGCCCTGCCATCATCTGGTCCTACTAACACGTACTGCTCAGTTCAGCGAAGCAACAGTCCCCTGTCCGATTGCCTCTGTGATCTCCCTCCCAGGGAAGGCATATCGTGCCTTCTGATCTATGTGAAGAAGAGCTCTTGATCATGTATCCTGCCCCTTTCTTTTGACCATAAAGTGTCACTGGAAACCTTGCCAAATATTACCAAAGCCTTTTTTAGGTTGAGGAGGAAAAATGAAAATAATTAAAGCTTTATTTCACAGTGATGTTAAGAATATGTTTAAAAAATTACACCTGTGACAAGGTAGCTTTTGGTCTATATTTTACTGTTCGATATTGCCAAATTATGATCTCACTGGATCGTATCTCAGATTTCCATCTTCTGTTAAATCAGAGTTATGAAACTAAAGTTCAAAGGAATTTATCAGTTTGAAAATTGGCAAAATTCAACTATTGCGTTAGAAATCAGAATGCTGACTACTTTTAGGGGAATGATGACTGGAAGAGGCACAAGGGCGACTGCTGGGTACTAGTTAATGTAGTGTTTTGTTTCTCGATCTGGGTGTCAGTTACATGGGTGTTCATTGTGTGAAAAGTTCTGCATACTTCTGATATACCTCAAAATGATGTTAAGAAGTTTGAATCAATATCCATTAATTTACCATATCAAAATCTCCAGCTTAAAAAGTGTCTGAGGAAAGAGTCCCTCTACTGGAACCAATACACTGTCACTTCTACTTGGAAATCAATTCTTCCATTTTTTTTTAACACTGTTTCTTCAGGAAAAGTAAAGTTACTGAAATTATTTTTCAATATACCTTATTCAAAGGTAGAGATTCTTAATGCATGTAGGCATCTTCTCCCCAGTCATAACCATGCTCATTTCAATTCCTTGCATAATGGGTTTGACTTACTCATGTGTTTCAGTATGCCTTTATTAAGGGAGCTAACTCATGTGAAGTACTTGGCAAGTACCTGGTAGATGGTAATGACTCCATAATGGTAGTCATTATCATTCTTATTATCTGCCATGCATGCTAATGAAAGGATTAAACTTTTTCAAAGTCACCCTCTAAATAAGTACTTAGTAGTGAAGAAACTTCTTAAATCTACTCCACATCTTTATATAGAACAAAGTGTATACAATACAATGAAGTGATAAAAATGATGGTAGAGTTGATAATGTAGACCACAGTTTCTTGTGATGTTTTACATGTACAGTCATCAAATATCTTTCAGTTTAATGGAGAACACTGTAAAAATAAAACACGACAAAGCCACATATACTTTATGATACCACAAAACTTGAGATTTTTCCAGTAGTGGGAAAATAGCTCAATGTATCAATTGATGGATTTCTTCACCTTTTCTTCCCCACCTCCCATATAAAATTTCATTTCTTATACTCTTAGGATCTTATCCCCAACCCAACAATGGAGCATGTGTCACTTACTGCTGTGGAAGAAAAGAGAGCCACCTGACTTGATCACAGAAAGAAAGTCACTGAAGTTTCAGTAGCTGATTTAAATTTTAGACAAAAGAGTCACATATATAATTGCAAAGTGAGCTTGGTCTCCAAAAGTAAGTTAAAAGTCCCAGTGAGCACAAAATCCTGTGTGGAATTAACAAGATGAGAACACCAAATTTTCCTAAGTGTGGAACACCACCATCAGGAAATGCTCAGGCCTTGCACCAGACTTAAAGAATCAGAAGCTCTCCAGGTGATTCTGGAGTATGTTGAAGTTTGAGAATTAATACTAGGGTCAACCAGTGCCAGGGAAGCTAAAAGGCAGGGCACGTGTAGGAAATAGGGTTTTTGTTACACCAGCATATTAGTACACTCCTGGTGTAAAGATCCACAGACTTCAAGGATTAGATTTAAAAAGACATTTCACTGGTCAAATAACTTAGGCAACTGTGAACTATTGAAAAACATGGCACATAGACATTTACCATACCACTAAAAATGTAAGATATAATGTTATGTGCAAAAAATGTGATATATACAAATACTATAAAATATATACATGTATGTTTAAATATTACTAGAAAATCAGACAATTGAAACATTCTTAACATTGATGACATCTAGAGAAAAAGAGTGTGTTGGATAAATGGAGAGGGTAGTTTAAGCTCTTACTTGATAATCTTCTCTAACTGCCTTTTTCCCCAAAAACATTACTATTATAATACATATATTTTTAAAGAAATTAAGAAGTCACAAATGAAATTAAATACAAATTCTCTTTGTGACTAACAAGTGGCTCGCAGACATTTACAGCTGTTTATTAATTTCAATTGATTCGTCACGTGGAATATCTATCTTGGGAAGAATAGGTTTGTTACATTCTGTATCTTGCTGCAAGGCGACATGGCTCGTCACATACATTTCAGAATAGACCATGTAATTTGAAAAGGGAATCTACCAAAACTTTTTCTGTGTCTCTGTACTCAATACTAATATTTTCTTTTCTAATACATTAATTTTAACAAATTAATCAGCTACTCATGAAGCATCTTTTCCATGGTACATTCAATGCACTTTGATAGAATTCTTAAAAAAAAAAATAGGTTTTTATAAGGGAGAGAAGGCCTAGACAAAAGCAAGTGGTACTGAATTAGAGTTGAAAATATTGTATGAACCCATGTTTAGCTTGATAATAGATACAGATAGATATATTTATATACATGGGTTAGTATACATACCTATATTTTCTAGCTCTGTCAGCTGAGAGGGCCTAGAACCAATGATGTGCTACTAGCAACTGGTATGCCCAGCATCAGATCATGATTTATCATACCATTCTCCAATAAAATGAACCAGGGCCCCTTGGAGAAATGGCTGGTGCAGGAACTGAGAAGGAAATACACACGACAGACCTGGAGTATCTTGCAGTATTACAAAATATGAGGGAGTATCAAAGAGACAGAAGTCAAAGGCTGGTCTCTACCTCTGAAAGAGCTCACAATGGCCAAAGCTGGAATAATTTGAATGTGGGCTACCTTTACTGACTTGTTTTCCAAGAGTAAGTATGGAAAGGGGGAAAAATGTAACTTTACATTAGAGAAGCCTGGTAAATACTACCTCAGCCAGATGGTCAAGGTTAACATCAGTGATAAGTCATGTTGACTGCATGTACCCTTGATATATGATAAGAATAGTATGCTACTTCTGTGGTCTTCCTCCCCCAAATCCATAACCCTAGTAAAACCTTGACAAAAATGTCAGACAAACTAAACTGAGGGACATGCTACAAAAAAAACAGATGAGATCTCCTCAAAATGACCAAGTCTTAGAAGTTTACAGCCAAGAACAGCCTGAGGAGAGTTGACAACTAAACATAATGAGCTGTCCTGAAGCAGCAACTACAATGACCTTGAGACAGGAACAAGCTCAGCATATCTGAGCAACAGAAAGGCCCATGAGGCTGGGGAGCAAGCAGGGAACTGATCAAGAGGGGGTCAGGGAAGTGGGACATAGTGGGTAACGCCTGTAATCCCAGCACTTTGGGAGGCCAAGGTGGGAGGATTACTTGATCCCAAGAGTTCAAGACCAGTCTGTGCAACATAGCAAGACCCCATGTCTACAAAAAAGCCCAGAACAACAACAACAAAAACAAACAAACAAACAAACAAAAATCGGGCATGGTGGCATGTGTCTGTAGTCCCAGCTGCTCAGACGCTGAGGTGGGAGGATCCCTTGAACCCAAGAGGTAAGACTAGAGTGAGCTATGATCACGCTACTACACTCCAGTCTGTGAGAGAGAGAGACCTGTTCTCAAAAAAAGATGGGGGCAGGGAGGTAGTGAGTAGTTCTTGACCCTCTGCACATTAGAGTCATTTGGGAAGCTTTTCAAAAATACCAATGCCCAGAACAAGGGATGGCTTTAACTAGTCTGGATTGAAAACAAATTACAGTTATACACAGTCACATGGCTTAATCTATACAAGGTATTATGGAGATGAAGTAAGAAACAAGAATATAAACTATGCTTCTGTTACATAAAGATCAAAACCAAGAAAAACCAAATCGTATACTGTTTTAGGGATACATATATATTGAAATCCCCCAAAAGCAAAAGTATGAATACAGCATTTAAGAAATTTAGCATAGTATTTTTTTCTCTTTTGATTTTTTTAAAATTTTAAGTTCTGGGATATATGTGCAGAATCTGCAGGTTTGTTATATAGGTATACATGTGCCATGGTGGTTTGCTGCACTTATCAACCCATCATCTAGGTTTTAAGCCCCACATGCATTAGATATTTGTCCTAATGCTCTCCTTCCCCTTGTCTCCTACCCCGTGTGTTTTTCCCCTCCCTGTGTCCATGTGTTCTCATTGTTCAACTCCCACTCATGAGTGAGAACAAGCATTGTTTGGTTTTCTGTTCCTGCGTTAGTTTGCTAAGAATGATGGCTTCCAGCTTTATCCATGTCCCTGCAAAGGAGATGATCTCATTCTTTTTTGTGGCTGCATAGTATTCCATGGTATGTGTGTGCCGCATTTTCTTTAACCAGTGCATCATTGATGGGAATTTGGGTTGGTTCCAAGTCTTTGCTATTGTGAATAGTGCTGCAATAAACATATGTGTGCATATGTCTTTATAGTAGAATGATTTATAATCCTCTGTGTATATACCCAGTAATGGGATTGCTGGGTCAAATGGTATTTCTGGTTCTAGATCCTTAAGGAATCGCCACGCTGTCTTCCACAGTGGTTGAACTAATTTACACTCCCACCAACAATGTAAAAGCGTTTCTATTTTTCCACATCCTCTCCAGCATCTATTGTTTCCTGACTTTTTAATAATTGTCATTCTGATGGGTGTGAGATGGTATCTCATTGTGGTTTTGATTTGCATTTCTCTAATGACCCGTGATATTGAGCTTTTTTTCATATATTTGTTGGCCACATAAATGTCTTCTTTTGAGAAGTATCTGTTCATATCCTTTGCCCACTTTTTGATAGGGTTGTTAGTTTTTTTCCTTGTAAATTTAGCATAGTATTTCTTGAGAGGGATTCTAAGGCGTCTTGAAAGGTAAGTATAAAGATTCTTCCTAAACTGGATGCTGGCAGTACAAATATTCATTTAACATTAATACCTATTCTTTAAACTACGAATATATTATGTATATTATTTCATATAATGGAAGACTTCACAATTTAAGAACATTTAAAAATTAACCAAAATTTTAGTTCCCCAATAGTGCAATAATCAAGGTGGTAGGTTATTCTATTGTGCTCTCCACTGACATGATCCATATTTACAAAGGAAAAATCCTAAACCTATCCAGTGGAAGGTGGCTTGTGTGGTAAGGCATCTGTAATTACTAACAACCAACAGTGGAACCATGAGCACTTAGCTTAAAGATTAAGCTAAATGGGAATGTGAGAGGAGTCTTCAAATATAGAAAGAACTATCACATGAAAGAAGAACCCAACTTAGTTTTGGAACTACAGTACATTTAGACCAATGGATTTCTGCAATCGGGAAGCAGACTTCAGCTCTACATAATAAGAGATCTCTTTAAATGGGATGAGCAGTCAAGATTTGATTAACTTTTCCTTCACTGACATTATTTAAATATAAGCTAGATGGCTATGCAGAAGAAACACTAAAAGAAGATTTTCATTTTAGAATTAGTCTGGATTGATCTTAGCAGTCAGCCTTGTGTCCTAGGCATTACTTATAAATGCATGTGCTAAATACGTTGGTAAAATACCAGTTTCACTCACGATTGCACACAGTGGGCTGCGGTCAGAATCCACATTGGGTTGATGATGGCACCTCCACATTGGTAATCGCCTAGAAACCTCAGACCCACCTGCCATGGCCAACAGTGGGGGCAGGCTTCTTCCCCTCCTGCGATTCTTCTGGAAAGCCACTGGGGACTAAATGGAGGGATGCCACAGACATCTATACTAAAGAAGATGAGATCAGTGACCCATAAGGTTGCAGTGATTTAGAACACATTCCTCCAATAGCTTGCCATAGTTAACAGTAGTGATTCTCAAACATCAGATAGGCTTAATCATAATGATTCCCAAAACTCACCTCTGAAAAATCTGATTTTAAGAAGCCTGCCCAGGTGACTATGCTAGGCAACCAGAATTTTAGGGACTGGCCTACAGAATTTTATTTATTCATCTAGCAAAATTTATTTAGTGCTTGCCGTTTGCTAGGCACTGTTCTAGACATTGGTGATATATTATTGGTGGAATAGAACAGATGATACAAATACTGGCCCTCATGGAACTTATATTCTAGTAGGAAAGTTTCAAGTTTGTTAGGAGAGTACATAAGATTCTTCATTATATCTTCTTGTTTTAGTTCTCATTCTCACAGTATGAATCCATGTACTAATCCTCAAACATATCAAATTTGCTCAGGCGTCTAAACACTGTTCTCTTATCAGGAGCTGGTGAGACCCATAGCCCAAGTGCTAACCTCCAGGAAGCATTCTCCAACCCTCCAGCAAGAGGCAGATATTCTCTTCTCTGATAGCTCCTTATGCAACTTTCTATTCCAGTCCGTCAACTTAAACATATTCAATACATGCATGGGGAACAATGAAGGATCATAGTATTTACCCAGATGCCTTAGAGCATAAGAAAATTAAAAGATGCCAGTGTGAATTCAAAATTTAAAAACCTTTGTTTTCTCCCTTTGCCCCACACTGACTATAGAAGTCATTTTAGATATTAAATTTGTAGAGGAATAGACAAGGACAAAACATTGCTTTATATCCTTTTCTTCCTAACCTAAAGCTTATTTGTTCTTCCCTCTACTTGTAAGTTTAACTATAAATCCAAATAGGACTCTGGATGTTTTATGGACCTAAATACAAGACTCATTCTTCTTCACTGTAGAGTTATAGCAAATGTAAGATAAGGACTTTCAAAAGAGACATCTAGTTAATGAAGAAACAAGATTAAACAGATAGTAATAACGTGTTGTCAACTCACCATGCAGAATAGCTTTTACAGTAGATACAGGATTGTTTTGGGGAGGTAACATTGGTTCAATTTTGTTTAAAGACTCTGTAGAGGAAAATAAAATTTTAATTGAAAGGAATTAGAGAAGTTGCACTAACTGACCCCCCTTGCTTACCCTGGTAAATCATAAAACTACTCTACTGTAGATCTCACTAACACAACCATTCATACACTAGATGCCAGATCCCAGAAATGTGATTTCTTGTATATCTCTTAATATCCCTGTTGCATCTGGCTCTTTTAAGTACTTCTTCCTTCCTTGGTTTCTTGATGTTAATCTCATGGTTTTCCTTACATATTGATGGTTGTCTGTTTTCAATATGTCTTTTTTTTCAGGATCTCATTGTTTAGCCTGAAAATATATTGCCAAGGTAATTTTCATTACTCTATTTTTATTCATCTACATGTAGATGACTTCTAAATTTCTCTCTTCAATCTAAATCTCTTTCCTGAATCCTAGACCTAAGGCTTTTAGATATCCCCACTTGGATTTCCCACAATCTAATATCTACATGTCTTAAATTGAACCAAGTGATTTTAAGAGTCAATATAGTCTTGTTCTTAACATTTCTCTATCATCTAGTGGCTTCTACCATTCACCTCACCATTCAAGCTAGGATCCTGAAAATCATATTTGTGACGGTTAATACTGAGTATCAACTTGATTGGATTGAGGGATACAAAGTATTAATACTGGGTGTGTTTGTGTGAGTGTTGCCAAAAGAATTTAACATTTGAGTCAGTGGGCTGGGGAAGGCAGATCCACCTTTAATCTGGTGGGCACAATCTAATCAGCTTCCAGCTAATATAAAGCAGGCAGAAAAACATGTAAAAAGAGATGGGCCTAGCCTCCCAGCCTACATCTTTCTTCCGTGCTGGATGCTTCCAGCCCTAGAACACTGGACTTCAGTTTTGGGACTCGGACTGGCTCTCCTTACTCCTCAGCTTGCAGATAGCCTGCTGTGGGACCTTGTGACCATGTAACTTAATACTTAACACACACACACACACACACACACACACACATGATCATGTAACTTACACGTGATCATGTAAGTTAATATTTAAAAAAACATATATATATATATGTGTGTGTGTGTGTGTGTGTGTTCCCTCTAAGAGAACTCTGACTAATACAATACTGGACTTGGCTTCCTTCATATATTCCATCCCCGCAAGGGTATATATAATAAAATAATATATATAGAATAAATTCTTTACAATGATTTTCTTAGTACTTTTCTTGCATATAAGTTCATTCATAATCTTCCAGATTACTCTGGAGTCAGAAAGACCAAGTTCTCACTCCATCTCTTGCCAGCTGTGCATCTTGGGAACATTACTTAACTTCTCAAAGCCTCAGTTCCCTCACTGGTGAGAGGAGAGCAATGCACATAGCTCCTATGTATGTAAAGAGGAATAAATGAGGTAATGTATGTGAAATGCTCAGTGAATACCTGCTACAGAGCAAATAATCAAATGTGAGCTAGCTGTCCTATCACTCTGGCACTTATAATTTAATGCCTCATGTTCAACAGGATCTCACTCCTGCCTTTCCTATCGTTCCCTCCAAAACTCAAAACATGTTGAGTTATTTGTAGTTTTCTTATACATTGCCCATTCTCTTTTGTTAGAGTTTTTGCATATGATATTCTTTTTGTCTGAGTAGCATGTACTTTATCTTCCAGAATGCCGGGATACCTATTAATTCTTCAAAACCCCCTAACTTGGTAAAACAGAGCCAGTCAATCTCATTTCTGAATTACCTTCTTTAATCCTAATTATCTTCTTTCTGTGTGTGGCGTGTGGAATCTTTATGTTCCAGTGGATGCCATTTATTAAGCATTACCTGAGATGCTTCCTAAAGCACAGATTCCTGGGCCCCATCTCAGATCTACAGAATCCAGGTCTCTGGGGGTGGATCCAGAAATCTGCATTTTTGTTATGCTTACTGCGGGGATTGCTATCCTACATTTAGGTAAACACGGCTAAATAATCTTCCCTGTAACCATTTTCATAAGCAAAAATCCACAAGTGTTTATACTTACCTGAGGGCAAAATGGTAAATGTAGCCTTGAAGCCTTGCAAATGATTTTTACCATCACTTTTAAAGTAAATCACCATCATGTTACTAGCACTGAATATTGAAGTGACGGTCAACATTCCACAAAGTTTAGCTGAAAAATTTTAGGAAAGTTTGATTTATAGTTATAATTTTAAAAAAATCAGAACACAGAGTAAAATAATCACCCGATTTTCTAATCAACCACTTTAGTTTTCTCCAGCTTTGATTCGTTACATCTCATGTGAGAATTAAATGTTAGTTTCACAATAACAACGCACTGTAATTTCAATTATGCAGAAAAAGCTCTAAAATAAGGACATTTGATTTCTAGTATGCACGGAAACTCAACTGGTTATTACTTTGTAGACAATAAGAAGAGGTGAGTTAAAAATAATAAGAAAAAAACCACCCAAGTTGGTATATTCCTTTTTCCAAACAGGACATAAACATACTTTATAAGAGAGGTAACACTTGAAGTCACTTTCATGGAAACCTCACACTATACAAGCACTGTTCTGCAGAATCATGGCATTGTGCTCTCACTAACCTGCCCTTAATGTCTAAATAAATATTCCAAGCCAATCTATAATCCTGGCCTCTAACCCACACAAACATCTAGCTGAAGGACAGATACTAGGTCCTACAAAAGTGGTTAGAGGGCTGGACGTTAAATCTTCAAACTCAATAAATTGTTAGGTCACAACTAAAAGTATATTTGAAGTTTTAAAAGTCTTAAAATTGTTATACCTACATAGAAATTATAGGTTTTGGTTACTTTTATTGGACACAAATATCAAAATATTAGCAACAGAAGGAATACAGAAAAAAGGAAGCTTTAAAATTTACCTTAAATAACTGCCAAAAATTTACTCACTATTACCATTTTATCCTTTCTCTGGGGACTGCCTTTTCACTTTACATATAGTCTGAAACAATCTTTACATTTTGCACATTTCCATTAAAATGGAATGCAAATTAGTTGCTGGCTCATAGGTTTTAAAGCTAAAGTTGTATGGCATTCTGAGTTTCCAGAGTAAGAAATTCATATTCCCACTCTACCTATGGTATCCAAGGAAGTCAGTCCATGTTGCAACTACTCTGATTAGTCTAACACTTTCATATTTGAAGGGTGAAGGCTACCTACCGAACTTGTGCTTTTCTTCAGAATCACCATAAATCACAACAGCATCATAAACATAGTTTGGACTAAGTTTGACAGTAAAGTCCTCAAATGTCAACTGTACAAATGAAACATAACCAGGGAAATGGTCAGAGAAGAGAGAAGCTTAAAGGGTTTTCCTCTGAGTATTTAAAGGCTCTTTGTCACATCCTCATATGCTTTCACATAGAAGTGTAAATAATTGCAGTCTCTTTGAAGGACAATTTGGCAATGACTACCACATTTAAACATGCAAACCCTTTGACCCAGCAAGTCTACTTCTGGGAATTATACATATCGACATGTGTCCAAAGACTGGCAGATACTCATGACACCACGGCTGGTATGACCAAAGACTGGAAACTCAATAAACATCTGTTAATAGGGAGCTGGTTTAATGTATTCTAAAATATCATACAATATTTTATGCAGTTATTAAAAAGAGTTCTGTGGGCTCATCTGGAAAGATCTTTGAGATATTTTTCAGTGAGCAAGGCATTGCCAAGTAGCATAAGTACACACACACACACACACACACACACACACACACACACACACAAGTAAATGCTTAAAATGCCTCCCAAGGACACTAGTAAGTTATCAGTGTTTGTCTCCAGGGGTAGAATGGGAATCTGATGACGAGCCTTACTTTTCATTGTATATACTTTTAAACCACTGAAAGTTTTCAAAACCACACACAGAGATCTCTTTTCAGAGTTAAAAAAAAAAGCATATGGCAAAAAGAAGCTCCTAGTCATAACAGCAATTTAACAATCCAGATGAATTAAGTTCTGCCTAACTAACTTAACTCTATCCTCTATGATGTAGAGTGATTCCTCAGTTGCCTACCTTTATGATGTGTTTCTCTGGAGCACGAATGAACCAATGACACCTTACATTACTGGGATACAAATCAAGATACTTGGCAGAGTGATTTATCCCTTCTACCAGTATAGCCACACTTCCACAACCTGACCCTGTGGAAGCATTGGGGAAATTCAAAGTGAATGGCCAAAGGCATTTCCTCCTCCTCTTCCCCACCCACATCAAGGGAAAATGGCAGGGAATTAAATACCTGAAACACTCACCTGCTTCTGAGTTCTGTATGGCAGTAAAGGTAAGCTCAAGGCCACTGCCACTGTCTTCTGTATCAGAAACAAATGGAACCATGGTCTCACCGGTCTCTGTCAGCAATGGTGAAGGCAATATTTTTCCACAGACCTTACCTTAAAAGAAGTAAAGGAAAGTGAAATAACATGACTAAAGAGTGGTGGAAAAGTATCCATGTTTGTTTTGTTTTCCATCATCTTCCATGAGATCTCTGGTCTAAACACACTAAACTATTTAATGGCCCTTTGATCATTCAACATTCCCTGCTTCAGTAACTTTGCTATTCCAGTCACCTTCTCACCCCCCAGTCTCTCATATCCAAATTCTACTCATTCTTCAGGGCCTAACAAAATTCAGCTCCCCAGTAAACTCTACCAGACAACTACTCGAAATAAGAGCTACCTTTTTTGAATCAGCACAGCACATTCCCTGTTCTAATAGTATTTCCAACTTTGTGTTACACCTTTGATTACCTCAAACTACAACTTATTTGGGCAGAGGGTGCTTTTTCTCGAAAAATGTCCAGTACCTGGTATGATATCTCACATACAGTTAATTTTTAACAAATGATTGGTTGAAAGAATAATTACTGTGTAAATAGCAGGCCTGAGCATGAAATAATTTAGACAATAAATATTATAACCCCTAGTACAGTACTTTGTCTATAGCTTCCTGTCAAATATGTGTGAAGAGACATTTGTCCTAACCATTGACCTTATAGAGATCTAGAGATCCAGGTCTATACCAGCTCTAGAAAGCTTCTATCATGGTTAACACAGAGTATTTCAACAAAGTTAGATATATTGGTTATGTTTATGTAGCTTATAAGAGGTATTCAATAGAAGAAATGGAATGACATGAAATGATCATTTGTGTTATGAGAAGGAAATTATATCAAACAATGTAAAGTTCAAAGTGTATGTGTAAATAGATACACCTCTAAATGCTAATAGAAATTATCTCTAGGTGACAGGGTTACGAATGGTTTATATTTTTTTCCTTTGGCTCATCTGTATTTATCAAATTTGGTAAACATGTACCCATTTTTGTGATAAAAATAATAAAAAAAGTTGCTTCAAAAGAAAGTTTTCTGACAACTGTGACATCAATTGCATTCAACACTGTTATTGAACTTGAGAGACGAATGTGGGATCTGGTTCCTTATTTAGAAAAACACTGAAGAGAATAGTCAGTGTGCTGACCACTATCTCCACTCTTACTATCCTCCCCTTAACCCTTCTAGAAGGGAACAGTGTGCAAGATGAGATCATTGCCCTTGGTACAATAAAAGAAATTTTATTTTTTAATTTTTATTGTTTTAAGTAAAGTGAAAGCAAGTTTATTAGGAAAGTAAAGGATTAAATAATGGCTACTCCATAGGCAGAGCAGCCAGAAATTTTATTTTACATCCCTTAGTATCTCTTTGGTCTTTCAGATACTCTAAAATGATAAATAAAAAGAAATGTAACATACTTACTAATAAGCACTCCACTGCTTGATTGTAGAGATACATAGTCATGATCACATCCAACTTGCTTTTCCATGTCTAAACTTGTAAATTTTATCAGGATTATTTTATCCTTTGGTACCATTATTTTCCAAACATATAAGCTGGGGTAGGGGAAGGTGAAGAAAATGCAACAAATGGCAGAATCCGATTTGATAAATAAAATCTAACACCCGTGCTTTATCTCACAACTCAACAACAATACAATTTTATAGAACACTAGAAGATAAAAGGCAATGGAACACTGTGAGAAAAATGTGTGCTCAAATTGATAACACTTATCTGACAAATAGATGAGTATTAATTGGAGAATGACCAGAAAACACCCCTTAAATTTCATTTAGTTATAAAATGCTAGAATTTTGATCTATAAATTGAAGAAACCTAAGATTCATCTGAGTTATTCACCTAATTAAAATTCATACTATTCATCCAGAGGTTGAATTATGATTCTCATGAATTATGAATTGACCATACAGTGTATGCTAACCTTAAACAGCCACATATTCCGAAGTCATCCTGAGTCACAGTCCCTGGGTTAAAATGACATCTCTCTAACTCCCAGTAAGGTCAGCTGTGACTTTTCACTAACGTTTTTAAAAGCATATCTAAACTTGAGAGAGTATGAAAATAATCCCTTACCTTTATTTTCATACATAAATTTATTATTCAAGAAAATAAATCCTAGTGGGCCATAAATCCTAGCTTCTTCCATGTCTCACCTTCACCTGAATGCAAAGCAATCTTACCTAGAATCTAACATGTTGGAATTAACTCTTTCCAAAATTCAGCAGTCTTTACCTTAGACCTGTTAATAGCCTCACTGCCCCTTACTAATAAGGACTTTAGGAATTAGTCAAGTCTTTTATGCCCAGGTTCCAAAAAGCAAACACTTTTTTTACTAGACATCTCCTTAACTGGAATCCTCCCTCCCTCCCTCCCTCCCTCCCTCCCTCCCTTCCTTCCTTCCTTTCCTTCCTTCCTTCCTTCCTCCTTCCCTCCCTCAGAGTCTCACTCTTTTACTCAGGCTGGAATGCAGTGGTGCAATATCAGCTCACTGCAACCTACACCTCCCAGGTTCAAGCGATTCTTCTGCCTCAGCCTCCCAAGTAGCTGAGACTACAGGCATGCACCACCATGCCCAGCTAATTTATGTATTTTTAGTAGAGACACGGTTTCACCATATTGGTCAGGCTGGTCTTGAACTCCTGATCTCATCATCTGCCCACCTCGGCTTCCCAAAGTGTTGGGATTACAGGCCTGAGCCACCATTCCCGGCCGGAAACTCTTTAGTGTTTTTCTATTCAAGTCCATCATCCTGAATATAGATGTAAAAATAAGCTGTCTAAAATATTATAAAGCTCACTTGCCAAGCACTTCAATGGAAAAAAGCACTCCACATCCATCATCCTTTTTGAGATTCATTACATCTCTCTGAGGTAGGCAGGAGAGAAATTATCTCTTTGTTTCCAAATGGGAAACCTGGCATTGATAATAAAAGATTCATCACATCTTTTATATAAGTAGAACTGTAGTTTAGGCTTTATGACTCCAAAGGCTAGTACTTTCTCAAATTGTTCCATCATCAAATTATTTTTGGCCTCAAAATCTCTAGCTCAAAGATGAAAAATAGGTTTTAAATCTATGCCAACTTTGATTTATTATGAGTGATTGCTGTTTTAAAAGGATTTTGAGGTCTGGTCAAGCTAAGTGAGAGAGGGGTCCCCAAACAAACCATTGATTTATTAATTCAAATAATCTATGGAGCATTTATTATGTGACAGGCACTGATCTAGGCTCTGAGAAATGCAATGTCTCCCATGGGTATGAAAGGAAGGAGGGCAACCTGGGTGTTATCTGTCATTTCTTAGAATCTAGCTACCACCTACCAGAATACAGAGAGGCTTGGAGGGACTGTGTAACTCTCTCCTTCTTTATATTATCTCTGTTTGCCTTATGATTTCCTAGTTAGCTCCAGTTGGAATTTACAAAACCCTTTCAGTATCTAAGGCTACTTAGCATGCTGAAGAAGTCACTAACTGTGCAAATTGGCCCTATATCTCATTTCTAAAACACAATTTTTCCACATTTTCACATTCTAAAATTAGAAGGCATCTTACAAAGGAGTTTTACGATTTCTGTAGACCTGAATTGAAAGAGTTCTTCCGGGCAGTATCTGTATACACTTCTGTCAGTCACATTGCGCACTATCAACTTCACCAGTGTCAAATTTTTCTGCTTGACATGCTTTGGCCTATACTTGAGGTGTGAATTTAGATGGTAGATCTGCATGAATATTAATGTTCATGTGGTTCAAATTCTCAAAGAATTTTTTACCTCTCCCTACATCTAGTGCCAAGGTTGAGGCATGTAACTTTCCATGTGGGTGGGTTTACACCTTGTTTAGCCTTACACTGAAGATAGTCTTTGGTGACTCAGCCTTATATGAACCTATCTTGGGAATTTTGTTTTCTCCTATTGAAGCTGTATTTTACAATGAATTTTTTGTCTTGATTTATTGAAATATAGTACAAATAGATGCTAATACAAATTGGATTTTACTGGTGTTGAAAGTCTTATTAATCTCTGATTGACTCCTTACTTTAGTCCCTATAAACTACTTAATATCTTAACTATTTTATCTCTACTTTATCTTCTAAAGTTGAAGCAATTAAAATCTCATGTGATAACTAAGACATCCAGTGTAAATTCCTTCAACTTTTCTGTAGATTACCTTTTTTGTTGCTTTCCCAGAAAATGAATCATTCTGCCCTCTTCTCAATGCTAAACCTTCTTTATTTGTTGTGTTCTCAGAAAGCTTACTTCACATTTCTATGTGTTTCCTAAGACTCTTAACTCTCACTCTCTGTTCATAAGCACAGTTGAGTCTACAAACAAAATGCCTCTCTTGACTCTACTGTCTAAAAGCCACTGCCCCAACGTTTGCATCTCAGACAACAGTTCTATTCTTCCAATAGCTCAGGTTAAAAACTCTTAGGTTACTCATATGGGGATCTCATTCTCCCTCAAAACCCAAATTGTCAACTCATCAGCAAATCCTACAGCCCTACCACTCTTCACCACCTCTACAAATGTGGTCAAAGCTAGATTTTTACCTGGATGATTGCATCATCTTTTACCTGGACTATTGCAGTAGTTGGTCTCCCAGCTTGTGGTCTTGCCTGCCTACAGTCTATTTGCAACACAGTAATAAAAGTGATCTTTTTGAAATATGTCAGATCATGATCTTCCTCTGTTCAAAATCCTCCAATGGCTCTCTATCTCCCTTACAGAAAAATTCAAAGTTCTCTTCATGCCCTGTAAGTCTGAAATAATCTGGCCACATTGCCCTTCTGCAGGCACTCAGCTCTGGTTCTCTGGTCTCTTTGCTGTTCCCCAAGTATATCAAATGTATTCTTGTCTCACACCTACCATTCCTTCTGCCTGGAGTGTTCCTTTCCAAAATGATCATATAATTCTCTCCCTTGCTTTATCCAAGTCTTTTTTCCAAGTATCATCTTTAAAATGTGGTCTTCCCTAACCACCCTCTCTGATATTGTATACTCTCATTCTCCACCTCCCTTTCTTGCCTTATTTTTTGGTATAGCATTTACTACCTTCTACTATTATATGTAACTTTAAAAAATTACCCCATTTCCACCTTCTAACTTGCCCCACAAAGGCAAGCATTTTTGTGTGTTTCATTCACTGCTGTATCTCTAGCACCTAAGACGGTGTTTTACACATCCTAAGGGTTCAATAAAAATGTGTTGATTATTTGGGATACTAAATTTTCAACAGTCACTTAACCCATTATGAATGTGACTTTTGATCCTACAGTTCTGCTCAGTTCAAGAAGTTTGAGTTTCCATATGCAATGGCATTTGATCTGATTTTTACTTCTACAATAACCCTCCTTCTCTTGAAACATTTTCTTGCAGAGATCCCTGAAATGCTTAATTGTCTAAGTTGAGTCTCTGTGTTTGAGGGTAAGCAGGCTGCCATCTTCATATCTCTTACCCAATATACAAATACTTTGCTCAAATATCCACTTATCAAGGGCATTGATTACTTCCTGAAGCAGGCTAGTTAATTTCAGAAATGACTCAAACAAGGAATGACTTCATATTGAATTGAACTCTGCCTTCTAACTTCTACTCAGTAATCTTAGTTATCAGCTCTGCAATTATTCAGAATAAGTCAAATTCTGCTTCTTTAGTAGCCTCTAAGACAAATCAAGACACTTCCTTCCTCCTCTTCAGTCTTCTCTGGATCAAAAAATATTATGGTTCCCACAACCATACCTCGTAAAACATTGTTCTGAATTTTTTTCCCATCTTGGTTATTGTCCTTCAGACAAATTCTGGCTTATCAATCTCTCTGTCTAAAGATTGTACCCTAGAGGTTCCTTCCCTGCCTGAGACTCTAATAAAATAGTTTCTTAAACTCTTGTTCTAAATATTATTCTAATAGCGTAAGCAAAGGTGGCAAAAGCTTTATTGGCATTCTATCATCACAAGTTTGCCTGAGACAAAATCAGTTTAGACCATTAAGCCTTTTAAATTATGAGCTGAAATTAAGCCACATCTTTTCTATCTGTACTTGAAATAAATATTTATATTCATTTTACATTAGTTCTGAAAGTTATAATCTTTCCATCATTTTAGTTTTAGCATACTCATTGGCTGTAGCATAAGATCTAATCTCGCTGCATGGAACTTAAGGTCCTCTGCAATTAAGTCCCGATCATCCTTTCCATCCTCATCATCCACTGCTACCCCAGTTCCCATTCACCTTGTTGTCCAGTCACAGTGGGATACTCAGAACCCAAACAACCCTAATCTTCCCTACCTCCTTGGCATTGCTTATACCTAATTCCCTTGGCCTAGAATGACCTCTTTCCTGCTTCTCCATCTGTTGAAATCTTCAGTGTTAGAACCACCAAAGACCTCATAACTATAAAATCATAACTATCCTTCAATGCCTCATTTCAATGCCATCTTTTCCACTATAACATTTATATCTCTCCCTACACTTCTAACCACTCTACACGCACCTTAAAAACCACACCAAAGAGAACTGGTCTCTATTTTTTTGTAGTGTGCACATTCTTGGATGTGTGGATTATAAAGCTTATTTCCTCTTGTTTTGTAGTATAGTTATTTTTATCTATCTCTTTTTACCAGATTATAAACTTGTAAAACTGTTATCTTTGTAGTACACTATTCAATTCTCAGTACAATTTTAAGAACAAATTTAGATCACTTAAGAAAATGAGATACTTGCAGCACAATTTTCTAAAACTTAAAGATATTTTTAGCTATATTTAGATATATTTTAGAGGAAAGGGTATGTAGAAAATTTGTAAAAAGACACTAAAGCTTATAGGACATGAACTATTTTCCATCTTCTAGGTGATGCTAAGCAAAATATTACCATGATTACAGAAATAAATGTGACAGAATTAATCACTAAATCCCATAGCAATCTCATTGCCAGATGCTGTCAGTATTACATATTTGAATACATCAATTCAAGTAAGCTTTAGTTTAATAACTATTCAGGCTGATGATTTACATTAATGAGTAAATATTCACCAACCAAAAAATATCAGATGAAACATACACTTTTATATTAGAACTGGAAATACTAGATAAAATTGCCAAAATAAACCAGGTATGGTGGCATGTCCCTGTAATCCCTACTACTTAGTAGGCTGGGGTGGGATGATCCCTTGAGCCTAGGAGTTCAAGCCCAGCCTGGGCAACATAGGGAGACCTTATCTCAAAAAAAAAAAAAAAAAAAAATTGCCAAAGTGGAGTCTTTTAAATTGTCCCATTTTGAGGGAGGAAATGCCCCAGGAATCACGCCTATGTGGGATACATACCAATTATGAGAATAGTAGTCTCCTTTGGAATGGGGGTAATGAATCTTCCCATTTTCTCCAAATAACACTGTGCCCTGAGGTTTACAATCTTCAAAAACACAAGAAAGAAGTCAATCATTTTCCTTACCCATCGACAACATTTCAAAATGATCCAGAGGCCAGCCTGAAGCAGTACGATTTATATTATTCATTTCATTGATATTTATGGGAATGCAAATATTTTTAGAGGCTATGATTTAGACATTGTATTTGCAAACAGACTTTAAAAACATTTCTGAATTCACCATAATTTGAATCAAAATAGAAACTTTTTAAAACACTTCTTCAGATGTAACATTTATCCAACTTTCCCATCTCTTTTTAGGCTGTCTTGGGTAAGGTTAAACACCTTCATCTAAAGATACTAAAGTACAATTTGGGAAGCTGAGGTGGGTGCATCACTTGAGGTCAGGAGTTTGGGACCAAGCCTGGCCAACATTAGTCAGGTGTAGTGGTCCATGCCTGTAGTCCCAGCTACTCAGGAGACTGAGGCAGGAGAATCGCTTGAACCCAGGAGGCACAGTACATGCCACTGCACTCCAGCCTGGGTGGCAGAACAAGACTCAATCTTGAAAAAAAAAAGAAGATGCTAAATAAGCTGGGTGCAGTGGTTCATGCCTGTAATCCCAGCACCAGCACTTTGGGAGGCCAAGGTGGGTGGATCATCTGAGGTCAGGAGTTCAAGACCAGCTTGGTCAACATGGGGAAATCCTGTCCCTACTAAAAATACAAAAATTAGCTGGGCGTGCTGGCAGGTGCCTGTAGTCCTGGCTACTTGGGAGGCTGAGGCAGGAGAATTGCTTGAACCCAGGAGGCGGAGGTTGCAGTGAGCAGAGACTGCTTGCCACTGCACTCTAGCCTGGGTGACAGAGTGAGACTCCATCACTAAATAAATAAATAAATAAATAAATACAACTTTTAGTAATGGCATGGAAAGTCTCCCTCATTTACTCAAAAGCTTTAGATGCCAGGGTTATGTTTTAAACATTGGAGCCTATGTATGAATATGGGAGGGGCGTTTAAAGTTTACATTCGAAAATTTAAATAAAACTCAGATTGTGAATATGGTACAATCCTTCTGTTTCCTTTCCTCTGATGACTTTTTTCAAGTCAGCTTCCTTCTCTAATTAGAACCACACATACCCTCTCCTCTCTGGCTTCCGTTCACTTCTTGGACAGAACTCAGGGCCTTTGTTATATACCTCAGACCCACTTTTGAGATGGGTTGGCCCTGATCCAAACCTGTAGAAGGTATGAGGAGTTAGTGTCTTTTCCAATAATAATCACTTAAATAAAACATTTTTAACAAGGTGACGTTAAAGACTATTAAGAATTGTAACTTCTACTAAAATCAATGCAGAGGGAATCTTTTTCTCAGAGTGAGTGACCCACTAAGTCTTTTAGAAAAGGTTAAAGGACTACGTGGAAGCAGAAGTAATTTATTTGATTTGATGGTTAGTGTGGTTTTAAAAATAAGATATGAAATATTCAATTCTCTGATTTTTAAGGTTAAGAAAACTGAATTTAACCCTATTTCCAAAGCATAGCCAGTTCTGGAAAGAGATAGGGAAGATGAACTGGAAAAAAAAAATAGGCAAACAGAGGATGAGAAGCTTAGAAGATTATCCTAAGGAAGCATTATTTAAATAAATCACTTATCACATTCCGATGTTCATTTCATTGGGATTAACTATTAATGTCTGATTTCATTGCTCTTGTAAAATCTCATTGTTACCATTTACCTTTGTTCAGGGCTTTTAAACCTTGTCAACTTTCCCTTCCAGGTGATCAAAATGGAATACAATTGCTACCAGAAGAGAATTGCTCCCCTGCAGTAGAGCAGTGAAGAGGACTTTTACATTTAAGACCAAAGAAGAGTCTGTGGCAGTCCGAGGAAGTGCTGGCCTGTGGTAGGACCCACAGCACCACTTCTAAAAACCCTCAGTCAGGTGGCTGCCCTTGGACTGCCATGAGAAAGGGTTGGAGGACGGAGAGAGCACTATGTTCTGGGGCTCCGGGTCTTGTCATTTAAAAAAATATTTGGTTCCTACATTCAACTGCTTGTTCTGGAAAGCTGTGTTCTCTCAGGCCTCTTTCATTCTGCAGAGGACAGGTTTAGTATCTCCAGGCCCACATTTTCCTAATTTAGATTTTAGTGTCACAGAGCCAAATTAACTCTCCAAGACCTCCCTCATTTTTTCACTGTTGCCAAGTAAGTTAACAAGGTTGAGTGGGCAAAGTGGGAGACGAGTGATTTATTTTTAGTATTCTTAAGTAGTACAGAGAAAAATTATGCCAACTGAAAAAATGAAGAAAGAATCCCCTAATGAGTCTATTCTCAAGGTCTGTTAATAAAATCTCATAAATGCGAAAAGGCATCTCGTGAAAATTTTATACAAGGATTTGGTTTGTTCAAGTTATATTGACAGATTTCTGTACTCAGGGTTTCAGAGACACAAGTATCTACATTGGACTAAGAATTTAAAACCAGCCTTATTCTTGCTTTGTTCTAAAGCTTAGTTCTGATAATATCGCAACATAGCAGAGTAACTACCCTTCAGTTAGGATGAGATGAGGAAGAAAGAATTCACCTACCTGTGAACAGGTTCTGAGTAATAAAATCCATCAACTCAGACACTTTGGAGAAAATGACAAGTGATGCCTTCATATGGTTGTTTCTTAGAGGAGCTGAACCTCTAGCACAACCAACTACCCAGGAAGTTATCCCAGCAAGAATCCAGATTCCACCACCTCTTCTACAAACCAGTGGTCCTCCAGAGTCCCTCTTTCATGTTACAAAAAAAGAGAAAATTTGAAAATAGCCACGGTGTAAAATATTTTGTCATTTCTGCAAACATCAGCACTCATCACAAAGTGAAAAGAGGTAGAGGCAAAGAAGTCCACTAGTCATCATCCATCAACTTTTTGTTTATCCATTTTCTTGTGTCCTTATCATTAGTTTCAAGGCACAATCTTTTAATCAAGATAAAATCTCTTTATACCTATTGGCTGCAATCTTGTCAGTTTAACATTTTTTCTTCCTCCTTTTTTCTTTTTCCCACTACCATGTACATTCTAAAAATCGTTGGAAGGGAGGTAGTATAGATAGATGTTTCTACTATAGCTTGTCACCTGGAATTGCAGGAAAGACTAGGTCATCTTCCAGTCCTATAGAGCATCAGTGAATAGATCCCCCAAGATAGTTCAAGGCCTCAAGGCTTTAAGAACAGAAAGCCTGGGCTGGGTGCATGGTTCACACCTGTAATCCCAGCAGTTTGGGAGGCAGAGATGGTGTATCACCTGAGGTCACAAGTTCAAGACCAGCCTGACCAACATGGTGAAACCCTGTCTCTACTAAAAATACAAAAAATATTAGCTGGGTGTGGTGGCGGGTGCCTATAATCCCAACTACTCAGGAGGCTGAGGCAGGAGAATCGCTTGAACCTGGGATGCAGAGGTCACAGTGAGCCAAGATTGCGCCATTGCACTCCAGCCTGGGCAACAGAGTGAGATTCTGTCTCAAAAAAAAAGAAAGAAAGAAAAAAAAAAGGAAAGCCTGGGAAACCTAATTTTATCTCTGGGGATATATGTAAAGGACCACACTGGCTCTTATCCTACAGAATAAAGAACCCAAGATTTTAGGATTGCATCTTCAATAACATTCCAGAATCTATGCTGCTTTAAGACTATGTTTCAGACAACTTTTTGTCAGATTAAACTCTTCTCAAAAGGTATAGAGGGCTTCATCCAAAAAATGATTGCCTATAATGAATGCAGATAGCAAAAAGCACCTTTAACCTATCTGTTTTCCAATTTAGAAAGTGGCATAAGTGTAAGTTTCAGTCTCCTCTCTCCCAAACTCCTGTCATTGCCTCTAAGAAAAACTCAAAAATCCTTCCAACAGATAATTTCAGAGAGCTACCCTCAACATTTTCAAGCTGCTTTTTGGCAAAGAAAAATGACTCCTACTGCTCCACCTTAAAAGAGAAGATAATTTACTTGGAAGACCTATCTAAAACTTAAAACTCCTGTGTTTCAAAAATTGGTCTCCTTGTCCCCTCTAAATATCTTGTGAAGATTGGTATTCATTGTGAAGTTGTGTCAGTCTTGGGAGATTGTGGTCATTCCCAATATCTCTTACACAACTGTGACCAAAGCTATGTATTTTCAGTCAAATTTTGTGCAAATATATTCTGCACCAAAGGAAAAAAATTCCACAATGCTTAACAATATGTGAAATGAAGAATTCATAGCTGGACCTAATAAGATTGTGAAAGTGGTCATCTTGCTTGATTCCATTAGGTTGGACACGTTCAAACTAATCCCTTTCCCCAACCCACCAAAACGAAAGAAGTGTAGGAGTAGGAATGGATGTGGAGACAGGAAATAATTCTTTCTGCTTAGGTCAAGTACACTTTTTCAGTAGAAATCAGATGAAAAGATGAAGGGAAAAGGAATTTTGACACAGTAACAGAAGAAACAGGAGCTTCTTTTGCAGAAAGGCAGAATCTGCTTTCACCCACATGTTGCTAAACAACTAGGCTGGTTTACACTTTTGTACCTGGCAGGTGTTCACTCCCCCATCAGGGAAGCCGGCACACAGCATGGTCCTTCCCAGGGGAGGGAGGTTCATGCTCTTGAGCACAATATTACACGCTCTGTCATCCATGATAGGAAGTTCCATTTCTTGTAGGAAATTTGAATATTCTGATGCTGCAGAGAGAGGACAGGTAAGTTAGGACACAATATCCTCATGGAAACAAATTAATGAGAAGTCTACATGTTTAGAACTATTTCAAACAGATTTTTAACCACATGTAGAAGTAAAATTGTTTTTAGGTGTGAATCATATTCACTTCTAAAAATCAGATACATGGCAGAGGACATTTTAAAAATATTCAGCAGATTTTTAAGGTAACATAGGCAATTGTACAATTGTGGCTTCTCTAAACAAATGCTTAAGTGTTTCCCCAACAGAGGAAAACTTTGGTCAATACAGAAATGTTTTATAACAATCATTATTTTTTGAGACAAGGTGTCCCTCTGTCACTCAGGTTGGAGTGCAATGGTACAATCAAGGCTCACTGTAGCCTCAACCTCCTGGGAGCAAGTGATTCTCCCCCCTCAGTTTCCCAAGTAGCTGGGACTACAGGCATGCCACCATGGTTTGCTAATTTTTAATTTGTGTGTGTGTGTGTGTGTGTGTGTGTGTGTGTGTGTGTATGTGGAGACAAGGTCTTCCTATACTATCCAGGCTGGTCTTCAACTGCTGGGCTCCCATCCTCCTGCCTTGGCCTTCCAAAGTGCTAGAATTACAGCCGTGAGTCACTGCACCCTGCCTAAAATTCTTTATAAAATAAAAAATCACAATGTATTTTTGTCAAGCTTTGAGGTTGACAGATAAAAATTGCATTTATTCAAGGAGTACAAAGTGATGTTTTAGTATATGTATACATTGTAAAATGATTACCACAATCATGCTGATTAACATTACATCACCTCACAGAGTTAACTTTTTTTTGTAGTGAGAATACTTAACATTTACCCTCTTAGCAATTTTCAAGTATTCAATATATTAACTATAGTTCCATGCAGTATATTGGATTTCCAGAACTTACTTGTCATACAATTCCACATTTACACCCTTTGAACAACATCTTCCCTTTTCTTTCACTCTCAAATCCCTGGTATTTACTCTTCTACTTTTTGTTTCTGAGTCTGACTTTTTAAAAAAGTCACAATATTAAAGACAAAGAAGCTTAACTATTGTTACTATTTCCTGATCATCCTTTTGCCTTATACCTCCTCATCTATCACAGGTCTATCCAGCTTCCTTTATCTGCCGTACCTAACCAAATTGGCAGCAGCAGGAGTGATATGAATAGCCTTTTAAGAAGTATAAGCCTTTTGATGCTGAGGATAACCAGAAATCTTCGTTGTGTCAGAAACTAGGGATAAAAAATGATAAATGTACTACTCATGGTCAAGAAAATTATTTCTGCTTCCCCTGGACATACAGAGATCTGGAAGAAGTATTAAGTCATTTTGATGTCCCTTACTCTTGGGAATCTTGCCCCATCCACTGGACAAACAAATAATTCCTGGTTCAACTTTATCATCACTGTCAGGAAGACAGATTGGCTGAACAGCAGTTCCTGAGAAAACAACAACAAAGGCATGAGGTTCATGGATAAGTACGCCATGTTGAATACATTTGGAAAAGTGAAATCTATTGATTTTATGGTTTCTACGCTTTCTTCCTAAATGTAATGGTGATATATTTTAAGTTTTGGCCCCTCCATAAAAACTGTTTTGTATTTATAGAAATTTAGAGAAATGCAGAAAAAGTAAAACAAGGAAAAACATAAGGCCAATTGTTCTACACACTACCATGAGCCCCCCCAATCTACTAACATTTTAGACTATGGCTTTGTTTTGAAAGGATAGTTTTTCACTCAACAGCTATTGAGCACAAATCCAGAGGAATTAGCCAGGCCCCTACCTTTGAGAGATTGAATTAATCTTTAAGATCCTAGAAATTTACCTGGCCATGAGAGGAGCTGTAAAGAACCTGGGAAATTTAGAAAAAATATGGATAATGGTGGGGAGAGACCTGTAATTTAAGAGAAAGTGGCTGAGGATTGATCACAATTGATATCCAAATCTTTAGAGAAAAGCCCAGTAACTGCAACTATGATACAAAAAATAATTTTATATCTAGACATGTGCTGAAAATGTAGCACACTAAAAACAAAGAATGGATCTCAAAAAAATCTAGAAGGAAAAAACCATATTACCAAAAAAGGAATGTTATTGATTTCTCAACAGCAGTAAGTGAATGTTAGAAGATAGTAGAACAAGATGATCAAATTGTCATGTGGCAAGCACTCTTTTAGATCTCAATGAATGAACAGAAAGAAAAATATTTCCGTCTTGGTAGAACCTACACGAGTGTGTATATTTGTGTTTGTGTGTTGGGTGAAGGGAGAAGAAACACATAGCAAATATAATACGTTGTTCAGTGGTAAATAAATGCTATGGAAAATAATAGGATAAAGGAGATTAGTCTGGAGATTAGGGAGAATGGCATGGAAGGAGTCATTTCAAATATGATGATCATGGAAAGTCTCATTGAGCAGGTGACATCTGAGCAAAGTCTTGAAGCTGAGGAAAGGAATCATGCAGTTATCTGGGTAGAAGTCATTTGATGAAGAAACACTCCTTGCTGCAGGATCATGCATACATGTTTAGGGGACAGTGGGAGGCCAGGATGACTGGAGCAGATTAAGTAAGTTTCATAAAAAAATAAACAAATCAGAGGTTAGATTAGGAAAGAGGGTATGTCAGATAATAATGACATTGATTTTCATCTAAATGTAATGGAGAACCATTGAAGTGGTGTGAATAGGGTGATATAATCTGATTTACCTATTTAAAAGTATCATTCTGGCCACTGGGTTAATAACAAACATTAGGAAGACAGAAGCAGCAGCTTCAGTAAATTTCAGAGACCATTAAAATTAATGCAGGCAAGAAATGATGGTAGTATTGCCTGGAACAAGATGGCAAAAACGTGAAGTGAGAGAGGAAGAAGCAACAGGATTTTCTGACGCATTGGATGTACAGTATCAGAGAAGGAAGAATCAAGGATGAATCCAAAGTTTTTTGGATTTAGATGTTTAAATTATTGATCCTGAATGAGATCACTAAGAGAATGAGCACAACTAGAGAAAAAGATGTCCAGGGTTGAGCCTGGGCACTCCAACAATATGAAGTCAAGGAGAAGAGGAAGAATCATCATAGAAGACTAAGAAAGGGTACAATAGGGTAGGAGAATAACTAATGGATTCCCAGAATTCAAGTGAAGAAAATATTTCCAAGAACATATGAGCAATTCTGCTAAAAACTCTTATCCAGAAATATGGGAATTGAGAAGTTACTTTGAATTTAGTAACATAGAAGTCATTAGTGACTGTGACAAGACCAAATTTATGAAACAGTGGAGTGAAAGTCTGATCCACAATACATCCAGCTATGAGAATTGAGGAAACGAAATTGACATAACTAGCATAGATGGCTCTTAGTAGAGGTTTTCTATAAAGGAAAGAAAAGATGGGGCAATAGTTTCCTCTTACATACACTTACGGTTTGAGTTATTCTCAGTATTTTGATCATCTACTATCTCCTGACATTCACTTACTGCTGTTGAGAAATCAATAACATTCCATTTTTGGTAATGTGTCTTTTTCCTTCTAGATTCTTTTGGGATCCTTTCCTTTAGTGTGCTACATTTTTGCACCTGTCTAGATATACAATTATTTTTTGTATCATAGTTGGAGTTACTAAGCTTTTTAAATCTAAGGATTTGGATATCAATTATGACCAATCCTCAGCCACTTTCTCTTAAATTACAGTCACTCTCCACCAATATCCATACTCTTTCTAAACTTCAAATTGAATGTTTATTACACTCTATCTTCTCTGTCTCTTATCCTCATTGTCTCCTCTGGGTAATTATTTCAGATTGTCTAGTTCCATACACCTAATCTAATCTGGTAGATAAGTATTCTACTGAGTTGCTAATTCCAATTACATTTTTATATTTTCACATTTTACTGGCTTATTTTCAAATTTCCCTTTCATCTAATAGTTTCCTCTGGTTCAATCATTTTCAGTACATTTTCACTTCTTTAAACCTTAATATACTCATTTTCTATTCTCTATCTTGAAATTTGTAACCTTTGAAGGTCTGATTCTGATTGTTAATGCTTCGGACTCTATTTTCGATGGCAAATTTCTCTGCATGTTTCTGTGCTCGAATTCATTAAAGCTTTATGGGAATATATTAAAGCTGGGATTTAAATTTCATTGTCTCAGAGAGGATTTATTTTTGCTTCCGCCAGAGGCTGATTACTCACCTGGAACCACTTAAAAATTTTGCCTTGGAGTGTTTGTGCCACACAGGTGATGTCAATTCCAGCATCAAACCTGAGTGAGGCCTGGCTCATGATTACAGATTCTTCTGAGAACCCTCTGTCCAGAGCCAAGGTTGAGACAAGTAAGTGCCCTTATTCCCTCACTTTATGTAGCATAACATGCACAACTCCCTCTCCCTATCTTTCAAAGCATCACCTTTCAGAAATTTCCAGGTTCTTTACAGTTCCCCTCATGGCCAGGTAAATCTCTAGGATCTTAAAGATCAATTTGATCTCTCAAGGGCAGTGGCCTGACTAACTACTCTGGATTTGTGCTTTGTTTTTGGCCATGTAACACTTCCTTTTCTTGCATTTAAAAAAAAGGAGGGGGTCTTTTAGTATTTTACCCAGCAAGTTTATATTACCTGTGTTGAGAGAGTGTTATATATCCTGTTTATAGTAATGACAGAAAGAAGTCTCCAAAAACATTTTCAAATGTTCCAAGCTTTTTGGTTAGAGATGAATATAGGTAGGTAGTTAGAATGGAGCCCAGCCAAGAAACAGGAGTCCTTAAAATACCAGTTGGCCAAAATATGGACTTAACCTAAGTTGTTCATCAGTGGATGAATGAAAAAGAAAATGTAGTATGTACACACAATGGAATATTATTCAGCCATAAAAAGAAAGAAATCTTGTCATTTGTAACAACACAGATGAAACTGAACATGGATATTAAGTGAAATAAGCCAAGCACAGAAAAACAAATATCACATATTCTCCCTCATGTGTGAGCTAAAATATTGAATCTCATGAAGATAGAGAGTAAACCTGTGGTTATGAGAGGCAGGGAAGGATAGGGAGGAGGGGAGGATGAAGTGGGGTTGATTAATGGATACAAATATACACCTGATGTTTGATAGATCAGAGAAATAATTCCAGCGTTCCTAGCATATATAAAAAGATAAATATTTAAGGTGATAGATATCCTAATTACCCTGATTTGATTATATGAATGTATCACATTATCACATGTACCCTGAAAATATGTACTTCTAATATGTATCAATAGAAATAAATGAAAGGGAAAAAAATGTTGGTTATTAGGTTAAGCATAAATAATTTGTGGCTGGGATATGTAGCTTATACAGTATTTTTTTAATAGGTTATAGACTGAACAAAATTATTTTAAAAAGAAACAAAGCTGAGCTATTCTATTACTAGACAGCCACACAGACATTAAAGTTAACTTGTACATAATTAGCAGTTTTCCTCCATTGCATTTTTAATATTCTAACTCTCCATACTCACCAAACTTGACTTTGTGTTTTAGATACAGCAGTGCAATATCAGGACTCATATATTCATGGCTGTTGTATTCAGGATGGGTAATAATTTTTGAGACAGGAATATTCTGTTCCTGCTCATCCTTCTGAGAGAGGCTGTACTCCCCAGAAGTCACAATTATGTTCTTCAGTTGCTTCCTAAAACCAAAGATAAATGTTTCATAAATAGTTGTTTCCCCTACACAAATCTTCTTGGTTTGATGTAATTAAATGAAGAGTGATTAATGTACCTTTAAGCATCCCTGAGTCTTTGAAGAAGGTTTTCTTTATTTATTGAGTGTTACCAATGGTCATATTTTTTTTAATCTAGAAAAAGTCATGGTTTTCGTCATGTTTCCATTTTTCTGAGTTAAGTAATTAAATATTGCCTCCTTTACTTCTTTGATATACAAACCTTAGTTCATACATGCTATGCCGTTTGTAACAGGATATAAAAGTTGCTTTCTAGAACTGTTCCTTCTTTTCTCTTATTAGTACCCTCTATTAATCTGGTCAAATATATGTAATTTCTGCAGCTTTTTCCCACCTAATGATTTAAACCCAGCTGATTAAAACTTTGGAGCATCCATTTAACATTTCTTGTTAATGCTTTATTACAGTAAGTAACCACCACCTCTACCCAAGCACTAAATCCATAAATTATAGATGATGTCTAGGATTGTTTAATTCAGTAGAACAGGAAGCACTGGAAATCTTGGGACAGACACACATTTCTGGGAATCAGGAAGATCAGTGGGTGGGTGCACTGGGAGGCAAAATTAAGAAAGGAACTGAGAATGAACCTGCTATTTAGAGCAACAAATCTCCCAGTCCCATAGCTAGGAATCAAGGCCTGACAAATAATGGAAATCCACAACTTACTCACTGAGGCTGTCCAGGCAGTGTGCTGCTGTAACAACACGATCTCCTTGAATCAAGCTTCCTCCACAGAAGTGGTGCTCATGTGATTTTAGGGAGACCTGCCCGAGAAGAAAGTTACAAACGCAGCTAATATGTCTCCCCACAGATGTATCTCCATCGGAAACACTGGAGATCAACTTTTCTAATCTCACATAATATTCTTAAAATACTGACATAAATTGGATAGTAAGATAGTTCCTATGAAGTAAACTTTTTGGTAGAGAGCTAGAGGGGGTCAGGAGAAAAACTGCAAATCAACGTGGATTCTTGCTTTTGAAACAAAGGAAATATTTCACCGTTTTCTCATTAAGAAATCAATGCCTTTGTTGTACTGACCTGCCATGGATGTCCAGCCACTGTTGAATTTCTCCAACTACTAATTCTAGAGAAGAATCTAGATCCCACGGCAGGTTCCTTACTTTTCATGTTGACCATGCGAATTCCACACTTCAGTCCTGTGTAGAAGAGCACGTGTATGTGTGTGGACACACACAGCCTTATTTGAGAGTTCACTTTACCAAGATTTCCCATTTGGATTTTCCTGGCCTGGCACAGATGTTCTGATAGCACTTAGCTGCAGACTATTGCGTTCTTCTCTCAATATTTTCTTCAGAATATCCCACAGTCACCTGGGTTGACCAGAATTTGCCTCCTGTCTGCTCCCTTTCAGCCTGTGTTACCATTGGACAGGAAGGAGCCAGTGCTACCTCTGGTAGGTGACTTGGGGCTTACTTTGGGAAGATGCAAATTTAGGTTATGTTAAAGATATCAGGGGCCACGTGCAGTGGCTCACGCCTGTAATCCCAGCACTTTGGGAGGCCCAGGTGGGTTGATCACTTGAACCCAGGAGTCCAGGACCATGGGCAACATAAGACACCACCTCTACAAAAAAATGTAAAAATTAGCCAGGTGTGGTGACCTGTTCCTGTGGTCCCAGCTACTTAGGAGGCAGAGGCAGGAGGATCACATGAGCCCTGGAGCTTGAGGGAGCTATGATCGCACCACTGCACTCCAGCCTGGGCGACAGAGCAAGACCCTGTCTCAAACAAACAAACAAACAAACAAACAAAACAAAACAAAGATATTGGGGGAATAACATATACTACTCTGGAAGGGAGATATTTGACTTTAACTTACTTCTGCTTGGTTAGGTTTCCTTGGGGGAGGCTCCTTAGTACACACGATTACCAGGTGTGCCTACAAACTTGAACTCTAGAATCCAAAAAATTTCAAAAAGGAAATCTGGCCCAGGCCTTCCTTTAGGGACATCTGAGCATGCACCACCCCTCACCCTTTCTTCCCAAATGCCTCAGGTGTGGCTATACCACCCTGACTTCCTGAGGCAAGGAGTAATGAAATCTTCCCTCTCCAGTGGCTCAGCCTCCTCCGCAGTCCTGGTGCCCAGGGCCCTGGGCTCACCTAGGCTTCTGGGGTGGCCGATGACCAGCAATAGCAACAAACCAGCACTGGCCAGCACACCCATAGCCTCCATGCTTCGGCCTCGCACGTCCTCCCTCCCTGCAGGCTGTGAAAACTCTGGAGGGAAGGCGGGGCAGCGCCTTTTATTCCCTCCCGTGGCGCCTATGGGCAGCACCTGCCGTGGCGCCTGGGTTCACAGGTGTCCCTCTTCACGATCATTTGATCATTGTGAGCTGCCGCCACTCTCTGGTCGTCCCTGGTGTCACAGCGTCCCGCCACCCAGCCTTAGAGACTGGCGCGAGGTGGCCCAAGGGGCGGCAGGAGTGCTCACATGTGTGCAGAGGTTCCTGCCAGCAGATCCAGAGCATGCCAGTCAGTGGCCTGGAACGCTTAGCCCTGCGAATTCTATCTCAGATTGGGGAATGCGGTCCAAGCTCAGGGGCAATGAAGCTGATTCCCCACACAAAACACAGGCAGGACTGCTGAAAGGTGGAGGCTCATGAAGCTTAGTACAATACTGCCACTTGTGAGAAGCTTATTGAAGCCTTTGACCCTCTAGAGTTTTCAAAGAGTGAATAGGAAAGATCAGGCTCCAAGTGACATCATTTTCTGGGTGGCAGCACTGTCCTCCATTTCAGCAGAATGGGCCAAAAGCTATAGAATCCATCATTTAAGATGATTAAAATTAATCTATTGGTGAGATGTCACTATTTTCCATGAATATTATTTTGTAAGGCTGAATTTAGAAGACAAATAAAGCCAGAATTTGTAATGGTCTTATATTTTGTCAGAAAATCAGGGCAAGGCTAAGTGGACATTCTATATATATATCAAATAACCTGGCCACCAGTCCTCCAGTGCCAGTTGGAGGATTTTACTTTCAAGTGCTCTATTTTACTTTCATGTAAAATAGAAATAAAAGCTTCTTGAGGTAGGAGGGTACATAAACTAAGGGGGACAGGTGGGAGATGAACAGGTAGATGGGAAAACAGAAGGCAGTCAAGGTGGAGATAATGTAAGCACAGGTACAAGCAGGTGACAATCTACTGGGTACAGTGACCTCTGTGACTGCAGGAGAGAACAGAGGGTAAATGGACACTTTTGATGAAAAGCCTAAAAAAAGTGAATGATGCCTGGCGTTGTGGCATGTGGCCTATAGTCCCAGCTCCTGGGAAGGCTGAGGCAGGAGGATGGCTTGAGCCTAGTTCTGGGTTGAATGGCACTATGCCAATCTGGAGTCTGTTCACACTAAGTTGAGTATTAATATGGTGACTTTCCTGGAACAGGGCACCATCAGGTTGCCTAAGGAAAGGTGAACTAGCCCAGGTCAGAAACGGGGCAGGTCTAAACTCCCTTTCAGTTCAGTAGTGAGATCTCACCCATGAAAAGCCACTGCACTCCACCCTGGGCAACACAGCGAGACCTTATCTCTGAAAAGAAAAAAAGATTTTTTTTTTTTAAATGTGACTGGAACTCAAACTTGAAACATACATCTCAAACCTTCTTGTTTCATGAACCTGAAAGCAGTTTCTGTGATTTTTTTTGCTTTGGTTTTTTTAAAACAAGGTCTCACCCTATCACCCAGGCTGGAGTGCAGTGGTGCAATCTTGGTTCACTGCAGCCTCAACCTCCTGGGCTCAAGCGATTCTCCCATCTTTGCCTCTCAAGTAGCTGGGACTACAGGAGCATGCCACCACGCCCGCTAATTTTTTGTATTTGAGGTGCAGTTCACCATGTTATCAAGGCTAGTTTCTGTGATTCTTATGTCCCGAGTTCCACTATACTAAAAAGCTCTAGAGCTCCACTGACCAATGTGGCAGACATTAGCCATATGTGGCTATTTAAATTAAAATCAATTAACAGGAAATCAAGTTAAAAATTCAGTCCTTTAGTCACACTAGATACATTTCAAATGCTCAGTAGCCACCTTGCCTAGTGGCTACCATGTTGAACAGCACAAATATAGAATATTCCGTCATCACCAATAGTTCTATGGGCCTGTGCTGTTCTTGAGAGTAGCACTATTTTCTTTTGAGTATTTATTTCAAGGAAAGACACCTCGAATGACAGTTTGAGTAGATGACTCGTTGGTTTCATGCGTGGGTGTCTAGGGGGTAAGGGGTATCCAGCATGCTCTTAAGGTAAGCAGCTCTTCTGTGAAAAATAAAACATTGAACCTCCAGGCTTCAGTACTGTCCAGGGAATGTCCAGGTGTGGGGGCTGCCTGAACAGTGGCCTTCACCACTCTCCTCCCTGTAGTCATCACATGGGGGTGACCATTTGAACCACCGTGCCAACTCCAGGGCCATGTCTTTCTCCAGTAAAAGCTCAGAGCACCCACATGGACCCAAAGCCCTCTTTCTTTTTAGCAAGAGAGAAGATGAAACCCACCAAAAAGTCTTTACTAAACAAAACGGAAAGAACTAGAAGGTGAACATGTGCTGTGCAAGAATGGTCAGGCCAGCAATATTCAAGTTGCTGGTCATACCATGGCCAGCCCTTGCGTGAGGCTCACAGGTGCTGTCCCCTTTCACTCTTCTGCCCATGGCACACAGCTTTGCAGCATATTCTGTGGTTTCTTTGTTTCAAACCTGGAAATCTCCACGCGGTGGGCACTGTCTCATTTCCTGTTACAGGACAACTCCCTTTTTTTCCAGAGTTCAAAACCCACAGCTTCAACTGAGACCCTATTCTTATATACCAAGGTTTACTCCCTTACAGGCCTCACAGAATAATGCCTTTCCATTAAGTGGAAAAAGAGCCATTCAATAAGAATTACACACCATTAATAGCCAGGCCATAGGCCAGGTTCAGTAGCTCGTGCCTGTAATCCCAGCACTTTGGGACGCTGAAGCAGGGAGACCACCTGAGGTCAAGAGTTCGAGACCAGTCTGGCCAACATGGCGAAATTCCATCTCTAATAGAAACAAAAAAAAATTTTTTTTTTTTTTTTTTTTTTTTACTGAGGCATGGGTGTGGTGGCACATGCCTGTAATCCCAGCTATGGGAGGCTGAGGCATGAGAATCTCTTGAACCTAGAAGGTGGAGGTTGCAGTGAGCCAAGATTGTACCACTGCACTCCAGCCTGGGCAACAAGAGTGAGATTCCATCTCCAAAAAAAAAAAAAAAAAAAAGTCAGGCCATTAGTTTTAGACTCAAATGTTCTAATAAAGTAATGGTTTAAAAATAAATTGAGTTTGTAGTTATATTAAAACATCCAAATGGAAGAATCCTCCTTTTATGTTTAAAATAACTTCAGAAAAGGAAAGGATATCAAGCAGAGGAGTGGGCTGGACTACCCCCAGAAAGTGGTGACTTGTGATGTACAGCAAATCTGTCTTTAATTTGGACATCTTCACTAGCATTGGACAACTGTGATCTGCTATTCAAAAAGCTTGGCTGTGAAGGACAGATGGAGACAGATGAAGGAGCAGCTACAGATAACATGAAATAGAGAAGGATTTTTTTTTTTTCCAAATTGTTTTGGTGTTGATTACCTGTGTATGTGCTTTAAGATAGAGAAGAACTGACAATTTGACAAGAGTCGGCAAAAGAAAGAAGTTAAAAGATGAAGGAGAAGTTAAGGAATGGAATGAAGTTCCATAAGCGGCAAAATTCAGAACCTAGGGTCCTCTTCTTCCATTATGATAACAGGAGAAAAGAAAGGACAGAATTAGGTGCAGGTAAATGTACAGATGAAGTGCAGGGTACTGGGGGATATCTGCTTTCTACCTTTTATTTACTCTGTGAAGAGAGAGGTGACAGCATCTAAGCATGATGGGGGAGTGGATCTGGAGTGGGCGAGTACTGAATTGGCACTGTGTGGAGGAAGGGAAAGAGAGCCGACAGGAAGCACACAGAACAATGCAATGAAATAAGTAAATGAATGAAAGAAGGAAGGAAGATGGTCCTTTTAAAAAAATTGTTAAAACAGACACTCCTGGTGACATGGACATCGGTAGGTACTAACCATGAAGTACTTGAGAGACTGAAACCAGACATACTTATTTTAATCATATTTTATATAAAATAGACATTTACATAAATTTAATCTTGGAAAGACCTAGGCAAAGTATACATCATTAGACTCAATGGGAGAAATACTTTATGGAAGATAAATTCTAACGGGCACAGCCAAAGTAACAAAAATGTACATTTACATACAACTGATCAAAACAGGAAGTATGAAAAAAGAACAGGATGCAAATAATTTCCCCCTGACAAAAGGAGGGATCTGCATGAATTACAGCACATCAAATGATTTCCACATTGTAAAAGCAAGCCATGGCTTCTACAGATATTTTAATTCCTTGGGAGAATGTTTCACCTCATCTTTTTTTTTCCCCAGTAAAGTAACAATCACTGTAGGAATTTTTAAGTGCACAGACTGTAAAATAAGAGTAACTACCTCTGCCATGTTCAAGCATTTGGGCAATTCAGTCACTTTTAGGGTTGTATCATTTACAAAAGGGCAACAGTTATGAATTACCTCATCAGATGCATAGTGTTTTTCAATCCAGATTCAAGAGTAACCATTAGAGTTACTCATTGAGCTTAATGGAAACATCAAACCAACCAGTCCTTTCATGGGTGGTAAACATGACTGAGACACTGGCCAACTTGGCCCAGGTAAGGTGGCTCTTCAGTGGCAGAGCTAGAACTAGAACTCAGATGTCTTGATTCTTGGGCTAGTGTACCCCTTCTATGGACCAGCAAGATAAATAACCCCCCAAAGGACATCACACATATTGAAAACTACCAAATTTGATACATATACATATACAATGTGTACTACTGAGAATGCGAAGAAACTACTGGATTTTTAGACATAGACGTGTCTTTCCAGGTGGGAGTCAATGGTGATCTATGCTTACAAACCAATAATGAGCATATATTGTGGTGGATGCTGATTTTATGAGTTACAGGCCATAAAGACTTTAATTAAAAAGATCAATTAAAATCAATATTTTAATATCAGCCAACTGATTGTTATAAAGATCTTATCAATTCTGTTGTGCCACTTTGATTGATATTAAACCATGCTTTTGATTGCAGTTATTTTCTGTTCTCTTTAAGATACATGGCTACAAATAAAATATTGAGGGAAATAATATTTTTTAGAAGAACTATTCAACATATTTTCCTTTTGTATCAAAGACTTCAAGAATAATCATAAAATGTTATAATATTTCTCTATCTTATTTTTGACACCCTAAGCTTTTATTTTATTCAACTGCAGCCTAAATGCAAGATTTGACAGGTATTTATTCTTTTCAAATGTCAAAAGATACCATCTAGATAGCTAAGTTAAGCTATATTTGGGAGATACCAACATATAATCAAATCAAAGTAAATGTAATTTGGAAACCAGGAACAAAAATTTTTAAAAAATCACCTCTAACTATATTTGTTGTGAATGTCGTTCCTAATATCCTCTAGATTTATTATTTTAAGAAGGTGAACCCACCACAAAATCAAAGCAAAAGTTTCCTTTTTTTTTTTCATAAACAGATTCTAACAAGTACAAGTAAGAAATAATTAACAAAAGCTCATGTGTGCCCCAAATAAAGATAGAGATGTAGGCATAAACTCTATACCACGGACACCTTCTATGAGTCACAAAAATATCAGTCATATATACTGGGCACTTAGTCTGGTACATGCAAATTTCAAGGCAATTCCTCTCCATCTGAGAACCAGGAATTCTGTAATTTTAAGGCCAAATTGTAGTCCAATTGCCACAAGTGCAAAACCACCCCACATAACCACCTATTTGTGAATCATGGAACGATAGCCTCAACCAACCAGTTGTGCCATAAATCATTGTTAAGACTTCTTTGGCTCATTTTAGTATAGATTTAAAAGTAAAAATTGCAAAAGATTATAAACATCTATTATTTTGTAAAAGTTACAAACTCCCATTACAGGTATCAGCCTTGTAGCGATTCTCCAGCCTAGCTGCACATTGGAATCATGGACAGCCAGGATGATTCAACCGGAGATTCTGAAAGGTCCTCAGGTGATTCCAAAGTGCAGCCGTGTTGAGAGCCACTATGTGTGAGGGAACAGATGTCAACTATTAGCTGAATGTAGCTCTTCAATCTGAGAACCTGGAATGTCTTACAACGACAATAGGAAATGCACATTTGCTTTGTTTCTCCTCGCATTACAGTTATTGCGGGCCAGTTTTGATAGGACAGTTTGGATTTTCTCGTTTAGTCTGACTGAAAAACCGTTTCATGAGGCATTTGCACAACCACTGCAAAACACTGCATCAAACTAGGTACCACCTATTACAAATTTCAGATTCTTATGCTAAGGGTTGTGAAGTACTGTAGGAGGTTGGAATTAAAGTGCGACAATTCTCTTTGTTTTGTGATAGGCTTTAAATTAAACAACCCAAAAGGATATATCTCAGGATTCTCTATAATAAAACTTCTTTTCCTCCAAGGCATTTGCATCTTTGGTTTAGTTCACCTATATTGTATCACTGAAACATGTTTTACAAATACTGTTAACAGATCGAAAGCATCTGAATCATTTAAAAAATCCTGAATGAATAATTCATAAGGTTAAAATAAGCTGCTAAAGCCATTCTTGTGGCTTCTATATCAAAGGATACATAAAGAAATGGACACTTATCGGGATTTTGAAGGCAAGAAGAACTGATTCTAGGTACAAAAAAAAGGAGAGGTTAGATGGACTGGAAAAAGAGGGGTGATATATACATGAGGAACTCTAAATGTAGCTGGAAAAAAATAACAAAGCTGTTCAGAGTAACACAATCATAAAATGAAACTCTGATCATTGGTTCAAATGTTCAGCCAGGCCAAAGCAACTCCTGTTTTATCCTCAGCCACTTTCCTTCCTACCCAGAAACTGTTTAGGAACCCAGTGCAAAATGAAAGTGTGGACCTCTTGCTCGAAAATTATTAAGAATTATTAAGAATTTCAGCCAGACATGGTAGTTTATGCCTCTAACCTCAGCACTTTGGGAGGCCGAGGTGGGCATATCGCTTGAGCCCAGGAGTTTGAGACCAGCCTGGGCAACATGGTGAAATCCTGTCTCTACAAAAAATACAAAAATTAGCTGGACATGCTGGCACATGCCTGCAGTATCAGCTACTTGGGAGGCTGAGTTGGGAGAATCCCTTCAGCCAGGAAGGTCAAGGTTATAGTGAGCCATGTTTTCGCCACTGCACTCCATCCTGGGTGACAAAGTGAGACAAAGTGGAACTGTGTCTCAAAAAAATAAGTAAAAATCATTCAACTGAGCTCAGCGTGCTTCAGAGTGCAGGACCCCGTGGGACTGCAAAAATTGCACATCCATGAAGCCAGCTGTGCTCCTCCATTTCAAGAAGGTGCTATCAATCCACACAGCAAGTATACTTTCATTAAGGGCAAACTAGATGCACCTCTATGATGAACGAGGGCACTCCATTTTTATTATAAAGAAAGTTCCATGTATTATTTCATGTTACAAGGACCAAATGAAAATAGTTACAAAATACATTTAATATCTTTGAAAAATAGTATGTGATTTATTTTCTTATATGCACTGTTTTAACTGTGAAACTATTGCATTGGCCACATCTCAGTGAAGGTATTCACTTGGGATAAAAGTATCTGATCCAACAAATAATTACTTTTTTAAAAAAGAGTGCTTACTTTTAGTGTTCAAAAGATGCCAGTGTGTGTAGACAGAGTGACAGTGAGAGAAAAAGAGAGGGAAGGAAAGGGAAAAGGGGTAGGGAAGGATAGGGGGAGATAGGAAAGCACCTACCAGGAAGCAGACAAGTTTCCTGAAGGTCATGTGATCCTTTACCCTCAGAAACTTTTAGGTTGAAATCACCATTTCCATTATTCCAACAAAAGTACTCTCCTATCTTTATTAGCACTTCAAGTAAGGTGTAATAACTGTTCAAAATTTGGGGCTCAGTCTTTTCCATTAAAGTTTTAAGCATGAGTTTTCATTACAGATTATTCTGAAAAGTTGTAATAAAGTCCTAGACATTAGGGCTTCATGTTTTTTCAATCTGAGGGTGGGTTGTTATTTCACAATAAACCCGGGAGTATGTTTCTTGACCCTAGGACTATGATTTTGGGAGGAAGAATATATCTTCATTAAGGTTGTGGACACATTTACGTTATATAACACGAAAAATCTATTAGAAACAAGCGATCATAGTGGTAACATATACATTATTGGATCACTGATGCACACAAAGAGATGCATGCTAATTCAAATTCTGTAATCATTTGCATTTAAAATACTCCCCTCGCCACGCCTTCTGTGGAAATTTTTCTTGTTTACTTAGACTTACTTGGACAAAACAAATAATAACACTGGGCTAGTGCTTCCTGATACTGGGTTAAAAGAAGCAGAAGGCTATTTTTACCCTGCCCTGGCCTGAGCATGTGAATTATGTGAGCTTTTAGGCTATTATGTCTGCGTGCTACCTGGCTCAGCACTACAAACAGTACTGCCTGGAGTGTTTTGGTTTTGTTTTTAATGATGAAGAGCAAATTAGAATCAGGTGTTCCAATTTCTTCACTTCCAAAACATACTACTGCCAAAACACTGAAGGCTGATTCCTCACATCTCTTTAGCAAGTGAATAATCAACACAAATTTTGGAATGGACTGTTAAAACTTAACTATTTTACAATTTAGATTTACATTTTATAAGATCAGTTTTGAAAGCTGATATTAAAACCACTTTGTACAGAGAAAAAAGTGTGTGTATATATATTAATTATTTTATAAGTTATGAAATAAATAACACTAAAAATAAATGTCAAATTGTGAGTTCAACTTTGCCTTCCCTATCTCTTAAATATAAATATATATTTAAAATTTGAATTTAGATCTTTACCCTAGATTTTTAGAGCATTCTCCATAATATTCTCAAAACAAAGAATTCTAGGTATTAATCATTGATGTTCTAAGCCCAGAATTCTCATTAAGCCTAGGAACACAAATAAATAGAGCTCTTTTTCCATCTAGTTAGAATCTATGAAGATTTCTGTGATACATCATAAAGGTTCCTCAATGGGTAAATATATTTTTCAAAAAATAATAAATCTCATGATGTCTGAACATTAAGATAATAAAGTAGGACATTTCTGTCAGTTAATATCTTTAATTTTTATGTAGAATATACTATTTTTTCTCCACCAAAATAACAATATATTTGCAGGCGGGAACATGTATGATTTTAAATGCACTTTTGAAATCTTAGAGTAGAACCACTACTCTAGTAATACTTGTAATAAAATTAAAATAGTTTTAAACACTTCCATAAAGAATCAGGGGTGCCCGGCTCCTTGACTTCCCCCTAGGGATAAAGACATCCATATACAATTCCAGGAGCTTCCCTTTAATTTCTCAAAAAAGCACTAGTAATACTCTTGGATAAAGCTCACTTAGCAATAGCCCTTTTTCCCCACATATTCTGGAAGGTTCTACAAAAGCTATTAGATACTCATTTCTGGTTCTGGAGAATTAAATAAGCCAACTCTTGGTAGGATTTTCCAAATGGCTTACCACAGAGGATTTATCCTCTTTTGAAATATTTCATCCCATAAGGAATAGAAGCTCTGCCTTCACAGCATTTCAAGCTTCTGTATTTCTGGGACAAAAAATGTCTAAACAGAATTAGATCTCCAGATCTCAAAAGCACAGAGATCTATCAAGAGAAATCTGGAGTTAAACCAAACAAAAATCTGTAAAATGTGTAAATGTCGTTCTCCTTCCCTCTCAGACCTTCTTGCCCTTGTTTGCTGTTTTCGTCTTCCTTCATGGAAAAGCAAGTCCTTCAGCACTGGGCTACCAGCAGATGTCCCAAAATGTGTCACCCTGAACTCGGAATGAGCGAAAATCTCATTAGTTGTGCCCCTGCTGATGTGAAAGCAAGGCTTCCATCACTCCCCTTTCAGAGGGACCACATTATCCTATGAGGTTGACTCAAACGGTGCTATGTTTGATCCTTTTCTCGAACTTCTTGTAATCGTTTTTCTAGGCGATCCAATTTGGCAAGATTTTCCTTCAGCAGTTTGCTGTCTGGAACCAATTGTAAGGCTCTCTCATAATAGGCTCTTGCAGATACATATTTTCCCTGGGGGTGAGAAAGAGAGAGCAATTACATTCTGATCCATCACAAAACTCAGAGAACGAAGAGACTAAGAAACTGACCCTCTGCCCAGTTTTGCATTAATGTTCTTGTATGGAAACTCTGTCTGTATGTGTAATTTTATCCTTGTCTATTGGTGCTTTTGGAGACTCTATTTGTTTTAAGCACTAGATCAGCTGGAGAATGTGAAGGAGGAGAGTTATACTGTAAGGATAAATGACAGAAAAACAGATTTTCAATTCTACTAATGCAGGGTGTGAGGTTATCATTTCCTAGTGTCCTCAGGGGGCTAGTACTGTTCCTTTGTAGTTAAATGAAACCATGGCACAAAATTCATATCAGGGGAATGGGGTGGAGGGAGTGGGAGAATAAGAGACGAGAAAATGTTTTTAAAACTGCAAGAAGAATGATTAAATAGTTTGTGTGTCCACTCTATCTGTTTAGTGATATAGCAGTTATTCTAATCTTCAGCTTAAAAGTAAAAGTAACTTTTGCCTAATAAAGTTTTTATGCAATGAAAAGTGTTGATAAGAATGTGAAGTCAAATTTTCTACTACCGCGGGTTTGCAGCAGTATGTACCAGCTGTATACTTTTAGTGCAGTACAGTATATCACTCCTGACCTACTAAACACAACTGTCCCCACCCTCTGTTGGCTTCCAACTGTTTTGTTTGACTCTTCACCTAGCAACCATGTGTGCCTGGTCCCAGAAGGGGTCCCTGGCAACTCAGTCATAGCTATTAGCTTTTTTCAGCACTTTTTCTGCTACTGGATATATTACCTCCCTTATTCGTTCTACCCTCTTTTAGATCTGTATCCTGCAAAGTCTCAGAGCTAAGATTGTTGGAGTTCCCCCCATTACAAAAAGTATCAATTTGTTCCATCTATTTTTATTTATGGCTCCCATGTGGATAAATACCAGTGACCCTCTACATTTCCACCACAATTAAAAATTATATCTCTTAGAGTGAAGACACATGTAGCAACAAGCAACTTATCGAATAAGTATTATCGGTAATACTTATCGAATGCTTACCTATCTTCCAAATACCTGTCAAAAGCTTAGACACATAGTGAGCGCTCAATACGATACTATCATTACTGTTACTAGTGACTATCCAGGCTCTGTATCAATAGTGTCTATTTCTTACTGTATTCACTGGTCATACTGGTGGAAAGGAAAGTGGAAATGACAGAACAAGAAATTGTGCATTAGATATCCAGGCACTGGCATGTACAACAAAAGGAAGTATTAACAATGACTCTGATAAGAAGTTAAACAGATTGCTGAACAAGTGGGAACTTGCATTTGTTATATTCAATTATTATTGTTTTCAATTCGAGGATATGTCTTCCAAATGTCCTCTGATTTTTATTAGCCTTAGCACTTACATGCAGACAACTGTACACTTTTGGGTCTAAGAGTGCTCTCACAATCTGTTTTGTCTGCAGTTGATTTTGAAACGATTCTTCCAGGAGGCTCCTTGAATGTTAGCCCCAGTCAAGGGCCTTGGGTTCTTCTTCTCTGATCACCAGGCTTCTCTGTCCTTTCTCACAAAACCCAGTTCCTTTTCTCTTCCTCAAATTGCCCTTTTCTGAACTAAAGTAGAAGCTCTACTTTTTTTCCTCTGTAAAGCAGGCTGGAGGGCAGTGGTGCAATGTCAGGGCACTGACATTGTCTCCTGGGTCCAAACAATTCTCGTGCCTCAGCCTCCAGAGTAGCTGGGACTATAGGCGTGTGCCACCATGCCCGGCTAATTTTTGTATTTTGTTAGTAGAGAAAGGGTTTCACCACGTTGGCCAGGCTGGTCTCAAACCCCCAACCTCAGGTGACCTGCCAGCCTCAGCATCCCAAAGGGCTGGGATTACAGATGTGAGCCACTGTGCCCAGCCTAGAAGCCCTATTTTAAAAAACAGTTATATCCCTTAAGTCAGTGTCTCCAATTCCCTAGATGCTAGGTAAAACATCTGAATTATCCAATTTCCAGAACTGTGTTCACTTGGTGGCCACTAATCACAAGTGGCTTTTCCAATTTAAATTAGTTACAATTAATTAAAAATTCAGTTTCTCAGTTGCACCAGCCATATTTCAAGTGCTCAATAGCCACATGTAGCTAGTGGCTACTGCCTCAGACAAGGCAGATACTGAACATTTCCATTGTCACAAAAATTCTGCTGGACAGCACCATTCTAGAAAATGCATATTTACAAGGTCAGGAGATTGAGACCATCCTGGCTAACACGGTGAAACCCTGTCTCTACTAAAATATATATAAAAAAATTAGCCAGGTGTGGTGGCCAGTGCCTGTAGTCCCAGCTACTCATGAGGCTGAGGCAGGAGAATGGTGTAAACCTGGGAGGCAGAGCTTGCCGTGAGCCAAAATTGCGCCACTGCACTCCAGCCTGGGCGACAGAGTGAGACTCCATCTCCAAAAAAAGAAAGAAAATGCATATTTACTGTCATGAGGCAGTACTGAAAATCAGACTTTGTGCTATAGCCTGGTTGATGCAACTCTTTGATGATAAAAAATGTATTATAATTTCTTGGTCCACTCATTTCATCTTATATGTAAGACTTCATAAGAAGCATCACTTTTTATAACCAAGTGTCATGAGCAAGAGATAACTATGACACTCGCTCCTCTCTCCCCCATCTCTTTCTGCAACCTCCTTGCAAAGTACTATATTCCAACTCTCAAGACCTTGCTGGAGCTCTCAGGCCTGCCTAAGCTTCCCCCAGGTTCAGGGAAGGAGCGAGGCCTAGGAATGGGATAACAATGCCTGATGCACACATTACCTGGCAATGCAAAACACAGAAAGTTCATAATTATCTTTTAGGCTTCATAAAATGACAACCCTGCATTCTAATAGTGGCATGAAAATGACCACATCTGAGCCATGTGTCTGCTCTATATATTTACATTAGATTGCATCACATAAACTAACTGATATCAGACCAGTTTAAAACTACAAAGGTGGCAATTTTGTATTGGTCAACCTAGTACATGATGACCACAAAGACAAAAAACAGGATAAACTAATGTTTACTCAGCACTAATTATATTTTAAAATAATGTAGTAAATAGATCCTTCTTTAATCTCTAGACACTTTCCCAAGGGAAGTACTTCCTAATTGAAAGCAACGGGTTCACCTGTTAAAGAGTGCAGTAGACATACTATTTTCTCTGTTATTTCCAGACTTCTTGGGGACACTTTTGAGTGTATTTGTTGCACTTTTTCTAATTAACAATTAAACCCATTGTTTTCGCTGCAGACACACTCCATCTGAAAACATACTGAGCACGCTGCAGTCATTTATCACTTAATGACAAAGGTACCTTCTGAGAAAGGCGTCATTAGGTGATTTTCCTTTTGGCAAACATCATAGGGTATAGCCACATAAACCTAGACGAAATAGCTTACTTCACACCTAGACTATATGATAAAGCCTATGGATTCGAGACCACAAACCTGTACAGCATATTAGCGTACTGAATACCGTAGGCAATGGTAACACAGTGGTATTTGTGTATCTAGACATATTGAAACACAAAAAAGATGTAGTAAAAACATGTTATTATAATCGTATGAGACCATGAGACCATCATCATATATATGATCCACCTTGGACCAAAATGATGTCATGCACAACATGACTGTATTTGAAAATGTAACTATTTAGTATATGATTAAAAATATTTAAAATTATCATTTTACTCTTTTAAAGGAAGTTCATTCTATGTTTCCCAACTAGATATTACTGGATACCCTAGAATATCATTAAGATCAGAGCTTGGGCAATTTGGCTCTGATAAATATCATGCCTGAATTCACCATCTATCAGATCAAAGCTGTCAGTTGCAGGGTAATTATCCCATTAACCCCTCCCATTTGTGTAGTCATGGGTACTCTTTTTTGTGTGTGTTTCCAAGAGTGATCAGTTTCCACTTAACAGTAAAACCCATTAGGACTTCGTTAAAATTCTAATCACTACACTGCTATTTTGTCAGTGCAGAGACTGAAAATCTGTTAGCTAAACAAGAGTGGTTCTTTAAAAACATGTTGAATCATGGAATTTCTCTGCTCAATGTCCTCCAAAAACCCTGACTCCTTTGGCATAAAAGCCCAAGTAACTACAAACTCCTTGAAGGCCTGCATGATCTGACCCTGCACCCTCTCTGACCCCAGCTTCTCCCATTTCCTTTTCTTTGCTCTCTCCCTGCCACACTGCCACCTCACTACTCTTTAAACAACCGGCATGCTCAAACCTTAGGGCCTTGGCACGTGCTTGTGCTCTTTCACTACTTCGCCACACAGCTTACTCCTTCAGGTCTCTGCTCAAATACTACTTTGTAACGGAGGCCTTTCCTAACCACCTGAATTTAAAATTTTAGCCCTTATTCCCTGGCATTCCAATGTTCTTTCTCTTTTTTCTCCTTAGCACTTATCACCATCTAATATATTTTATACATATACATATGTACATATGTATGCATTAAGCATTCATGTATGTATATAGTAATATACCACCTCTTCCTCCTCCTCCTTATATTAATATATCTCCTCCTGCTAGCACCAGAAGAACAAGAATTTTTGTCTTCTTGGTTCATTACTGTATTCCCAGTGTCTGGAAGGGGATCTGGCACATAGGATGTTTGCCATAAATGCTTAGAAAATGAATGGATGGATGGATAAATGAATGATGGCGAATCATTCATTGCATTAGTTACAGATAATAGTCCCCCAGAGGTCACTTTCAATTCTTGGGAAGACTCACCCAAAGGTAGTGCTTTTCCTTTGGAAAAACAAAACAACAAACAAGCTTGCTTTTCAGTAAAAAATTAGGGAGAAAACGTATATTAGATATAAGAAATAGAAAGTAATATTCTAAGTAACACTTTAATCTTGACAGTGAGTTAAACTGGGAAGAAATTAAAGTATACTGAGCTACTGAGCTTGAACAAGGATTTAGTTCCCATAAACAGATTTTATCCGCTGTGTGATACTTCGGTTAGGTACATATGATTTTCTTCATGGTTAGAAAAATCATAAAATCTAATTTATATAGATTTATTTTTAAAATAGCTTCATGATATTCAATATCTAGATAATGCAAAGTGAACATAAACTGAGCTATTTCACTTTTAAACTCCCATGCCTTTGATATTCAAGTGATTTCAAAAAGGAAATTAACAATAGTTCCTTGATCCGTTAAGAAAGAAGAAAGACAGAAAGAGAAAACACAAGGGGGAAAGCCCGGTCCACATGGAAGTGAATTATTCTCCTACCTTGATGTGTTGGATGCCACCCATGTTCATCCAGGCCTGTGCTTGGTCTGGATTTAGTTGCACAGCTGCTCTATAGCTCTAAATAAATAAGAAATAGCTTCAGGTTAGGAAACAAATCCCCATCTTTAACGCTCCAGGATTGCCAAAACCACTTTCTTCACATGTGAAAATTTAAGGTATTAATACAATGAAACCAGCCGCTACTAGTTCACAGGAGACCCTGTTTATTTCTATTATTTTTCAAAGTTGATGATTCTAAAGTGGAGGAAACTGAAATGTATAATTTCCCTGCAGAGCTAACCTTTGGACTTAGAGAGACTGAGGATGCCTGCAGGGAATTCTGGTGATTTCTATGATATCCTATCATTTTCAACTGTCCTTGACCTGCAAGAAAATTGTACTTTTTGGCCTTTTTTCACTGCAAATGGAATTGGTAAGAAAATTCTTTTTACAATGACAGAATTTTGGGGTAGTCTTCTAAGCAGTTTAACCCTAATGCAGTATGCCCTTTCACAATATAACTGACCTAGATGTTCAGCCTATGCTGAAATTCTTCAAATGGATCACTGCCTCTTTAAGAACGTCTACTTCACTAGGGGATAGTTTTATTCATTAGACATTCTTTTTTCCCCTGCCATATGAAAAGTCTTCAAACGTTTAAAGGGAGTTACCTATCCCTCAAGCACTTTCTTAGGCCTGAATAACATGGATCCTATTAAATGTAGTATCAGTGATGTGTGGTATATTTTTAACATTACGCATGTTTTGCATCAAAGGTATGCTCACCATTGAGTCTCAAGTGGTCACCTGAAATAAAGCCACAGGTTAAACGCGTTGCCTTTAATTACAAAGCTAAGTATTTGTGCATATATTTTAATGTTCCCTGCTATTTTCATTAGCAAGAATATGACCAAACAGATCCATCAAGTAAAATCTGGTCCATTCTCCTCTACTTCAGTTTTAAGGGAAAGAAAGAAATGCTAAGAAACCATACTTTCAAAAAGCTGTTAAAATAAACTGAAAGGGTGTGTCTCTTGGATTAATTTATATCAGCAGAGACGGGAATGTAGTGTAGGAGAGCTGGATTCAAACCCTGATGCCGGCCGGGCGCGGTGGCTCAAGCCTGTAATCCCAGCACTTTGGGAGGCCGAGACGGGCAGATCACGAGGTCAGGAGATCGAGACCATCCTGGCTAACATGGTGAAACCCCGTCTCTACTAAAAAATACAAAAAAAAAAAAACCAAAAAAACTAGCCGGGCGAGGTGGCGGGCGCCTGTAGTCCCAGCTACTCGGGAGGCTGAGGCAGGAGAATGGCATAAACTCGGGAGGTGGAGCTTGCGGTGAGCTGACATCCGGCCACTGCACTCCAGCCTGGGCGACAGAGCGAGACTCCGTCAAAAAAAAAAAAAAAAAAACCCTGATGCCATCTCTTACCCATTTCTGTGACCTTGAGCAAGATATGAATTTTAAGCCTGAGTTTACAAAACTATAAAATAATGGTAATGACCATGCCTTTCTTGTAGGATTCCTGTGAAGATTAAGTTACAAAATACATATGAATCATGCATAAAGTGCTAATACATTTTAGCTGTTTTTATGAATCAATGGCCATATATATATACATATATATGCAAGAATTTATTCACACATAAATATTCACAAGTTATTAATAATGTTCACATTAGTTATAAATAACTTAAGAATAAAGATATTGAAAATGTTCAAAAGGCAGAGAAAATCCTACAAATTCTGAGAAAAATGCTTACAATTTTTCAGAGAAAAATGCCACAATTTCTGTTTTTGTTTAAAGGGTTCACATTCAAATGAGCTTTCCCAAATATCTTTCCATGTGTTTTCCAATAATATATTAAAAGTCACTCACTTGTTTATTTCCCAACACAGTTGTATCATTTGAGATTTCACTTTTCCTATAATATATTTAGTATAATTTTATGACTTCATTAATTTGTGGCTTTACCAGATATAAGGAGAAAGCATTTAACATTGTTACATATTTTTAAAGTATGCAACACTAACATTTCTATTTCTACTTATAAATGTCTTCTTGAGTTTAACCTGTGAATAAGTTTTATTCCAAAGCCGTAGATACTGAACACCTTATAAGATGCAAAACACTGTTTTAGAACAGAGAAGAATGCAGCCCCTCTCTACAAGGAAAGTCCAATCTAATTGGGGAGATAAACTACGCAAGGATTTGTACTTGCCTGTACACACAGAGACACACACACACATACAGGGGTTGGGGGACGGACCTAATAGTACAACATAATATGTGACACTTTCAAATGACTGGTACCTTCATGAGACAGTCCATGCTTTTTAAGAGTTCAGAAGAAGTAAGGTCACAGGGAATAAGGATGGTTAGGGAGGGCTTCCTAAGGCCAGGAGGACAAAGACTGTATCTTGGTGGATGAGTGGAAATCTCATCTTCCAAGTCAAGAGAGGGCGTTTCAAGGACATGTGGAAATGTCCAAGGCTTTTCAGGTACTAGTCCAGCTGAAATAGAAGGTTCTTGCAGGCAGAGAGACAGAGAGAAGCTAGTTTGAGACCAAAATGTGGAATACTGTGAACGTCAAGTTAAAAATAATTACTCAGAAAAATAAATGTGTAATTCTGAATAGTCAAGGGCCAGATGCTCAATGATAAAAAAAACACAAAACTTTATGTCAATTAGTCAAAAAACTCACTCACTCCACAAACATGCCAGTGACCTTAGATCTTACTGTACATGTTTCCTTAAAGATCAAAAGAGTATTAATTTCAATGAAGAGTTTATACCTCAAAAGCTTTGTCAAGAAGGTTCTGCTCTCTTAGTTGGTTTCCTTTTGTGAAAAAAAGTTCAGAAATGACTTTTGGGTCCTTTGGTTTCAGCTGGAGAGCCTTGTCTATAACATCAAGTGCCTGCAGAGGTTGGAAATTAAGACAGGATAAATGCTGATTAGGTAAAGAAAAACTTACTTAACTGATAAAATTTATACTTTTTGTTCCTATGTGTCAGCAGGTATGGTATGTGATAATCAAATACAATTCTTGGTCAGGCGTGGTGGCTAATGGCTGTAATTCTAGCACTTTGGGAGGTTGAAACAGGCAGATTGCTCCAGTAGCTCAAGATCAGTCTGGGCAACATGGTGAAACCCTGTCTCTACAAACAAATACAAAAATTAGCCAGGTCTGGTGGTGCGCACCTGTAATCCCAGCTGCTGGGGGGACTGAGGTGGGAGGATCTCTTGAGCCCTGGGAGGTGGACCTTGTAGTGAGGTGAGATCATGCCACTGCACTCCAGCCTGGGAATCAGAGGAAGGCCTTTCTCAAATATATATACATTCTTCATTATCTTTGATTTTCTCACTGGGAATTAGTGGCCCTGACAAAATAACTTTTTTACACTCCAGTTTTCTCATGTATCGATGAGTGGCATTAAAATATCCTTGATTACTTTACAGGGAGGTGGTGTGATACAGTTGAAAGGAAACAAGATTTGGCATCAGACGTTTGCCCTGAACATGGGTCCATCGGGACCACCCCACCAGTCCCTCTCAGGTCCTAGTGACCATTCTGCCCCCAGCACCTACTGACCTCGCTGCAGCCAAAGATCCCCTCAAAGCAACTATCTATCATGTTGCTCCTCTCCACAGAAACCCAAAGCTTCTCCCAGGGTAAGGAACAAAACCCTTGGCCTGGCCCCAGAGAGTCTCCTCCCAGCAGCCTGTGCTTGCGTTCCTACGGTACTCCCGCTCCCTCATGCCCATTCCTCAGAGAGGCCCCTTGCTGCTGCCACAGGGCTTTTCATGTGGGTTTCCCAGACCAGAATCCTTCTTGCTTCTTCCTCTGCCTGTTAACTCTTATTCTTCATCCAGCCCTCACCTTCACGTCACTTCACAGGGAAACCTGGCCTCCCAGAGTCATCAGGTCCCCTGATTATATGCTCTTTGGGACAGGTAGCTCTTCATGATATCCCTGGGCACAGCTATCACTCTACATTTGTTTTGCGAGTACTTGTTTAATCTCCTTCTCTATGGGTTAGCTCCACGAAGACAAGGGCAGTGACTTTTTGTTGTTTTTCATACTACTTTATTTCTGATGCTTACTACAGTGGCCAGAACATAGTAGGCCTTCAACAATTCTTTTATTGAGTCAATTTATAAATTTACTGATTATGTGACTTTTAAAATGGAGATAAACAATAACAGTTGTGACATCGGGTCACCCTGTGTTTCCTTCTTAGATACTGTTTCATGTAATCTTATATATTCCTCTTCTATATTGTTTTATGTAATCCTCATAACAACCCGGTAAAGGATTACATAAAACAATATAGAAGAAGGAAAATGCAAAATAATAAAGCATATAAATGTTGGTCTTGATCTTTATAGACTTAGCTGACAACAAACTGAGACAATACCACATAAAAGCTTTACATCAAGCATAAGCCCAGAAAATATTATTACAAGGGGACATCTTAGGTGTTAAGGGGATATCTGTGAAAAGTTTCCACAAGATAGGATACGCTGACTGATAAGATTTAAGATCTCCCAGGCTTATAAACATGCAAACTCAAGAATCATTTAGGTGCACCCCATGTTTAACCCATGAATCCAAAGAACTCAAAACAAGGTCCTTCTTTACCTTGTCGTGGTTCTCCTGCTTGCTATAGATGGCTGACAAGAGGCGATAGCATTCAAGGCACCCGGTCTCCTCTGACACAATGTGATTGGTCATCTTTTCAGCTTCTTTTGTCTGACCCATCACGGCCAAAACCTGAGCCTACAAAACCACATAGACTTTGGCTTAGCAGAGACTTTATTACCTTATCAAATAAAGCATCCCTGAATAGAAGCATTCAGAATGCATTCCTGACAAACATGCTCAGGATCAATTTAGTGACTCATAGAGAAGGCTGAATCACCAGTTTTCAGGTTTTGACTTTTTGCTGTTTGTTTCTTTACTTAGTTTTGTGCATCCGTTTGTGAGTGAATGGCAGAAACACCAAAGATATCCAATGAAATGGCTTGTGGCTTTTAAAAAAGGTTGACTAAATATGTCAGAAGAGAAAGAATTTCCTCTGATTTTTATCAGAACAGTGTGTTTATAGCAAGATAACAAATTTGATGTATTGCACATTTAAGGAGTGAAGTTCCAAATACTGAGATAAAAATTTTGTTGGTATGAATGTTAATTTTCCTGAGTTTAATAAATATACTGTGGTTATGTTAGAGAATGTCCTTCTTAGAAACTATTTGCAAATGTATTTAGAGATAAAGGGGAATGATATATACATCTAATTTCCACATGGTTCAGGAAAAAAATAGCACATACTAATAACAGGTATATACAAACATACATATCTAAATATGCACACATATACATGTATGTATATACACGTCTACATGCATACACAAGGGAGTGATAAATGCATCAAAATGTTACAAAGCATTGGATCTGGATGAAAGGGTATATGGTAATTTTTTACTGTTATTGCAACATTTTCTTAAGTTTGAAGTTATTTCAAAACAAAAATGCAGTATTTTTGGTGTCCATGTCTCTAGAGAATGGCTCTAATATTGGCTGTATGAATATTCATACAGTGGATGTATTACGGCATTCCAGCTCCAGTTTTGAGGCGTGAGGACTACAACTCTCTCTATGGCTGGCTGTGCTTAGGTTGCCAACTTCATTTTCTTTCATCCTACTCACCAGGGCCAAGCGGAGCTCTCTTTGAGAAGGCTGAAGTGCTGCAGCTTCCTGGTAAATCTGCAAAGCCTCTTCGTATCGGCCAGTGTTGTAATACAGTGCTCCCAAAGGTGACAATATCTCAGCTTTGTGTGCCACCTGCAGGGCGCTGAGTTTGGAGAAAATCTAATTGACATTTCTCTTCTAATAGGTACATTTCCAAATATCTAGGCTTAGATTTAGGGATGACTGTCCATGGTCTGAACCTCTGCTCCACTATGGTCTTTGTTTTTATATCAAGAACAAGGTTTGTGGCTTTTTCTTTTCTTTTCTTTTTTCTTTTTTTGAGACAGAGTGTCACTCTATCACCCAGGCTGGAGTGCAGCGGCACAATCTTGGCTCACTGCAACCTCTACCTCCCAGGTTCAAGTGATTCTCCTGCCTCAGCCTTCTGAGTATCAGGGATTACAGGTGCCTGCCATCAAGCCTGGCTAATTTTTGTACTTTTAGTAGAGACGAGGTTTCATCATGTTGGCCAAGTTGGTCTTGAACACCTGACCTCAGGTGATTCGACCTTCTTGGCCTCCCAAAGTGCTGGGATTACAGGTGTGAGCCACCACGCCTGGCCAAGAACAAGGTTTTTACAAAATGATCATGATGCCATACTTGGAACGTAAGATTGTCTTATCGACCTATCAATAGAGAAACTGAGCCCCAAGGGTCTTTCCCATCAATTATATGATGAATTTGTTCTCATGTGTGCATAGTTTTTCATGTATTCTCATTTTTAAAATTGCTATTTATGATTGGGGTTGCAATCTGTGGCTTCAGAAAACAACAAACTGACTAAAGTGGGAATTAAATTTCAACCTTGGTTCAGCACTATAGTCTAATCAGCAAGCCAAAGTCATGAATTATGATCCCATTTATATTGTTGTGGTTGCTTTCTTTGGAGATAAGAATTTGTATTACTCGAATTGGCAAAATTTGCTAGTATTCTGACAGCACACCTATTCCCATTAACTAAGAAGCTGATGAGCGATTGCTGAGGTTCCTGGCCAACTTATAAAGCCAAGAAAGGGAACTTTACCGCTTGTACCATTCTTCAGCCATGCTGTTCTCTCCCAGTGACCTGTAGAGTCTTCCCAAGTTCACCATGGCCACGTGATGACTGGGGCTAAGTTTGATGGCCTGTTGGTAATGGGCCACTGCCTTTTCTGGTAAGCCTGTAACCAGTGATAGGTTGGTAAGAGCAGAACATGTCTTTTTATAAAAGACACAAACTTTTCACGTTCTCTTCTGACTTACAATTCTTTCTCATTATTACAGAGTTATACCAAAATTATTCAATATGCAAATTAGCTTGCATTTTAGCTTCTCATCCTGGCCACTGCCTAACTTTGAACCATTTCACTGTTCATTCATACTTCCAAAAAAATTAACAAAAAAAGCAGTAAAAACTAAAACCTATTCTTTTAATTATATATATTATTTTAGTCGAAATTTTTCTGGTCATTGCTCTTGCTAATAGGATGTCTTCAGATTATTAGTGATTTTTTTTTTTTTTTT
>NW_012114364.1:2040004-2062607 GCF_000951035.1 Colobus angolensis palliatus | reverse complement strand
AAAATGCAGAAATCACCGGTCTTCTGTGTCCTTCGCGCTGGGAGTTGGAGACTGCAGCTGTTCCTATTCGGCCATCTTGCTCCGCCCCCCAGATTCGGTATGTATTAGTGATTGTTATTTATCCAAGATATAACTGGCCCTCATTATATAAAAAAACAGAACAGGCTACCATAGAAATAAAACTGTCCAGAAGCAATTTCTAAGGGTCTGTGTCAATGAACTATACTGCAACATAGCAATTGAAGCATTGCTTTAAATAACACATATCAGCTCTACAGTGAAAATCTCTTTTAAAATCATGCACTTTCATTTGAATGGTACTTAATTAATAAGACTTCCAACATAAAAATGCCACCATGCACTTGTCCAATGCATTATATATTTTTAAATACTTTTGTTTGTATGGTTTCCGCAGGTAGTTTTTATACAATTTAGCTGCCTTTTGATACTGTTTAGCTGTTTATCAGGATTTAAGAGATATTTAAAAAACCACACACAAAAATTTTCCACTTTACAGATACAGACACTAAAGTGCAAAGATATTCACAGACTTGATGAAGATCCCAAGGCAAGTGAGAGTAAGGCCAGAACCAGAATGAAGACTCTCCAGTCTGATAGGTTTCTTTAAAGTAGCTTCCTGGTGAAACTATAATCAGGGACTAAACTTTAGAACACTGTGAAGTTCTAAATAGAATTGAATGTTTATTATCTACATAGAAATCTTTTCAAGTGTAACTGTTTGAATACAAGTTTGACTAGGAGGTCCCTAGGAGCCTCTGTCTCTGAAGGCAGAGGCTCAATGTCATAGGGTGGTCAGGGAGTTATCATTTTTAGGGGTGTGGTGGGGTGGGACTGTTGTTGAAGTAAAAGGAGGAGGGTTAGACCGGCCCAACTAGAGGTTTCTTCTGGTTTTTATATTTTTAAGACAATGTATTATTATGTGGCCAATGAACCAGCAGGTGGCACTACACAACCATTTTACACATGCAAAAAGAAGGTAAGTCTCTTAGATGTATCAGAATGTAAATTTTATATTCTGTAAAACAAGAGAGCTCCAAATATCCTTGAAAATAAAACCCCTTTAAGCATTGCATATTGAAAAACTAATTAAACTAAATTTGACTGCAGGGCAGCTAGTCTAGTAATCAACAGGAACAAAGTGGTGCTTTGACCTTACATTTAAATATAATTTCATTATTTATATGTACTTGTTGCATGCCAACAGCATAGAGGCACTACGTAAGTCATAAAGAAAAGATAATTCACACCCTGTAATGTTCTGCATTAAGCAAGATAAAGTAAGTGTATTTTACATAGCACCTGTCATATAAGAGCATCGTATCAATTTTAATAATGCAGTTTCTATAACGTAAATCAAGGAAGGAATGATGGAACAATTCTGGAGGCTTTTAAAAAACATGTCATAGAAAAGTATTTACCATCTGCCAGTAACTGCTTTCAGAGGCAGGTTCTGCATCATTGTAGAGAAACATTTCATCACCATAGATTTATAAATATACATAAATAATATTCAAAGAAGACTGGGACTCATTAAATCATAAGGCTACTTCCTGTCACCTGGGGAGTTTTCTGTAGAGAAATGAGTATAAGAATGGGCAGATTTTACTGAATCGAGCTTGAAGATTCAGAGAAATGACAGCCCCAAGGTACAATGACTGTCAGTAGTGTGCGCTTCCTGCCAAGCCCAGTGAATTTTACTTCTGAGGATTATTTGCCTTCCATTTTGCTGGATAAATAGTATTAGCTAATCTCAGCAATACAGTTTCTCTTTAATTTTACTTACCAGTATCAACTAAGAAAACCCCATAGTTGTTGTGTAAATCTGAGCTGTCTGGACAGTTCTTTATTCCAGCCTGGTATATTTCTTCAGCTTCTTTAAACCTCTCCTTTCAAAGGAAACAAACAAACAAAATAAGTGAGAAAGCTTTTTAAAACCAGCAAATAAACTGATTATTAGGAGCAGGAAAAGCAAAGAAAAAAAAATCTTACTACGCACCTAATATACAACAGGCACTGAGATAAGGCACTATGAACTTTGTTTGAATTAAAGGCAATATTAACTGTGTACAAAATACCCAAAATTCGTATCTGTATTTAGTTCCCTTAGGGCAAAAAAGATGATGTTGTCTTAAATGGGACCTTTGGAAGGATATGGACCTGTACAACATGCGTGCCTACTGGTGAAAAAGGCCTGAAAATAGTTGTTTGAATAGGATGCCCTTCACCCCGGTGACTCTCCATATGAAAACGGGGGATGCACAAATTGTGGAATGTTTTTAGAGGTGGCAATGTGGCTGGGAGGCAGGGCAGTCTGGGGAATTTGTTTTCTAGCTGCATTTGCATAGATGACACTCTTTTTATCTATATCCTATACTGTACCGTGTTGTTTGGGGAGGTTTTTGAGGCAAGTAGAGAGGGGAGGCTGATGCAGATATTGTGGAGGGCTCTACTTGAAGCGTGTCTACAGCCCACCAGACTGGTGGCTACTTCCCATACTCATTCCATGCTTTCCACCTCTGAGCTGTTCCCTCCAACAGGATTATATGCCCCCTCAAGGGCGTACCTCCAAACTGTGTGGCAAGGTTCAGGTCGATCACCACATCTCTCATTCTAGGGCTCCAGTTCTAATTGCCCTTGTGTTCTATTTGTCTAAATATTCACTTTAGCAAACTTTGGTAATTCTGAGTTACTTTTTAGGTTCTTTTTCTTTCTTTCCTTCCTTCTGTCCCTCCCTCCCTCCCTCCCTCCATCTCTCTCTCTCTCTCTTTCTTTCTTTTCTTGTTTTTTGAGACAGAGTCTCACTCTGTTAACTTGGCTGGAGTGCAGTGGGGTGATCTCGGCTCACTGCAACTCCTGCCTCCTGGGCTCAGGTAATCCTCCCACCTCAGCTCCCTGAGTAGCTGAGATTACAGGCTCGTGCCACCATGCTCAGCTAATTTTTGTATTTTTAGTAGAGATGGGGTTTCGTCATGTTGGCCAGGCTGGGCTCAAACTCCTGGCCTCAGGTGATCCGTCTGCCTTGGCATCCCAAAGCGCTGGGATTACAAATGTGAGCCACTGCACTTGGCATTTTCAGGTACATTTTGTCACAACCATTATAGACTGTTATGTCACACTTACTTTTACAATACAGAAGGTGAAATATAATTAATTAATCAAAACTTCTCAGATACTAAGACTTACTTACCCACAAGTAAACAATGTCATCTTTTCCTAGTACTTCTGCGAAGGTCAGGTAAAATAAAATGATTTGGCACAAAGCACATGCCTGCTTTAAAATATATATATATATATATATATATATCCTGAGTATGGACATTTTCCACAACCTTATTTTAAGTTACTCCTACTGAGCATTGAACCAGACATATGACAAAGGAACGCAGAACAACAATGTCCTGAGACATGACATCTTAAGCTTGTGATTAAGTGTAAGATATTCACATTGAGGGCTGAACAATAAGCCAAGAAGCCCAAATCTGATCTGACCCAGAGAGGAACATCTATTTTACACTCTGTAGAATGACCAGTGCCAGCTATTTGAGTTCCTACATTTTTAAGTAACATTAGGGAACAAGGTGTGGTTTGTCAAACTTCATCCCCACTCCAGCAAAAATAAGCATCCATGTCTCTAAAAGTGTGTTTTTTTAATTGCCAAACTCAACAAATTATCAAATTCAAAAAATTTAAAGATGAATTAAAGTCTCAAAATATTTCCTTTCAATCTATTGAAGAGAAGAAAAGCTTTCTGAAGCTCTCGTCCATTGAAGGACTGACAGTGTGTGTATGTGTGTGTGTGTGTGTGTGTGTATGTGTGTATGTATGTATGTAATGAAGACAAGCAGAACAGACATTATGTAACAACCTGAGAAAATTAACATCTAGAGAGTACCATAAGGTATATATTCATGTATCCATTCATTCCACATACATTTACTGCAATGGCTATAGAAGTATGACACAGTGGTTAAGAACGAGGCTCCCAAGGTTTGACTGCATGGATTCAAATCCAAGCCCCACCATCTACTGTCTGTGTGACCTTTCTTACCCTCCATGTGCCCCAACTATAAATCAGGGATAAAAATCGTACTTATGTTATAGAGTTGTTTTGAGGAATAAATCTATTAAAATATTTGAAACACTTAGAACGAAGCTTAGTACATGGTCAGCACTTTGGTTTATCATGCTGGCCTTTATCCTTACTTATCCAAAATCTCATAGCTACATGGGGACAGAGAATAGAAGCTAGGTTTTCAGTGGGCCAATAGGGAATTGGGGAGCCCTGAATAAAAGCAGTATTTTTGGAAATAAACAAACATGGCTCTGGCATAAAAATAAACAGTTATACTTTTGGGTATTCGTCCATCTGTTCAACCGTCCAACCTGTCCCTCCCTACCTTTCCTCGACAAATATTTCATGAACACCATTGTTAAAGGTAAAACTTTAGGCAAATTAAATGTAACAAAGTTTATTTGAGCAAGAAAGTGTTCACAGATTGGGCAACCCCCTGAACCAGAACAGGTCCAGAGAGACTCTGCCGCTGCCATGTGGTCAGGGAGGATTTACGGACAGAAAAAGGCAAGCGACTTACAGAAAACGGAAGTGAGGTACAGAAATGGCTGACGTGGTAACAGCTCAGTGTTTGCCTTACTTGAACATAGTTTGAACAGCTGGCTGTCTCGATTGGCTGAGTGGTAAGACAGTAATAGGCACAAGGTGGTCTGTTTATGCATCCAGTTAGGTTACAGTTTACTATGTACAGAGAAAATTTTAGGCCAAGCTTAAAATACGTAAGGAGGCAGTTTTAGGCTAAATTTAACAATGCTCCCCTCAAAATTGAGAGGTGAATCAAAACTGTAGGCATTGATTTCATTCTACCACTATCGTAAAGGCACTTATTTGGTCTCAAGTCTTACTGGGAAACAGCAGAACAGTGATCTTTGTAAGATGGGAAGTAGGCTTTTAGGTTATTTTTTTGAAAGAGAGTAGAGGGGACCTGTCTGTGTTGGAATCTCTTGTTTTTAGGAGAGGAGAAAGAAAATTCGGGCCTGTTTTGGGACTTACCTGTTTGGGATTTTTTTTTTTTTTTTTTTTTAAGTTTTAGTTTGATTATGTCACATTTAGCATGAGTGAGTCTATTTTGGTTTGGTCTGGTCTGCTGGGGCCTATGGTATGAACTCAGTCCAAAATAATAGCATCTCCTAATTTTGTTTAATAGTTTCTTCCTTTTGGTCATGATTTTACTTAAGTGGGTATGACCATTAGGCTTTTAATGCCATTCTCAGTTACCATTATTTTAGGGTTTTGGTCTCAGTACCTTATTTATTGGTTATGATGTCTTTATAAGAACACTTTTTTTTTAGTTTTTGTCATCTCAATTAAAGAGAGATCATTTGACATTTTAAAAATGGCTGTATGTAATTATTTAAAACTTTTGAGAGAACGTAGTGTGCCAGAGAGACAATTATAATGATCAACAGGATCATATCAAGAGTTTGGAGTATGCTCCTAAGTCAGCATCTCCATGAACCAACCCAACTAAAATGAAATAGATCAAAGAATGAGCCAAAGAGTCTACTTGTTTTAACCAAACAGCCTGTTTATTAATACCCTACAACCAAATCTCTGTAATATTCAATGTATTTATTTACATGTAACAAATAGTGTCAGTAACGGTACAGATTTTTTACTGCTTATCCAGTAGGCAATCTAGAGTAATTTTATTAACCAGCACAATCTTAGCAAGAGAATTTAAAGATGTCCATTGTATAATTAGTCTTTGTAGTAGAATCTGTTATACAGCCTATTATGAGGGACAAATTTTAATCATTGTCTCCTTTAAATTATGGGAAAAGGGGCCTAAGAATTATGTCTAGAAGAGTTTAAAGAAACTCCATGTTTAAGCTTCACTAGAAGAGTGAAGGCCCCCTGGCAATGTTTTAAACCTATGATATAGGTTAAAAGGAATGAACCAATGTTCTGGTTCTGACTGATTATGGAAGAACAAAGATGCCATTAAATTCTTTTGCTCACATTGGTCCTTTATCTTTTCTACCCAGGCATAAAACTGTCAATGTATAAGGCTGGCTGCAAAGTCCTCTACAAATAAAGTTATACCTCATGATGTACACAAATCTCCCTTTTTAGTTTTATTGTTTATAGAGGCATAAGCAAGGAAAAAATTAAGAGAGGTAAGAGTCTGATGATAGCATAGAAGCCTTGATCTGTGATCTTGGGAAAGCTATCCATGTCTAGGAGGCCATCTGTTTTGGGGAGAAACTTTCCTGGTGAGCTTTATCTTAAGGTTTCTAATGGATGTATAGTTCAAAGAGTCTGGAGGGTCCTTTTGAGTTGTGAGATTATGAACCTAAGCTTTGAGTTCCCAAAGTTTTGCTGTGGTGTGGGTGGCAAGGGCAGTCTTTTTTTTTTTTTTTTTTTTAGATGGAGTTTCGCTCTGTCACCCAGGCAGGAGTGCAGTGGCAGGATCTCAGCTCACTGTAACCTCCGTCTCCTGGGTTCAAGTGATTCTCCTGTCTCAGCCTCCCAATTAGCTGGGATTACAGGCACCCACCATCAAACCCAGTGGCTAATTTTTGTGTTTTTAGTAGAGAAAGGGTTTCACCATGTTGGCCAGGCTGGTCTTGAACTCCTGACCTCAGGTGATCCACCTGCCTTGGCCTCCCCAAATACTGGGATTACAGATATGAGCCACTGTGCCCAGCCAAGGGCAGTCTTTTTCTGATATCATTTTCAGAATATCCAATCTCTGGGTTTTAGACCATGAAGGGTTTGATTGTCTACAATCACTGAACATGAAAAACTTTTATTTTTATTTATTTATTTAATCTAGCGAAAGTATACTTTGGCATGATGTATTAAAGCCTTGTGGCATTTAGTCGTATCAGAGTTTCAGAGCAGAAGGTAAATGAGGTTTTGTTATTAGGGGTATAGGGCTTCTAGTGACTATTTTAGAAGGGTCAACTTACATTTTCCCCTGGAAGTGGATCTGATTATCCACTGTATCCACTGTAATACTTTTGACTAAGGCAATCTAGGTGATTCAGTTACCTTTTCCTAATGCTAGTGTATCTGAAATACCTTATTTAATTGTTTTACAACTTGTCCAGTGAAACAAGTGCCTTTATTACTAGAGATTTTTCTAGGAATGTCCCATGAGGGAAACACACTTTCTAATAATGTTTTAGCTACTATTATAGCCATCAGATTTTTGTATGAGGAAGCTTTTATATAACCAGAAAATATGCATTAAAAATGACAGTTGAATGAAATTTCTCTATAAATGTTTAAATGGCCCATCAGGTAGCAGAAATATACCTGAAGTTTTGATCGTCTTCTCAGGATTATGAGTTTGACCAACCAAATATTAGTCAATCGTTTTAGCAATTTAGAATAGTCACCACACCAATAAATACTTTAAAAATGTAACCTGGATCAGCTTATCCCTCCTATGATAAGTTATGGCATATAGAACTTTTAACAATGAAAGCTTGAAGGACTTAGCAAGGACCCAGGTGGTCATTTAGGCTTTTCATGAGTATATGCTTAATGCTGAATTTATATCCTCTCAAATACCAATTTTGTTTTTCAATTCAGATGTATAGCACTGTTTATTAGGTGGGCCATCATAGGTAATTTGAATTGGACCATAGGAGTTTATTTAAATTGTATACTTAAAACATTTTAGTGGCTGGCTGATTTAGCATGAAAATCTGGGAAAGTATTTTCTTGGTATTCAGTGAATTCTTGTGTTGCTTGGGTTAGAAGTGTTATAACCCAGTCAGTCTCTTCATTAGAGTTTTGGGAATTCTTAGTCCAAATAATGTGATCTTTAAGTTTTCAGAAACCTGTATTCAAGAGTGCTTGTCAGGGTTCTTTTCATCCTTTCTGTGAACCTCCTTGAAGACACGCCATTCTAGGATTTTACTTCTTTATCAAGAGCTTTTAGAAAACAAGCAATTAACTATGGAAAAGTTCACTATGGTCATGGTTAAAGATGTAATTGACAAAAAATTATTTTTTTTCCTGTGGCCTATAATAATTTAATATAATAACCATAATTATGATGGATAACATACCAAGACATATCTGAATTTTAGCAATCTCTTACAATTTTGGAACATATATTAATAATGTATCCATAAAAATATAACTCAAAGGCTAAACATTACTTATTTGACAATGCTTCTCCTAGTTTAGCCTGTCAAATAAGTCCATATACTCTCTTTTGGATGCCGCAGAAGGTCTCTGCAGAATCCTAAGTTAGTTGAGGTAAAAAAGACTTCATTTCCAACTTGAAATTTGACTTAAGGAAAGAAGCCTGCCAAATATGTCAAAGGTTTAAAACATTTAATTAAAATATGATCACAGGTCACTGTAGAATAATAGTAATTCATTTAGCCAAAATGGTAATTAAAAGGTTTTAAAGAGCATTTATTCCTTGAGGGAGAAGAGGCTCTGTTTTTCAATCAAAAGAGCTGAGAAAGACAACATCAACATGAGACAGAAGCTGTGTCAAGCTAAACTTAATTTAACACCATGCATGTGCCATGCATGTATACAGTGAAACAGAACAGTGAGTGAGAGACACAATCCCGCCCTTCACCACTGAGTGGAAGTCAGACAAGAAGGAGGCAATAATGTAGCTGTGGGAGGAGAGAAGCACAAGGTGTGTGCGAGGCATCCAAGAGTGGCAGCCACACCTGGGGTTAGATGCTGTACACCTGTCATGATCCAAATGCCCAAGGGCATTGGTCGCTGTTAACTTCAGCAGCTGTGTAACACAGATGTGCTTGAAAACTATCTGTGGCTACGTGAGATCTGAAAAACATCTTTATAACCAAACTAGTTAAGTTAGAAGGTGTTTTTCCTGAAAGGAATACAACTGATGTCTTCACAGTCTCAGCTTCTGAAGTCAAATGCAACACTAAACAACAGTTTTTAAGTGCAATTACTGCTTTACCAGATCTAATATTACTTTTTTCCCCACTTTCTTGCTCCTCCAAAATAGGCAAAGAGATTATCTTTTTCATCTAAAACTTCTCTTTTATTTTTGCATCCATGAGCTGAGCTGATTTTGCACTAGAAATAATATTTTCAAAATCCAAAGAAATAGTGAGATTTAAAGACTGAGTGTGTCAAGTGCAATGAATCACTGCCCTACACCTTCAGTAACCCCAATAGCAGTTTCAAGGCTCTATGAAAATGTCTTTAAGATCTATCTTTCTATTCATTTCACTCGACTATCAATTTCATGGAATGATCAACTGTACTCATAAAAACAAACAAATGAATGAACAAAAACACTTCTCCAGGAAGAAAATACTATATAGGTGTTTGAAGTAAATTTGACCTTCTCTGGAAGGGTAATGCATTATTCTTAAATAGCATTATTATTTTAATTACGGAAGCCCAATTTCAAGCACTCACTTTCATTTAATTCAACTGGCTACAAGTCCTCATCTAAGCCTGATCATTTCTAGTCTCTACTGACTTGTAAGTTCCAGAGGAAATGAATGTAAGCTATTTATAGGACAACTTTATTTAAAAATATTTGTGACCCAGGGAATAGTTGTGACATATTAATACCGTCTGCTGTACACCAGAGTTCCCAGCCATTGTGTGAAATTGGCCTTCGAGGGCAGCAGTTAAAAATGGGCAGCATGCAGCCATGGGCTCCTCTCCAAGACTTAAAGCATTTTCAGTGGGGTGGAAATAAAATGGGCCTTGGAAGAGAGATAAAACACAATCAACATCCCACTTTTTACATGCTATAATTACCCAATATAGTACACTTTTTACCTCAAGAAAGGAAAAGTGAAAAATAGATGTCCTGAAAAAGGACCTTTGACTATAATTTACTGTCTTGAGCCAAATAGTGTGTTTCGAAAACTTTATAATTCAGGTTCCAGTAACTCAAATGACAAATAGACATTGGCTTAATGCAGAAATTATCAACCTTCTTAATTTTAGAACGTCTCTGAACTCTAAGTTACCAAGAATTCCAAAGAACTTTCCATTTATGTGGACTACATATATCAATATTTCCTACATTGGAAAAGAAGTTGAAAAACTTTAAAAATATGTGTTAGTTTACTTAATCACAAACTTAAACATAAATAATATATTTATATAAAAATAATTATTTTCAAAGCAAAAAAATAGCGAGAATAGTGGCATTAGTTTATATTTTTGTAAATCTCTTTAATGTCTGACTTAAGACAGCTGGATTATCATATGCTTCTGTGTTCAATCTGTTTTATGTACATATATTTGGTTGGAATATATAAAGAAAATCTGGCCTCACACACACATTTAGTTGACAAAGGAGAGAGTATTTTAATAGCATTTTCATAATTGTGGATATATCCTGTGGCTGCTAGAAAAGCTAGAAAACTACTGTATACTCATGAGAGAATGACAGGGAAAAGGCAAATTACTTCTTAGTACTATTAGGAAAAGCGTATAAACCTTCACGGACCCTGGGGGTCTCCAGTCAACACTTTGCAAACAGATTAACAGATAGCCTGTAACAATGTGTACTTACTGTATAGAGGTGTAGAGAGTGGTATTCCAAAGCAGTAAAGGGCCAATAGTAAAAAAAAATGGTGCCAGTGCCCTGACATCGGGGTCACCATGTGTCTGAGCTGATTTTCTAGAAGTGCTTTCACTCTGATCAATAATTTAAAGCCACAGAGTCTTAAAGTATCTTCCTATTAGCCAAATGGCTTTATTAGTAAATAGTATTACATTGTAATGTTGTAATCGTAATTACAAACATAATATCGTAATAGTAATTACAAACCTGGGAAATTAAGGACTAACAGATCTTTAAACTCATGTCAGTGACTTCTCCAAGAAACTACTCAAGACACAGCAGCCCAAAAGATAAAGAAACACCTGTTTTCTCACCCTCTTCTTTGCTTTCGTTTTCTTTACCACAGTTCCTCCACCCATATGTCATCAGTATGAACATTTATGAGAAACATGCTATCAATATTTGATGTCTAATTCTCTTTCCTATCCAACTAAAATGAATCAATTAATCTGGCATTCTTCGCCATCAAGGTGTTTTCTAATCCTAGATTTTCTCATCTCCCAGCAGAGTGTGATCAACACTATCTGACAATTTACACAAACAAGAAGTGACCACTTTAAAGAAGGAACACCAAGAACAATACAATAAATGCTAAAGAGAAAGAGTGACAAGAGTGAGCAACTACTCATAATGCAGTCATGGAACCAGAAAAAGAGGTGAAAACCACATTTGCATATAACTGCAGCTTCCTGATACTTTAAACTTTTCTCATGCCATTTGGCCTTTATTCTCTATGCTTCCAGGTACATGACTTTCTTCCGACTTCAGAAATGGAAATAAAGTCCTAAGTCCCCCACCTGACTCAACAAAACCCCTCCTGGCCAAGGAGACCCCAGGGAAACCTTAAAAACTCAGTTCCCAGCCATGACCAGAGAGGTAAGGTCACTCAAGCATTATACGCACTCCTTTGCTAACTACCATTGTACTCTCTTTCCTAAGAGTTGAACAGAAACTAGCACTTTTGAAAGACTTGCTCCACTGCTAATTTCAACCAACCACCTCATTGTGCAGCAGGGCTCCCCTCCCTTTTTACAATCTCAAGGCAACTGACCAGCATTCCTTCCTGGAAAGAAACCACGGACTGTGGACTGCTTCTGGCTGGTCCACGGAAACTGTGCATAGGATGCCTCTGCATTTAAATGTTGTGTCTCCACCTCAAAGTGCACATGGGATGTATGTAACATGCATGTTTGCTTACTATGCATGTGCAACCCCTTCATATTATTCACAGTTCCTTCTATAATCTGTTGAACATGTACACCTAGTCAATCCATTCAGCATAAATTCCTGTCTTGCCCTTCCTCCTTCAAAGCACCTGCTTTTGCTTTCTGCGGGAGGCTATGCTTCCCAGCCTACAAAGTGGCCAGCCTGCAGGCTACAATCCATTATAGGAAATAAAGCTCTCCTTTCCAAATTTACAGATCTCATGATTTTAAGTTGACATATTAGAAGTAAGCTCAATACTATTCCTCACCTCAGAGCCCTTAGAGGGTCTACTCCTTCTGACTAGAAAGCTCTTCCTTTCATTTTCACCCAGTTTATATCTATCAGCCCTTCAGATATCAGATTAAAGGTCACCTCTTTGGCAACCATCCCCACTCCCCATATATTCCTTTCCCACATCAGGTTATGTCCCCTTAACATGCTCGCTGGTGCTTTCCCTTTGCACATTTGTTACACTTGCATTAGACATTGGGGAGGGAGCTATAAATCTTTGCCTAGGGGTAGCCTTCCCTTCTATACTACACTCCATGAGGGTAACCACATACATAACTTGCCGCTTCAGCACTCTGGTGCTTGGTGGCATCTAAGTGCTCAATAAATATGTGCTCAATAATTAAATCAATAAATTCTTAAGTTAGGGTCTTCGTCCAAGTTGACTTAGCCCCACAGACAGTGTGGCTGAATGTACCTCAAATACAGCATTTGTAGGAGAGAACCTGATCCAGGACTTTTTATTTGATCCAGAGTTTCAACTTACGTTTTATTGTTCCAATTTTCTCTTCACTCTCACATTGGGTAAAGTCATATTTCAAAATACATGAAGGAAAAATATTTTATTTTAAGTGTTATCATTGTAATTAATTGAGTTTTTCAATAGGCTATAAACATGGGGCCAGTAATAATTTACAGTGGCCAGAGTCATAAACAATGTTAATTTCATTTCCTTTACTGCTATTGTAATGCAAAGCTATATAATCCATGTAAGAGTAGGATGGTGAAAAATGATTGTGGCTTATAAATGTTTACCATCCTATCTGTGAAGCTGGAGTCCAGCCAGTTCTGAATGCTAGTGGAGAACAAAGAGTATAGCAAGTTAGAGACCACCCTGACTTCAAAGCTAAGAGTTGATCTTCTGTTCTCAGTTTTCTTGACTTCTTTGATGCAGTCGACACAAACTTTCCTCTGGATATTTTTATGTGCCTAGCTTCCATGACAACTCATTCTTCTGGGTTTGTTTTATCACTTCTTCCTTTCCACTCCATTGCATGCCTAACCTCATTAACCCATGTGGCCCACGGCCACAGCCTATTCATGGGGTCCCAGTGTCATCTAGCGCAAGAGTGGCAAGTGAGGAGCTTAGAGACCAGGTGTTACTCCAGGTCCTGCTGCAAGTTAGTGAATCACCATAAGCAGCCACTTAATTCTGTGTACCACATATTTTTATGTAAAATGAGAAGGTTAAAAAAATTCTTCAGGGCTTTTCCCTACACTATTCTTCATTTTCTCCTCGAGGAAATTATCTGCTTATAATATGGTGTCATTTTTGTAAAGTCCTAGGTCTATTTTTCTAGCCCTGATCTCTTTCGCTCTCATTGGTCCATATGCCATTTTCATTTAAATGTTCCACTAACATTCAAAACTTAAAGGTTGTACACTGCTGGTGGCAGAGTAAATTGGAACTGCCCTTTTGGAAAGCAATTTGGTAATATGTCTCAAGACTCATGAAATATATTCTTTGATAAGGAAATTCTTCTGGAATTTATCATTATGAAATGATTTAAAACATTGTTTTAAAAAAGCCCTAAGAAAGAAAAAGTTGAATGCCACAAAAGAAAATAAAAAGGAATCCAAATATCCCAACATTTGAAATATTATTTGCCGTATATTACAGTGAATCAGTTGGATAAATCAGTAAGCAGCCATTTAAGTGGGATTTATGAAGGTCATTCAGCACCATGAAAAAACATATAATAGTATGTACAATTTAATGGCAAATGAAAAGAACAGGATACAAACAGTGTATGAATATTAGTATGGAAACACATAAATATATTTAAAAGACATGCATAATATTAAAGAATAATATTTGTTGTCTCCAGGTATTACATTATGAATAAAGGATGTACGTCATTTTCTCTGAGTTTTCACACTTTCCTTTATATATTTATATTACTTGTTTAACTGGAAACAATGTTGACACTCATCTTATTTCTTTCCTAAAATCTTGCTTCTGTCTGGCTTGTCCATGTCTATCAGTGGTCATAAATCTTCTCAGTTTCTTAGGTGTTCTGACCTGGAGTTCTTAAGTTTCTATTTTTCTTTTCCTTTCAACCTTTACACGCTGACAGTCCCTATGTACCATAAAAATCTTTTTCCATGATAGTCTATCCATTCCCTCACTTTCTTCTGCAAACAAGGCTCTCAACTACTCACACCAGAATGTATATAAAAGCCTCTTCGAAAATATACCATGTGTTTTCCACAAGATCTTCCTCAGATGTTTTGGAACGCTCTCCTCTGATATTTACCTTTACTTCCTATTATCTATCCATTTAAAACTTGGGCTCCATTATGGCCTTAATATGTTATACCATATAATGTCTTTTCAACTCATTAATCTATTTTTCAAATTTGTTAAATCCCCTACTTTGCGCAAACAGATTAAATTTCTCCCTTCAGGTTACAACAGAGTAAGGAACACAACATTAGTTGTCGACAAATCCTACATTCACGGTTTTATTGGCACTGAGGATGGGAAATGATGTAAACAGACAGCAGCACGCTTATAATAAGAGCAAGGCATACCAAATAAGCCTAGTTTCCTTTTTTGATATTATAGATTCACAGTCTTACATCAGGGGGAGCATTTTGACAGGTGTCTGAAAATGCATCTCAAAACATCCCTGTAGACAAGACTGAGAGAGGTGAGCTAGATGGTAATATAATTCAACAAATTAACAAATGCTTGAATAACTTTACCCAAAGAGTCTGGCAGAAGATAAAGGTCAACCTGGAAAGAAGGTTCTGTAGATATGCTGCAGGGCTTCCTAACTGCTACCGATCTTCACAACATTTTTTAAATCAAAGACATAAACTAGTTATTTCACTAAAACTGTTATCAAGTTTGCCAACTGAAAGAGCTGGAAACGGTAGTCAATACACTGTACTGCAGGAAGAAAACTAAAAAGTCCTAGAAAATCAGAAATGTCAGGCTGACATCAATACAGAATGTCAGGCTGATATAAATACAGAATGAATCCTTTCATCCAGCTTCTGAAAAACTGCATGCAAAATGGGTGATTTCAGCTGAGTGTAGGAAAGAGCTTTTTGGCATGAGACTGACCCGCAGCCACAATCCACGTGGGCCGTGCATGGGGACAGACGGTGGCAATGAAGGACAGGTCGCTTGACTAAGGGGATGGCTTCACTGTAGGTTACACATTGACCAAGGTTTGTCAATACTGATTTCATACACTCCGAGTGTTTGAAATGCCAGGATGCTGTTAAATAAAGTTGTGCAACCAAGAAATGAATTCATTTGCTACTAAAAAAATGTTAAGCTAGGTGGGTTTTTCTCTAACAAACAGTTTGTGCCTTGCTTGCACATCTGATGCACTCTTTTGTGACTAAATAGTTCAAAACTTAAAGACAGGATATTGAAAGTCAGAGGGGAAGGCAGTCCTGAGTTATGCCCAACAGCTGCTCCATCGTGTTCATGCTCAAATCAATTGCCCAAAGGGGCAGAAAACAGAACTCTTCAATCTTTCAGTTACATTCTTAGATCTCACAGCATTTTACATTCACATGTAGAATAGGAAAGTGCTACAAGATGGAACCTTTGTATGTAAGAAAAGATAATGATCCTAGTCATCATTTGTTTTTCTTAACAATTGTTCACAACTTCAACTATGCAAAATGCAATAACTTGATAGCAATTTGCCATTGCAGTTCACAAAGGATTAAATTTGTCAAGTAATCAATTTTAAATAAGTCATCTGATACTTCTTACACATAACTAAGGAAAAAGTATACATTAAACTTCCAACTGCTACAAAATTCGTTAATAGGCTGAATGCAAAGATACTACAGAAGGAACTAAAATAAAGTTCAACATCATTAAACATCTTGATTGTTTTAAAAATGAGCTTAGATGATTAAAACACATAGCCATTCTCATAGAGTCAAATATTCTAATGGTGGCAGAAAGCCCATAAACAAATAAATGTGTTTTAGATGGTGATAAATACTATAGGGAAAGTAAGGCAGGACACGGTGGTAGAGAACATCATGGGCAGGGGAAGGTTGCTATTTACAAAGGGTCATCTCAGAAGACCTCTCTGATATAGTAACATTTAGTCAGAAACCACCATGATACACAAAGCAAGCAGCCAGTCAGAGGCAGGGGGAGGGGCTCATGAAAAGGAAGCAGCTGGGGTGAGGTGAGACAAAGTAATACTGATGCAGCCAGTCCCTGTGTCTGTTTCAACAGAAGCCAAGGGCAGCTAAGGACTGCCAGTGTATAGCACAGACCACATCCATGACCATTTTAGCTCACACAATGTACTAAAGCATGCATTAAAATCATCCAACACAGACAGAGGTTTTTAATCTAAAGCCCACCTATCCTACAGGGAGAAAGACCAAAAAAAACTAGGTTTATATTCTCTGTCACTTAAATATTCATAGAATGTCCTAATTTTGCTTCTTGCTGGAGACTCCAAAACTTTTTGATGCAAATTGCTCCCTACAAAACTGACATGTAGTAGCAAATCACTTATTACCCTTAAGCCAATTGAATGCTGCTGGGCATGTTGCAGAGATGTTGAGTTTGAGTTTTAAAGATAATCTGGCAATTTTATGGTAGCAGAATCTACCGTCTATCATTTGTTGGCACCATGTGTGTCAACAAAACTGTATCATCAATTTAGAGGGAAGACAATTTGTATCTGTTTCTCCATAGCAGGGGTTATGCATCTAAGACTCTGAAAACTGGTATCAAATCATTCAGACACGACTGAAAAGGAGGGGATTAAAACACATCTGTTCTATGCCATAAAAAGTGTTCTCTTAGGAGCCTGTCTCACGAGTCTCTATAATATTCTAACTGAGGTTAAAACAGAATTTGTAGGATTATCAAATGGCTCCATACTGAGCTCAGAGATCTTAGAGCACTAGCAATTCCTCTGAAAAATATTACAAGTAAGTAGTAATAAAAACAGCAAATATCACATATTTTTCTTGATAGATTCTGTACCAAAGTGATTGAGAATATATCAATGGCAAATAATGGGCCATCTTTGTCTAAAGGCCACCTACACTACACAGAGAGTAGAAAATTAGACTTGTAATTTCTGTCCAAAAGAAACTGACATAGAGATTGGTTGTCCAATATGGGTTTACAAATTAAATCATTAGTGCAAAAATCTGTGTAACATTAATTTATACATGTAACAATAACATTGAAAAAAGCTACCGTGTGAAACAATTACCTGCTCAGCCAATAACGAAGCTAAGCTTGAATATGCATCTGCAAACTCTGGACCATATTTAATGGAATCCTTCAGTAAGGTGATAGCTTCTTCCTTTTTCTCCTGGGACCTATAGAAAATAATGAAGGGGTGGGGGAGAACATCTTTTAATAACACTTTGTTTCAATCCTCTGATTAGACTCTAAAAATCTCATTTCTTTTAGCAAAGGTTAGCTGATTCACTCTGGATTTTATTGCAAATGAATTAAACTACATCATCTCAAGGTGTTAACAGTTTCTTTCTGTCTCTGAATTCTCCATGGAAAGAGATGTAAAGATGTAAATTACGCTTCAGGTTATCCACTTTTTTCTACCTTCTATTTCCTGCTGTGTACTCTTCGAGAGTTATAGTCAATATTTTGCAGGTTTGTTAATGAGAAACTTTGATCTTCAGAGGAACAATGTGAGGCACATTGTCTGGGTGGCATGAGAGCCAATTTACAATTATGTGAAGATATGTGGGTCTCTGTAGTACTGGTCACACCACTGCAGGCTGAGCTCCTAAGGGTGGCTATACCTTCCAGTAACAAACCAGGCCAAACTGCCAACGTTAAACTTTGGTTTTATATCTAAGAGAGAAAAGATCCCATAAATAATTTATGAAATTAGAGACTACTGTGACCACTGGCTGGTAAAGAATAATGAGACATTTCATCATCATATTTTTACTGAAAATTGAGGCTAATTCTGACTTCTTCATTTGGTTCTTCTCCCAGTGATGACACTTCCTTTTAAAGAGGATTCAAGGCCCAAAAGTCATTACCATTTTCTTGGGTAAAAGTTCTCTTTCCTGTTAAATCCAATAAGGAGACATTGGGTCATTATGCTGATATCAACGTCTTTGGGGTCAAAAATGTATGGTATTCGAAGTGATCAAGTTTGCTATTAATACAGTTCCACAGACACTGGTCTCTCGTTAAGTGCTAGACATCGTGATTGTGCAATGAAGAAGAGAATCCTTTGCACTATAGCAAGGAGACAGCCTAAAGGTCCTCTCCTCTTTAACAGTTACCAATATAGAGTTGTGTGCTTATGTTTTTACTGTGCATTGATTTAGCAATGACTATGTGCCATATACCCTCATATCTTTTCACATAACATTATTAATGTATTTCTCACAACAATTACATATGGTAAGTATTATCGTTCTATTATTATACTCATTTTTCTAATGAGAAATTTTCAATTCAGGGAAGTCAAGTGACTCATCTATGTTTATATAATCAGTCTCCTGAGTGCTCTTCCATCATACCATATCTGCTGATTCTAACTTCTTAGAAATCCACCCCTAATGACCTTTCTGCTCAAAGTATGATTCATAGACCAGTTTCAACAACATCACCTGGGAGCCTGTGAGAAATGCAGAATATCTCAGGCCCCATTCAGACCTACTGAATCTGATCCTACAGTTTCAAAAGATGCCCAGGTGATCTGTATGCACGCTGCGATTTCAGCAGAACTGTCCCATGAGGTATCAAAGGCAGCTGACAGTAGCTCCTGATACAATCCCCTCCATCCCCTATGCCCCACCCCTACAGCTCCAATTTCTGAGGATGAAGTTACCTAGAGGGAAAACTAATATTCACTCCATTAGTTTGAGTTCTTAAGTGTTAGAAGCAGCTTGTTACATAAGGCAGTTTCAACTAGCAGGGAGTTTCCTATCATAGACCTTGGGGAAAAAAACCGCCATGCTTCCAACATAGACCTTGGATTTAACAATTCAATGAAGCAAATATTTATCATTATTGATTATATGTCAAGCAGTAGCTGTTTTTCAGGAGTGGTGGTGGTACTATCCTCTCCTTATTAGGGTCTATCTAACTCCTAATGGGCTCTCGTTCTGCAAAGTCCCCTCCTTGAGAACAGGTATAACACCCGTGTCCTTAAGTGGACTGTCCTTGGGATGGCTTTCAAGTTGCATGGTCATAATTAATTTGTATTACAGCTCTCTTAGTGCTTTATTATTGATCCACTCATTTCATGGACAAACATTTAAAGAGTACCCGTAAGACTCCATGGAAGTCCACTACATACACTCAAGTTTCTATTCTAAATATACCTTCATGTAATTCTTCCATTGACACATGTTTTTTAAATGAAATGTATTTTTGTATCCCACTAATTTGTCTATTATTTTATGGTTAGTAGAACTCTTCCTCTAAAAATGCATGAATCTTTAATAACATTAATTTGGAAATCCTCTCAAAGTCCAAAGGAAGATATGGACTTGGAAAACTAAGGCTGAAAATTAAGTCCCTTGGGACATAACTTAGCTTAGATATTCTTTAAATCAGCAGAGAAAAAAAAGAAAACTCACAATATCTTCATAGCAATGATTTAATGGTTTTCATTTGTCATGGCTCACATCAGTTAGAATGAAAACTTAGACCTTTTACATGTGAACTCAGCAAGACGACTTGAACTCACTCAATACAGTCTATGAACCTAAATGCTTAGGGTTGTCCATGAGCATTCATGTGACACAATGGAAAGATTATCATCAAAGTTATTCACCAAGAACCCAGATTCTTGATAAAAAACATCATTCTCTAAAAATCCTGTGAGAGACCAACAGACTTTAAAAAAAACACTTCATCATGTAATTAATTTAGTATATGAGTATTACAAGATGCAAAGACTCTGGCAGAGAGGGCATTTCTTTTTGGCTGTGTACTCCTGGATGATTCTCCTTTTGCCTGGGAGCCACTGAGTGTTGTTAAGCACCAACGGGTCAGGCTAACAAACATTACATGCCACCTTGAGAGATATTTTTAAATTCTTTTTAAAGAAAGCCCAATAAGTTGATAAGTGGTGATTTGTTTTTGTTTCTAAAAGGGAGAGGAATGAAGAGAATATTTCTTCTATAGCCTCTCTTGCTCACCCGTTTATGGAATAGGTGTGGCTTTGACATAATAACTTAGAGAAGATAATTCATCTAAATAAAACCTTCCTTGGTTATATAGTAATGTGATTACTATGTGAGATTGAAACTTCATTTCAAACTGTTTCTGATGTTAGTAGCATCCCTTTTTCATATCTATATTATAGCACATGTTTCTCTGATAATTATCCCATATTAAAAATCAGTCCTACAATACTATTGGATTCTTGCAGACTTACTCAGCACCTTACTAAGTTTTGCTTGCTAATGCCTTGGTTCACACATCTGCTTTTAGTTCTTTCATTCTTCTCCTTTTATTATGTGAAGACAACTGAAAGAACTTTTTCTAGACCACTGCTTTCAGCACATTGCCATATATAAAATTCTTTATTAATGTCCAACTACCTACAGATAGACTCTGAGACTAAAACCCTCTACAATATGGTTCTGATCAACATTCCAAACATACCCAGGTACCCACCACTCCAGTGAAACTGGGTTGCCTTTGGCATCCATTCTGCAGTAACTAACAATGACCTACTCCACTGATAATCTTCACTGCACCTTAAAATCACTGGGTATGCTTTAAAAAAGACTTTAGTGCTCTGAGGCTTGGCCTCTTAATAGGATGCCCTCCACATGAATATGACAATCACCCAGATTTGAGAATTATGGATAGAATCCAACCTCAATTTACAGTAGTAGAGACTGAGATTCAGACAGCTTTTGTGATTTGCCCTGCTCCTGAGCAAAAAGAAGGGACTAGCTCTAGGTCTTCTGTCTCTCAGCCTGGTGTTCTTGCTGCACCACTTCACAAATGGCTTTTCCCTCCTTCCTATTCAACTCTGGTTCCCAGTGACATCTTCCCTGACTTGCCCAGTTCAAAGGTCCTAAAAACACGTAACAAAACTAAGAACATATGTATACATATATATGACCTTTCTGATATTTCAGCTTTTTTTTTTTTTCTATCATCATAGGAAAAATATGGTAGGAAATTGCTACCTAGAAGCCCCATTCTGACCTCTGTATTTTTCTTCTCCAAGACCCTAGTGAAGTACATGCGGAAAACCCGATTGCTGCCTCTTGGGAGGGGGGTCCAGTTCCATCTAACAGTGAATGTGCCATGCAGACAAGTTTTTTAAGCTGCATGTTTCGCAATAGTTGTTTCCTGAACATTTAGTCTCTGCCAAGGACCATGCTAAGTAATTTACTCTAATTCTCATGAAGCATTATAAATTTGGCATAATTAGCTCCCTTTCAAAGATTTAGACAAAAATACCAACCACCATCACCCCAAATTAATAAAAAACTAAGGTTTAGAGAGCTCAAGTGATTTGTCCCCATTCACACAGCTTCAATAACACCTGGACTCTAATTTAGAACTTCAAATCTAGACTGTTCCATTGAGGCCACACTTGGCATTTCTGCGTTCACTCACTGAAATGTTATACAATTCCTCTGTGACCACTGGGTCTTAAGTTCCTTCATAGGTGGGACCTACATCTTACTAATCTTACCTTTTTTCCCCCTGTTCTAGAGACTAGAAAAGTGACTTGTGCAGAGTAGAAATTCAGTAATTGCTGCGTTAGTTTTTCTTTTTTTTCCAAAAAAACCCCATAGTTTTACTATTTATTTCTAGATCTTTGTAAATCTCCTTAAACAAGTTTTCTGATATTTGAATAAAATTTGACAAAAGTTGACAATATGATTCCCCATGTTTCATTTTTGTTTCCACAGTTCTTTAAGTATTATAGATGTGATCCTAAGGAAGGCAGAAGCAGCACAAGCCTAACTTAGAATCATAAGAAAATCAGAAGCACAGCATCCACATGTTGAAAATCTGTTACTTACCAAGCACACTGCTAAGCCGCCTATCCACCTTATCACTACATGGTAGTTAAAAGCACAGACTCAAAAACCAGAAGGACTGGCTTCTGACTCTACATCTAACACTTACTACCTGTGTCTCCTTAGGCAAATTATCTGACCCCCATGCATCTCTGGCACACGGTAGGTACTGCTTATGTTTTGGCTTTTATTATTAACTCATTTAATGTTTTAAAAATCACCCATTGAAACCTATCTCCTCTATTCTTTTCTTAATTTTTAAAACCAAGGAGAATGTGGTGTTTTTGATACAGTCTCTCCTAAATAATATCTTTCCACATTTTAAACTATTCATAAAAAGTTTAGGTTACACATAAGAGTAATTTTTCTTTGTGTCTGATACCACAATAGATTTTTATTTGTTTATTTGTTTGTTTTTGTGAGACCGAATCTCGCTCTGTTGCCAGACTGGAGTGCAGTGGCGCAATCTTGGCTCACTAAAA
>NW_012114364.1:2033056-2039954 GCF_000951035.1 Colobus angolensis palliatus | reverse complement strand
TTTTGTATTTTTAGTAGAGACGGGGTGTCACCACGTTGGCCAGGATGGTCTCGATCTCTTGACCTCGTGGTCTGCCTGCCTCGGCCTCCCAAAGTCTCCATCTCCTGGGTTCGAGCGATTCTCCTGCCTCAGCCTCCCAAGCAGCTGGGATTATAGGTGTGTGCCACCGCGCCCAGTTAACTTTTGTATTTTTAGTAGAGACGGGGTGTCACCACGTTGGCCAGGATGGTCTCGATCTCTTGACCTCGTGGTCTGCCTGCCTCGGCCTCCCAAAGTGCTAGGATTACAGGTGTGAGCCACTACGCCAAACCCCACAATAGATTTTTAATCTAATAATCATCATATCTAAATTCATAGCATTGTATTAAATGTAATTTAGCCATTTAGACTGAATTGACAGGTCAATTTGAAAGAGGAAAAATATTAAAATAACTTCAAGTCCACGGGTCATTTTTCTGAGTTATATTGAAAGCCTGGGTTAACTATCCCGTAATTGGTGAAAAATAGATAAAATCGAACATCAGTATATATCTTGTCCAATCAGGCATAGACACACTTGATTTTGGAGTCACACGAAAGAAAACTCTGAATCCTTTTAATAACTCATGTGATACTAAAGACACTAAGAGCAACAAGGACTGTTTGAGTTTCTGGTAGGGGGTCCAACCGGCACTGATGGAACACTTAGGGATCCCTGGATAGGTAAAAAGTGCAGGTAAGCATAAAACTGCTACAGAATTTGGCAATATTATTGCCCTGCAGCATCAGAAATTTCCTTAACGGCTAAACAGCGTCACTAGCTGATGACTGATAATAATCCTCTGTGATCTAAAATATTTTGTCTTTACTTCTCCCTGAGATCAACACTTCTGAAATTCTGGTGCACAAAACTCTCCAGGTGTTTGGTAAACTGCAGAATGCCAGGACTGATAAGATTCAGCACGTCTGGGTGGGGCCCAGGAATCATTAAGATTTTAAACCTCTCAGGTGATTCTGCTTAGCATGGACGTTAGCCCATGCTTTAAGAAACTCTGCCCTGGTTTTGCACGCAGGATTTGCCTGATCAATTGAACCTGCATAGGAGGCTAAATAAAATAGGATGCTGAAAGCTAAAAAAACAGAATAAAGAAGACTTCCCTGGGACAATCTGACCAAAAGAGAAAGGTGGCACTGGCTGGTTAATTTGCCTCATGAAAGATAATCCTGGATAGCAGGAAATGTGGCAGAATGGGGTTAGGCAGAGTAGAACTCTGGGGATATTGCAATGGGAAGAGGCAGTTTTGTCTCTCATAGGGGATCTATTGTGAATATCCTTGACTGCATATCCAAGTCTTAGCTCCTGTGTTATCCATCACAACATAAATAAAAATCTTCTAGTATTTTGCAGCAAAACTCAGCCCTGTCATGTTTCCCCCAGGAGCTTCCAAAAGGCTAAAAAATTCCTGAGAATGTGTTCCTGGGACCAGTGACATCATCACTGATTTCATAACAGAAACATTAAATTAGATCTTGTTCAGAATGTGCAAATTTTGCCATTAAACACTTGTAGTTTCACAAGGAATCTTCCCTTTGGTGACACAGCATAGGGACTGTTTTTCCTGTGTGTTAAGTAAAAACATTTGCATCATCTCACTTTCATAGCTCCATGTCAGTGACAGATATTTAGCAAAAGCAAACAAGGTTTTGCCACATTTTTCTTTTAGTAATTAAGGACTGGATAAATTTGTCAATTTAGAGAACTTTTTGGATTCCTGTCTAAAGTCTCATGACATATTCATTTAAACTGAAAGCAGATGCTTGCTTTGAAAAAGTATTGACATTTGGGGAGAATGTAGGAAATGCCAGTAACAGAAATAAATGGATTTAGCGACCCTCTCGGTGGCAGTAAAATTCCCATTAGCCACGGTGAGAACTTGGAACGCTGGGCAGACCTTTTAATTACTATTCCTTTGTCGGGGTGTTTGTTGTTGTTGGATTCAAAACTGATGTTCCTCACAAATGAAACAGATCAATTTTTTTTTTCTTTTTTGGCATATTGACTTTACCAGCTCTTCTAAGAAACTGAATTGTGAAAGTCAAATGGTAAATGTCTGACTGAGATGATCTCTACAGAGCACACATTTTCCTGTGGTTCTACTATCTTTCCTGTACAGAAAGAAAAGAAAATCAGATTATATTCTGTGTAGCTTCCTTTAGATTCAAGTTTACGGAGCACACCTGGGAAATGTAATGGAAATACAGCATCTAGTTTACTAGGGGTTTGCTGTAATTTTTCTGCTTGACTTTTCACAGAAGCCACATGGAACTGTCTGGAGGACACAAATTCATATTATGTGGTTGTAAAGAATTTTTAAAAAATGTTTTTGCCAGGCGCAGTGGCTCACACCTGTAATTCCAACACTTTGGGAGGCCAAGGCGGGTGGATCACCTGAGGTCAGGAGTTCAAGACCAGCCTGGCCAACATGGTGAAACCCCGTCTCTTCTAAAATAGAAATATTAGCTGAGCATGGTGGTAGGTGCCTGTAATCCCAGCTACTCGGGAGGCTGAATTACTTGAACCCGGGAGGCAGAGGTTGCAGTGAGCTGACTCCAGCCTGGGCGACAGGATCGAAACTCCAACTAAAAAAAAAAAAATTTTCAATTCACAGTCACACTCATTAGATAGGGTGGTGCAAAAGTAGCACCGGCCTAATAGTTAACATTCAGAGAATAGGCCCTGCCACCCCCCATCCTACCCTACTCCCACCTGGAAACTGAGAAATGGTAAGATGGAAAGCTTTGACCCTATCTAGTCACAGGGCAGCAGAAATGGAGATGCAGCTCACACACACACCTCACACTGGGGATGGCACAGAGTAGGTGCTGAGGAAAGGTTAGTCCTGAGTTCCTCTCCTTTGCTCCTTTGGAACGACTCTTGGGGTCTATCGTCCTCTGGATGAGGTCACTGCTCTGCACCCAGGCAGCACAACACCTGCCCCACTGTGCCTTCCTCTGCATCTGCAGGGCTGGTTCTGTGCATGGAGGTGGGCTGGGATAAACTAGCCCCCAGCCAGCTTCACTTCAAAGTGTATGCAAATACATAGGCTAAATCCTTTAGGGATTAAGGGAAAGTGTAAAAACAATGCTTCCAGGTAGGGACCTAAAAGGGAAGGCAGCTGAGAATAACTTAATTTAGTCAGGATTCATTTACCCCATAGCTAAATGGATGCTTTGATGATGCAGTTTAATGCATGTCCCTGGGTTTAGACTCAGGCTTATGGCTGTCTAAATCTCAGCTCTGCCCTCACCAGCTGAATGATGTGTTAGATGCTTCCTCCCTAGGAGCCCCAGTGGCCAAAGAGAAATGTGCTTACTATTAAATAATCTCTACCTCTCTAGGTTCCTGTAAGGGTAGAATAAAAGAACATGAGTGGTGTGCTTAGCAGAGTGTCTGGCACATAGAAGGAGGCAATAAATGCTAGCTCCACTTGTTCCTTTCTCCTCTCCAGCAAGATTCCAAGCTCAAATTTCTACCAGAAGCCTCACACATGGGTTTTTTTCAGCAGAGGCAGGATGCTGTTACAATGTAAGTACTTCCTCTGGAGAGAAAAGGGACTTTCAAGTTCTTCTCTGGTCTTTTGCTTGTACTTCTCAGTTAAGAGACCAGAAACCTGTAGTCATAGTTAAAACCACAGATTCTTACAGCTAGATAGTTCTATGTTCTCATCCTTTGTCTTAAAGAGATGGGGGTCGGACACAACGGCTCACGCCTGTAATCCCAGCACTACGGGAGGCTGAGGCAGATGGATCATTTGAGGTCAGGAATTCAAGACCAGCCTGGCTAACATGGTGAAACTCCGTCTCTGCTAAAAATATAAAAATTAGCCAAGTATAGTGGCACATGCCTGTAGTCCCAGCTACTCAGGAGGCTGAGGCAGGAGAATTGCTAAAACCTGGGAGGTGGAGGTTGCAGTGAGCTGAGATTGGCCCACCGCACTCCAGTCTGGGCGACAGAGCAAGATTCTGTCTCTCCAAAAAAAAAAAAAAAAAAAAGAGAAAGATGGAAACTGAGTCTCAGCAAAGTTTAAATTCCCCTGAGCTGTTCAACTGCAGGGGTAGAAAACGCATTATCTACTTCTGATTCATTATTCATTTTATACCAAGGACCTGAGTTTCAAATTGAAAGTGAGAAATTATGTCCCTGGGCTGATGATAATGAATAATAGTTAAAGCTTATTTCATCTTCACTGGGTGATAGGGCCTATGTTAAGGACTTACATGCATTATTATATTTAGTACTCATGAAAGATGTAGTTACTAGTATTATTTGCACTTTATACATGAGCAGTTGGAGGCACTGCAAGATCAAATCCTTTTCCCAAGGTCACATGTAATTTTGCAGTAGAACTGAGACTCCAACTCGCTAAGCTCTCCCAGCTGCTGGTCTTGAGGAGAACACACAGGAGGTGGTAGTGGGGCAGCACGGCATGAAAACACCAAACTAAGGGAACTGGGCCCTGTTTGAGGAAGGTACAAATGGGAGGGAGGTTGGCAGAATTACTAAGGAGTCACCAAGAAGGGAAGGGGCCTTACATAATGCTTCCTGGGACAGACCCTGCAGGCCACAGGCAGGGGTGGAACATGCATATTCCTCTTTCTGTCCTTCCTATTTCTCTTCCTGGCCTACACAGAGCATTTTTAGATTTTAAAGGCTTTTGATCATTCTAACAGCCTATATGCCAAATTTAATTGTTTGGGTAAAGTTGATCTCCTATTGGGCTTTAGGAAAAAATTTCAGGCACTTGGTACCCTAAAGTAAGACAAATGTGTGCAGAAAGAAATTTTCAATGATTATCCACATTTCTCTTACTCTTTTAATTGAATCAGAGTAGTCCCAGCTACTCAGGAGGCTGAGGCAGGAGGATTGCTTCAGCCCAGGAGTTTGGACGCTTGAAGCTGTTGTGTGCTATGATCGCACCTGTGAATAGCCACTGAGCTCCAGCCTGGGCAACATAGTGAGACCTTTTCTCTTAAAAACAAATTTCTCTTTTACCTTGAATTATTCCAAAAATTATTCCTTTTCCACCTATATCTTGAGTCATCCCAAGTCTTTCAGAAAGCACAGGAGCTCAAGGGGACAAGATAACAAAGGATTCCAGGAAAGATGGTAAGGGAGAATGGGGTGGGAAAATGATTTTCAGGACAGGGGAGACTACTGAAAACTTTTGTACTCGACAAAGCAGTCTGGCTTGTTTTATCCTCTGTTAAAAATATTTATATAAGGAAGGAAAATAGTGACATTCCAACTCCTCCAAGAGAATGTAAACAAAAACCAGGGAATTCCTCAAAGCTTGCTCCCACCCACAGCACTTCCTCGGTAGCTCTGGCTTCAGGCCTCAGCGGTGTTTACTGCAGTCATTACAAAAGGAAAAGGAAAGAATGAGAGAAGATTCCTTGCAAAGTACATGATGGATTTAAAACAACACCACCTCAACTCATTAGTAATCACAGTATAAATGAGTGGAGTTGTAATAGGGGAGAGGTACTCACAAAAATAGTTTAACCATTAGCAATCTGTTTACATACAAATAACTGCCAAATCCTGAGTAAGTATGTAGACATTTTCGTTATTTCCCAGATAACTTAATTTTGGACAGCTACTGACCATAAAATGATAAAAATGTAAATGAAACCACATATTAAATGAACTAGGAAAGTTCTTAATGTAAAACCTCAGTCCCAGTCTCTCAAATGTAACCTGGCAAGTTAGTATTTCTGATACATTGACAAATGGCCAACCTGGCTGGGGTCTGGGTTTGGACAGGGAGAAGAGTGAAGAATAAGGAGGAAGTGGCAGGATTATGGAAAGCCCTGAATGCTAAGACATTTGAACTCTATGTGTATACACAATGGATATGGAAGTGAATTTCTTAGCTGTCCCTAAATCTATAGGAAGGGTCAAAGAAGAGCAGAGGTTGGATTTGGAAGAGCAAAATAATGCATTATGATAGAAGCAATGAAATAAATAGCTTCAAAATCAGGAGATCAACAGTGTCATATCCTTCACTGCAGAGAAACTAATGGAGTAAAAGCTGACAGAGCAGCTGCATGACTAGACAGCTGTGTGAACAGGTGGAAAGAAGCAGAAGCACCAGGCGCTAACCATTCTTCTTGCCAATGTGATCAAAAGCAAAGAGTGAGGAGAACAACTGGAGGGAGTGCCTCAACTGAGAAATATTCCCTAGGGGGATCTGGGGCATGCTGAAATTGTGGACTGGGGAGAATTTGAAGATCTAAGAGATATCCCATATATTAGTAATAGATGAGGACAGAAATAGAATCAGGAACACATGTGGATTTTACACTAACGACCACTAATGGCTAAAACACAACACCAAATGTTTACAAGGATATGGAGCAAATGAATCTTTCCCCATTGCTGATGGAGTGAAAAATGGCACAGTTATTTTGGAGAACTGTTTGTCAATTGATATGGTTTGGCTGTGTCTCCACCCAAATCTCATCTTGAATTGCAGCTCCCATAATCCCCACATGTTGTGGGAGGGACCTGGTGGGAAGTAATTGGATCATGGGGGCAGGTTTTCCCCATGTTGTTGCCCTGATGGTGAATAAGTCTCATGGGATCTGATGGTTTTATAAAGTACAGTTCCCCTGCATACGCTCTCTTGCCTGCCGCCGTGTAAGACGTGTCTTTACTTCTGCTTCACCTTCCACCGTAATTGTGAGGCCTCCCCAGCCATGTGAAACTGTGAATCCATTAAACCTCTTTTTCTTCGTAAATTACCCAGTCTCAGGTATGTTTTTATTAGCAATATGAGAACAGACTAATATAGTAATTTCTGAAAACATTTAAGAAACACCCACAATTCTACACCTATATTTATATATTACATATAAA
>NW_012114364.1:2002116-2032846 GCF_000951035.1 Colobus angolensis palliatus | reverse complement strand
TATATGTTATTTATAGAAATAAATATATATTTACCTAAGAAAAATGAACATACAAAGATTGGGAAATGAATATTCACAACAGCTTTATTCATAATAACCCAAACCTGTAAATGAACCAAGTATCCACCCACAGTAAATGGATAAACAAATTATATAAGATTAATTTTGATAGAATGCTACTCAGCAATAAAAGTATTATGTAACAACATGGATAAGACTAAAAAATTGTGCTTAGTGAAAATATCCAGATGCCATAAATACATACCAAGTTATCGCTTTAAAATAAAGTTCTAGGCCAAACTAATTTACTGTAAAAAATAAAATAAAATCAGAACAGTGATTGTCTCAGGGGAGGTGGAAATTTACTGGAAGGAAGTATGAGAGGTCTTTCTGGGGTGGCGGAAATTGTCTATGTTATTTTGGGAATAATTATAAGAGCACATAAAATTGTCAAAACTCATTGTACTGAACACTGAAGATTTGTGCATTTTAATACATGTTAGTTATGCCTCAATTTTCAAAAAACACATAAACACAGGTATAAACACTAGCCTCATGAAGGAGGCAAGATATTAATAAGGCTTTCTTCTATGGGAGAGCAAAATAAGCGGAAGTCTGTGAACATGCAGGAAATTTTGAGATAGAAAGAAAGGAAGCTGTAATACTTCACCTTGAATGACCTGAAAATTCTAAGTAAGAGTAAGGGATGAGATTGTCTTCTGGGTGTGTTTACAGGGCACTGAGGAGGGGAACAGAGGATGCATGCATTAGGGAAACAGGAGATATCATAAAAGACCATAAGGAATGAATTTTCAACACCTCTTACCCCTAATCATGGTTTTGTTTTCCATGTAGGGAACCCATTCAACTCAGATTTGTATTTTTTTTTCCCTCTATCATTTGATATATTGGATGACAGTCTAGAGTCCTACATTGTCTACAGGAGTGAAAATTGCTTCAAGGGGTGGGGATGGTGGTGGTGAAAAATAATCATAGACATTACAATGGTTTGTGGTCTTTCCAAGCTCAATCCTATGTAACAAATCTTATTCTTGAGTGTTTAATTGGGGAGAAAAATGATAAGAAAAAATATCTAAAAAGGTTCCTTAAAAGAGGTGAGTATAATAATGAAAAAAAAAAAAAAAACCATTGAGAAATATCGGTCTCGAGGAAGCAAAATACAGGTGGTGAAGTAACTTGGGTTGGCCTGGTCAGGCAGGTAAATGATGGTAAAAGCACGAAAGAGTCTAAGTTGATATCATGTGCATTACTGAATACATCAGATAAATTAGAGATAGGGTTATAAACTATGAACACAAAGATTAGAGAGAAGAGAGGTTCTAACAGTGATCAAGTGCAGGCCCGGCAGGGAAGAGGGAGTGGGAGAATAGCACCTGTCACGGAAGCTACACTGATGCTCAGGTCTTAGTAGAAGCCAACTGAGCAGAGAGACGAGCGAGGAGGCGGCAGGTCATAATCATGACCCCTCTGAAGCGTCAGTGGGAGTGAGAGATTGGGGAAAAGGGAAGGGAGGACAGAGGTAAGAGGTTAAGCTCAAAGAGGAACATTTCAGAGTTCAAGTGCTAGAGAATGACAAAGTCTGCGTAATTAGCAAGCCAGCGGCCCGGCCATGTTGGTAAATGCCAAGGTAGAGCATAAATGGGGGACCCTGAAGGGACAGAAGCCCAGGAACTGGGTGATGGATCTACTTGCTGAAGAGGACAGCGTAGTTTGGTGAGCAATGGAGAGTCACTGCCCTGGTGCTCAAGTCCCTGAGGATGATGGAAGAAGGTACAAGAAATTGTGAAATGGCAGTGATGAGGATGGTGTTATGAGATGCTGGACTGGGCTTTAAAAGAGGAGGGAGAAAGAGCTGGAGAGAAACACACATGATCTGGACAAAGATGAAGGGGAACAAGTGTAATGGGATTGGGACTAGCGGTAAGTAAAGGTGGAGGGAACAGGTCACTACCACAGGGGTGGAGAGTGGGGAGTAGAATTTCACACTAAGAAGAGGATACAAAAAATGCCCATCTGAAGCTGATATACTAATGTGGTAGTAAGGGTGTCGAAAAGTTTTCTTTATCCATGTGGCTGGCATTGTCTACTCTCTGGGGCTTCAGTTAAAAGGTAGAGAAAAACTACTGTCTTGAATGTATCAACTTTCTTTTTATGAAATAAAAGGTTGTGTGGTTAGTGCCAAAGGTGTGAGGAAATATATCCCTAGCACTTAAAGATAATGGTTACCCTAATTTCTGTCTCCTAATATTTTTTAGATATTCAATTTTCTAAAGGATCAGACTAAAGTAAATCAAATATATGCTATTATCAAATTCATCTTCTATATAGTTCAATCATCTTCCTCTGAGTTTTGATTGTAAGATTTATTGTAATACCTACATAACACTCATATTCTATTATGTGAACAAAAGGTAGTTTTGGCAATAAGGGAGGTATGACATGGTTCTTCAAGAAGTTCTTTTTATATTCCATTTGAGTAATAAATACCAACAGCTATTTTAACTGCGCATTCACAGAAATATTTTTCCCATATCCTGAATTTGAATATTCTATTGTATTCTCTTGAGCCATCAGGGACTTCTGATCTGTTCATCCATAAAAAGTTCATGCTAATCTTGCCTATTTTCTTTCTTCTTCTTCTCTTTTTTTTTTTGACATTTTAAATTCTAAGCAAAGCCAGCAAGAATTAACATAAACTAAGAAAGATGCTGGCATGGAAAGCTGCTTCTTATCAACCTCTCACACTGTAAATGTGCTGCACAGCATCATAACACAGTAGCTGCAAAGTCCAGTGAAATGGTCATAAAAGGGGCCAGATATATTTGGATAACACTCAGTGAAGTCTACTGCTATGAATGAGTCTAAAGCCGTCTGTCATACAATTCCAAGAATTCAAATGAGTTGCTATAAGATTGCTTGGATGCTCTGACAGAGTCACATCTTATTTAGAGCTTCTGGCCTGGACAAAGACTCATACTTCTTTCAAAGTGAAGGTTATTAATAAACATCTGTGCTGTCCAATATAGCAGCCACAAATTACATGTGGCTGTTGAACACTTGAAATATGACTGGCCTGAGATGTGCTGTAAGTGTAAAGCACACATTGCATTCCAAAGGGTTCATTTAAAAAAAAAGAATGCACACCATCTCAGTAATATTTTCAATTTTTTACATTAAATATTATAAATTATGTTTTAATATTAATCACACGCTAAAATAATAATCTGAATATATTAGGGTTCAAATAAAGTCTATTATTAAAAATTTCACTTTTTAAAATGTTTCAAAATATGGCTACCTAAAAAAATGTAAATTACATGTATGGCTCTCATTTCTACTGGGCAGTGGTGCTGCAGGCTGTAGCCCAGTTTTCAGGTGGGCCACAAGGAGGCAGTAGACTGTGGTGGTTATGGGCAGAAGGGACAGGGCAGATCTAGGTTCCATTCTGTGTCTCCTATTTCCTCATTAAGGGACTTTGGCATGTTACTTATTTTCTCCAAATCTTAGTTTCCTTATTAATCAAACAGGAATAATGATAGTGCTTCCTCTCAGGGATTATGAAATATAAACTGTTCACATCTAAAGAGATAACTTGGATTCTCAGAATGAGCATTAAGTTCCAGATTATAAAGAAGGATAAAATTTTTAAAAGTTAACTCAATAACTCAAAAGTTAACTCAATGGAGAAATCAATATTGTGTACATCTTAAAGTGAATAAATAGTAAAACATATTAAGTCAAACCAAATTTAAAGTGTTTTTATCCTCTTCTTGCTTTTGACCCATTGCTATGGCTCAGAAATGTATTAAAGTAAGCAGAACTAAAGTTCAGTTATCTAAGTGCTGTTTTCTGGGTCACCTCTCTCTGTTACTTAGCAACATAACCTCGGGGTGATGTAAATCAAATTTGCTGTTTCTTTAAGAGAGACGCAGGGTGGTCCTTTCTCCCAAAAGGCAATTGCGTGCCATTAGACAATTTAATATTATGTAATGTTTGGACTGGAAAGCTATTTGGGCACATGGGTAATGGAAAGTGAACAGGAAAAGGCGTTCAAGGGCAGGGATTCAATCCTGGCTGTGCCATAACCTGAGCCAAGGTCACAGAAAACCTCTGAACCTTGGTTTCCTCACCAGTAAAATGGGGATGAGGAAGGCAATATATCTCCTAATAGATGGTTTTAAAGATTCACCAATGAATATTAAAAGAACCTTATCTGTAAACTGGAAAGCATTTCAGTGTTAGCTCAGTCATATAATCCAGCAGACTGAAATAATGATAAGAGCCACTTGGCTCTATGGTGTAACAGGCAAGAGGAGGTAAACAAGGGTAACTTGTTTGGACCTCTGTTAACTTCTTAGAATCTTATTTTCTCTTCCTTCCTATTCACTGTAAAGACTCATTGGAAGGGCAGCATGAAAAAAAAGGCACCCAGGAAACAGCAAAGTCTTATACAAATGTAAAGCATTGTTGTTGATTTGGATCATCATCAAAAATTGATTTTTACTAAAAAAGAGAGGGGAAAAAAATCCTATGTTGGCTACCCAATAACTCCTCTTACTGTGAAAAGTAGTCAGTGCCAAATTCCAAAACACATTTTTAATTCACATGTACTAATTTAAGATGTTAGCAGTGATAAGATGTGAAATGAAAAAGGAAAGTTAGAGCATCCATCTTTTGCTCAGGTCTTGGCAAAATGAAACTTATAAGAATGTCTGCCATTATTTTCAAGTAGAGCCAAATTCAGCACCATATTATGATCGTAACTGTAGAATAGCATTCCTAACAAGAAATGTGATTTTGTAGCCAAGGCTTTACATTTGGCTTCTGTGGATAAAATACTCATCTGTATGATTTTTTAATGTAGCGCTATATAATCCAGGTACCCCAAAAGACATTTACAGGATTTTATATAGCCAGTACATTATTTGGGTTCTTAAAGAGGACATATACAGATGTAACAATGACTTATTAAAACACAAGTCCTTAGAACTTCACATAAAGAAATAATAAAAGTAGCAGTGAAATAACAACATGATAATCTAGCTGTCTACAATAACTAGGTCGAATTTTTGTCACGCTGTTTGATTTGCTATTTTTAAAAAGAGCCTCTTAGAACAAAAATATTTTTTCCACCACAGTTGTACACTTGTCATTATCAGTTGTTTTTCTTTTCTTGTTTTTTTTTTTTTTTAATACACAATAAGTTTTAATATCACTGTTAGTAGGGATTTGGGCATGGAAAAAGACTGTTGAAAAAAGCAGAGCAGTGTATTAAGGTGGGTCAAAGAAAATTACAAATTGTAGACTTAACAATAATTCAAACCTATATTGTGCTATAGATATACAAAGAAGCAGGCCAGACACAGTGTCTCATGCCTATAATCCCAGTACTTTGGGAGGCTGAGGCAGACGGATTATTTTAGCCCAGGAGTTTGAGACCGGTCTGGGTGAAATGGCAAAATCCCATCTCTATAAAACATACAAAAAGATTAGCCAGCCATGTAGGGGCATGCCTATAGTCCCACCTACTTGAGTCTGGGAGGTAGAGGTTGCAGCGAGCCATAATCACATCACTGAACTTTAGCCTGGGTGAATGAGCAAGACTGTCTCAAATATATAGATGAAATAAAATATATGTATAAAGAAGCACACTGAATGTGTTTTATTTTCTAGTCTACAGTCTCCTCATTCTTTCAGGGGCTCCTCTTATCCCATATAGGATCAATTTATTAGTCATACAGAAAGGAATCCAATGGAAGACTTATGTTTCAGTATACTAGGATCCAAATGTTGCCAATTTATCAGCTCTAAAATTTATTCAATTTCACACCAATTGATTTTATATTTCACTGCTTCACAATCTGTAAATAGTTTAGGATTCAGTTCCATCACTCCTTTTTTTTTTGAAACAGAGTCTCATTCTGTCACCCAGGCAGTACAGTGGCATGATCTCAGCTCACTGTAACCTCTGCCTCTCAGGCCCAAGTGATTCTTGTGCCTCAGCTTCCCAAGCAGCAGGGACTACAGGCAGGAGTCACCAGACCCAATACTTTTTTTTTTTCTTTTTTCTTTCTTTCTTTCTTTTTTTTTTAAAATTATACTTAAGTTCTGGGATACATGTGCAGAATGTGCAGGTTTGTTAAATAGTTATATATATGCCATGGTGGTTTGCTGTACCATCAACCCATCATCTACATTAGGTATTTCTCCTAATGCTATCCCTCCCCTTGCCCCCCATCACCTGACAGACCCCAGTGTGTAATATTCCCCTCTCTGTGTCCATGTGTTCTCATTGTTCAACTCCCACTTATGAGTGAGAACACGCGGTGTTTGGTTTTCTGTTCCTGTGTCAGTTTGCTGAGAATGATGGTTTCCAGCTTCATCCATCTCCCTGCAAAGGACATGAATTCATCCTTTTTTATGGCTGCATAGTATTCCATTGTATATATGTGCCACATTTTCTTTATCCAGTCTATCACTGATGGGCGTTAGGGTTGGTTCCAAGTCTTTGCTATTCTGACTAGTGCTGCAATAAACATATGTGTGCATGTGTCTTTACAGAATGATTTATAATCCTTTGGGTATACACCCAGTAATGGGATTGCTGGGTCAAATGGTATTTCTGGTTCTAGATCCTTGAGGAATCACCACACTGTCTTCCACAATGGTTGAACTAACTTACACTCCCACCAACAGTGTCAAAGCATTCTTATTTCTCCACATTCTCTCCAGCATCTGTTGTTTCCTGACTTTTTAATGATCACCATTCTAACTGGCATGAGATGGTATCTCATTGTAGTTTTGATTTGCATTTCTCTAATGACCAGTGATGATGAGCTTTTTTTCATGTTTGTTGACCGCATAAACGTCTTCTTTTGAGAAGTGTCTGTTCATATCTTTTGCCCACTTTTTGATGGGGTTGTTTATTTTTTTCTTGTAAATTTGTTTAAGTTCCGTGTAGATTCTGGATATTAGCCCTTTGTCAGATGGATAGATTGCAAAAATTTTCTCCCATTCTGTAGGTTGTCTGTTTGTTCTGATGATAATTTCTTTTGCTGTGCAGAAGCTCTTTAGTTTAATTAGATCCCATTTGTCAATTTTGGCTTTTGTTGCCATTGCTTTTGGTGTCTTAGTCATGAAGTCTTTGCCAATGCCTAGGTCCTGAGTGTTATTATCTAGGTTTTCTTCTAGGGTTTTTACGGTTTTAGGTGTTACGTCTTACATTTTTGTATAAGGTGTAAGGAAGGGGTCCCGTTTCAGTTTTCTGCATGTGGCCAGTCAGTTTTCCCAACAGCATTTATTAAATAGGGAATCCTTTCCCCATTGCTTGTTTTTGTCAGTTTTGTCAAAGATCAGATGGTTGTAGATGTGTGGTGTTATTTCTGAGGCCTTTGTTCTGTTCCATTGGTCTATATGTCTGTTTTGGTGCCAGTACCATGTTGTTTTGGTTACTGCAGCCTTATAGTATAGTTTGAAGTCAGGTAGCATGATGCCTCCATCTTTGTTCCTTTTGCTTAGGATTGTCTTGGCTATATGGGCTCTTTTTCGGTTCCCTATGAAATTTAAAGTAGTTTTTTTTTTCTAATTCTGCAAAGAAAGTCAATGGTAGCTTGATGGGAATAGCATTTAATCTGTAAATTACTTTGGGCAGTATGGCCATTTTCACAATATTGATTCTTCCTAACCATGAGCATGGAATGTTCTTCCATTTGTTTGTGACCTCTCTTATTTCCTTGAGCAGTGGTTTGTAGTTCTCCTTGAAGAGGTCCTTCACATTCCTTGTAAGTTGTATTCCTAGGTATTTTATTCTCTTTGTAGCAATTGTGAATGGGAGTTTACTCATGATTTGGCTCTCTGTTTGTCTATCACTGGAATAAAGAAACAGTAATGCTTGTGATTTTTGCACATTGATTTTGTATCCTGAGACTGCTGAAGTTGCTTATCAGCTTAAGGAGTTTTTGGGCTGAGACAATGGGATTTTTTAAATATACAATCATGTCATCTGCAAACAGACAGAATTTAACTTCCTCTCTTCCTATTTGAATACACTTTATTTCTTTCTCTTGCCTGATTGCCCTGGCCAGAACTTCCAGTATTGTGTTGAATAGAAGTAGTGAGAGAGGGCTATTGAATAGGAGTGGTGAGAGAGGGCATCCTTGTCTTGTGCTGGTTTTCAAAGGGAATGCTTCCAGCTTTTGCCCATTCAGTATGATATTGACTGTGTGTTTGTCATAAACAGCTCTTATTATTTTGAGATAACGTTCCATCAATACCTAGTTCCATTAATTTGTGATAACATTCCATCAATACTCATTGAGTGTTTTTAGCATTAAGGGGTGTTGAATTTTATTGAAGGACTTTTCTGCAGCTATTGAGATAATCATGTGGTTTTTGTAATTGGTTTTATTTATGTGATGGATTACTTTATTGATCTGCGTATGTTGAACCAGCCTTGCATCCCAGGGATGAAATCGACTTGATCATGGCAGTAAGATTTTTAATGTGCTGCTGGATTCAGTTTGGCAGTATTTTATTGAGGGTTTTCTCATCGATGTTCATCAGGAATACTGGCCTAAAATTTTCTTTTTTTGCTGTGTCTCTGCCAGGTTTTGGTATCAAGATAATGCTGGCCTCATAAAAACAATTAGTGAGGAGTCCCTCTTTTTCTATTGCTTGGAGTAATTTTAGAAGGAATGGTACCAGCTCCTCTTTGTACCTCTGGTAGAATCCAGCTGTGAATCTGTCTGGTCCTGGGCTTTTTTTGGTTGGTAGGTTATTAATTACTGCCTCAATCTCAGAACTTGTTACTGGTCTTTTCAGGGATTCAACTTCTTCCTGGTTTAGTCTTGGGAGGGTGTATGTTTCCAGGAATTTATCCATTTCTTCTAGGTTTTCTAGTTTATTTGTGTAGAGGTGTTGACAGTATTCTCTGATGGTAGTTTGTATTTCTGTGGGATCAGTGGTGATATCCCCTTTATCATTTTTTATTGTGTTTATTTGATTCTTCTCTCTTTTCTTCTTTATTCATCTGACTAGTGGTCTATCTATGTTGTTAATCTTTTCAAAACACCAGCTCCTGGATTCATTGATTTTTTGAAGGGTTTTTTTTTTTTTTTTGTATGTCTCTATCTCATTCAGTTCTGCTCTGATCTTAGTTATTTCTTGTCTTCTGCTAGCTTTTGAATTTGTTTGCTCTTGCTTCTCAGTTCTTTTAATTGTGATGTTGGGGTGTTGATTTTAGATCTTTCCTGCTTTCTCCTGTGGGCATTTAGTGCTACACATTTCCCTCTAAACACTGCTTTAGCTGTGTCCCAGAGATTCTAGTACGTTGTGTCTTCATCCTCATTGGTTTCAAAGAACTTATTTATTTCTGCCTTAATTTCGTTATTACCCAGTAGTCATTCAGGAGCAGGCTGTTCAGTTTTCATGTAGTTGGGCAGTTTTTAGTGAATTTCTTAATCCTGAGTTCTAATTTGGTTGCACTGTGGCCTGAGAGGCTGTTTGTTAAGATTTCTATCCTTTTGCATTTGCTGAGGAGTGTTTTACTTCCAATTACACGGTCAATTTTAGAATACATGCTATGTGGTGCTGAGAAGAATCAACAGAATCAATATTGTGTTGATTTGGGGTGGAGAGTTCTGTAGATGTCTATTAGGTCCACTTGGTCCAGAGCTGAGTTCAAGTCTTGAATATCCTTGTTAATTTTCTGTCTCATTGATCTGTCTAATATTGATGGTGGGGTGTTAAAGTCTCCCACTGTTATTGTGTGGGAGTCTAAGTCTCTTTGTAGGTCTCTAAGAATTTGCTTTATGAATCTGGGTGCTATTGTATTGGGTGCATGTATATTTAGGATAGTTAGCTCCTCTTGTTGCATTGCTCCCTTATCATCATGTAATGCCCTTGTTTGTTCTTTTTTGTTTATTTGTTTGCTTGTTTTTTTGAGGCAGAGTCTCACTCTGTCGCCCAGTGCAGTGGTGCGATCTTGGCTCATTGCAACCTCCGCCTCCTGTGTTCAACTGATTACTGTACCTCAGCCTCCCAAGTAGCTGGGATTACAGACACGTGCCACCATGCCTGGCTAATTTTTGTATTGTTATTAGAGATGGGGTTTCACCATGTTTGCCAAGCTGGTCTTGAACTCCTGGCCTCAAGCCATCCTCCTACCTCAGCCTCCCAAAGTTCTGGGATTACAGGCACGAGCCACCATGCCCAGCCCATTATCAGTTGTTTTTCATCATTCTGTTTTTATCAAATTTTAACAATGCTATCGAATTTGAAAAATTAATTTTATTTAGTTTTCTGACTTCTACCTTATTTCTTTCACTTTATTTCATTGTATTTTCTTGGCATTCATTTATTTTTGTGTAGTGTTTCCTTGATTTTGTGTTCAGGCATGTGGATAAAGCCATTCTTACACATAAAACTTCAGACCTAGGATGGCACCTATCAGTTTATACTACATTAGACTGTTCTGTGATTAACTCACTCCAAGGCTTCTGTTCAAATGAGATTTTAAAAAAACGTACATTAATATGTACATTAGTAAAAAGATTCAGTATCTATGGGAATCTGTAAGAGTCAAAGAATAAAAGGAAGGTGAAGAAAACGCATCATACTGAGTTACTCAGCAATGGAGACAATCCTGTTAGGTAGAGGAAGAAAGGACCAAGTGAACCATTAGCTTGAAGGTATCAGAGAGGCAGCCACATGTGCCCTCTAGAAGCTAAGAGATGGAAACCAATTCAGCAACCACGTGGATTAGATAAACATATTATTACTCTCCAATTCTGGTCATTTTTACCTTTTAAATTTCCATTTCTGATGCTCGTTAACCTGCTTTTTTTCTTTTCTTTTTTTTTTTTAAGTTTAGAAGCTAAATTCCATAACTACCACCACTATTACTACTATCATTGTCTGGACCATCACCAACATGCCTAGACTATATTCATAAACACACAAGATGCAAAAGCACCCTTTACTGTAGTCTTCAGTAACTTCAATCACACTATCAACCTTTATCAGGGCAGCAAGTAAAACGCAAACACTAGAGGTTATGTCTGAGAACTATTCCTAAGCACCAAAGTCATCAGTACTAATTCCCACCACTAATTCCAGCAAGCCTCACTTTATTTCTCACCTATAACACAAACTGGGTCGAAGTATGGTTAACCATTTGTCTATAACTTCAGAGAATGCTGCCTTTCCCAAAGTATATTATGGAATATTTGTCTTGGAAAATGCCTTCCCTCCACACACACACACACACACACACACACACAAAGAAAAGACAAAAATGACTATCCCACAGTCCCTTCTTGGAAATTCACAAAGAATATTAGCATATTAAAGCTTCTTTCCATAAATAAACAATCTGCTTAACTCAGCATGTTCTCAATTTATCTGATCATGTAACACTTTTCCATTCTTACTCCTTTAGAGACAATCTATGAAAGTCTTCCAGAACTACTATTTCCAGAAAGACACTCTGGGAAATACAGCTTTTGACTGATAAGGAACAGAAACTGAGATGCATGTTACACACTGCCAAAGTCTGAAAACCCTAATTACTTAGCTCCAGCAAGAGGCAAGTGCAGCACAATCAAATGAGTGTTGCGAAGGAAAGGGTTTCTTGGAATCACAAGGCCACCTGATCGATGTCCCACTTACTTGAGGAGATTCCCCAGATTGAAAAGAGCTCGGTTATGCTGTGGATGGAGCTGGAGAGCCCTCTGATAGTACATCTTTGCCTCTGCTGTGTCTCTCGTCAGTGTTCCAAGGTTGTTCAGCGCACTTGCATGGCGTGGATACAACCTGAAAAGTTAAAAATATTAAGCTGTGATGGTTCAGGAACTTCTAAGTTGGGCACAATTTGCTTGTTCTTTTTTCCCCAGGTATAAACAGCCAAAATGAAACACTGAATTATTCTTGTACTTGAATGGTTTGTGTACAATCTTACTGGTCAACGACTTTTGCAGGTGAAAGTATATAATTAGGACAAGGATGCACATATTTATAATTAAATAATTATTAAATAGTACAAGAATAAATAGTATGTGGATCTACCAGGGTTAAAGACATTTAATAAGATTACTTTCCATTTCTTGTGATAGAAAACCCTCCTTGCCTCAGGTGCTAAGTTTCTAGCCTGAGTTTGTGGCCTGGTGGGGCCTCTGACCAGCTGCCTGTGCAGGATCCACTATGTATACCAGATGCTGAGCGATCCTTTGAGGAGGAATCTTCATAAACATCTTAAAAAAATAAAAAAAAGAAAAAGGAGTTTTGCTCTTGTTGCCCAGGCTGGAGTGCAGTGGCGCGATCTCGGCTCACTGCAACCCTGGCCTCCCAGGTTCAAGCAATTTTCCTGCCTCAGCCTCCCAAGTAGCTGGAATTACAGGTGTCCGCCACCACTCCCAGTTATTTTTTGTATTTTTAGTAGAGACTGGGTTTCACCATGTGGGCCGGGCCGGTCTCGAACCCCTGACCTCAGCTGATCCGCCTGCCTCAGCCTCCCAAAGTGCTGGGATTATAGGCGTGAGTCACCACACCTGGCCCATAAACATCTTTGGATTGGAGCATTAGTAAGACTGCCATGACTGAGAAAGGATGATATATAATGTCACCCCATAAAAATAAACTTAATCTCCAAAATGCCTCCTCTTCTCTTTTTTCTATTTTATCTCATTTCCCCCCTCCTACTGCAGTTTGGTTCCACCTGTCCCAGTACAGTCTCAGACAGAAAATACTAAGAACTTAGAACACTTAAAGACAAAAAAAGAAAAAAACAAAGGTAAGATAAAGCAAAAAAATAGCATTCCTAATGTTCAAAAGCAAATGTAAAAGAGTATGAGGTGGACATCAGTATACCAAATTTATACTGATTAAGGTAGGAAGGGAACCAATTTATTTCCTAAACTCAAAACTATAAAGAAGCCAAATCCACACAGCTCCATAATTTAATTGTTTTTGATATATTCAGACTGGACATAGTTAGCAGTCTGGTAGGTTTGTTCCACCTTTGTCACCCAGAGTACTTTGAATAAGCCGATGGAGCTGGCTTCTAATGTAGAAATGCCAAGATAATGCCCAAGTAATAAAAACAGGATCTCTACTTGTCAAGCCCCTTGACAATAAAATGCCATGCTTGCTCCCTTTTCCGTACCTTCTAAAAAGATCAGTTTAATTCTGGAACAGAAAAGGTCCCTATTAAAAGGACAGGGAAGACAAGTTGCACAGTTTTTTAATCTTTGCTCTACCCAGAGTCTCTTAAGTTTATTTGACCCTTCCCTACTCCCTTACAGAGCAGCTATAAACATCCCTCAGAACTAATATTTCCAGGAAGGCACTCTGTAATATTCCTCTTGACTGACAAGGGCTAGAATCAATTCAAATGAATATTACATCCTCCCAAAGTCTGAAAGCCCTAATTATTCAAAGAAGCTTTGGAGGCTGTTAGGAGAGAGATCTTTAGAGGAAGTCTGGCAGAAAGCACACTGACCCAGCACATGCGCTGTTGTTTGCTTCTCTCTGATCACATTTAATTAGCACAGACAACTTAAGGGTCTCTCATACTGGCCCCATCACATCCAACTTCAGTTCCTGAAAGAAAAGCGCTTGGTGCTCTCTCTGAGATGCCTTTAGAAGATATGAGGCTATGATGAGGGCGAAATATGTTTCTGTACCTGTTCCTTCACTCTATGTCCAGAAAAGTGTCCTGCGAAGCCTGTGTCTAAGAATGACTTTGGAAGTGGTTGCTGAGCACATCACAGCCAGGACTCGAATTCTTCTAAAGAAGCTTTGGTTTTTGTTTGCTTTGTATGTTCAGCAAAGCACTGTAACTATCAAAAGATTTAAGGGTTGTCCAGTGCATGTGATGAGGTCAATTTCCATACTCCTTATTTCCTTTACAACAGGCAGTAACAGAAAGCATATCTTGGATATGTGTCTTCCTTTTTCTTAGAGGAGATAATTTCTTAAGACTTTCTCTTTTTCTTATTTCTTTAAGGCTCTGAGCCCTTGAAATGAACTTCTGAGGTGAAAACACTAAAGGAAAGGACAGGCTAAATTCAATAAGACCTTACACCATGGGATCACCCATGTAAGGTGCCTGTTTGCTGTGCAAGCAGCCGGTCACCTCTAGTAAGTTGCAAGCCCAACTCCATGAATTTTATATTCACTCATGACCCCGCTGCCATTTAAATGAACAGTCATGTATTTCAAAGGCCACTGACTACAGAAATGGCTTTCTCTTTCTCTTTTGTTTCCTTCAAATCAGAAACAGAATTCAAGTCCACCCTGAACTCTTAAAAACAAAAGTGAATAGTAAGAAGAGAAGTAAAGAGAAACAGAAGCAATATAAGAGAAAAGGCCTTTACTATGCCTTGTGCTCCAAGAACCAACTTGGAGCTGCAGAAACGTGATGCTCAGGAGGAGGAACCAACTATAGTCAGGGAAGAGGTTCTATGTTAGCAAAGAGCCCCAAATCCTTGAGGAAGGAGACTGCTGATATTTACAGGGACTCGCTGACTCTATAACCTAGCAAAGCTCTCCACCTGGAAAATGTGTAGCTATTGCTTATTCCTGGCAATACTAACGGCTTGCTAGCCATTAGTATTAATATCCTTTCTCTCTCTGGGTATCTGAGGAGGCTCACCTAATCACAAGCAAGCTTTGCATTATTTATGAAACCAAGCTGAATTTCATTAAAAGGATTCTTAACAACCAGGTCAGAAAAAATATCTAAAAAAAAAAAAAAAATACAGATGTAAATATTTTCTTAAAACACACACTCTACAGCAGACCTATGCAAGGACAAAATTTATTTTCTGTGTTTACTTTTTAAATAAATTTGCGTTTGAATTAACTTGGGCCTAATTCAATCCTGATCTCTCCAGGAAGGGAATTTTCTATTGGAAAGATGAATTATTTAAGAGATGTCTACGTTGCTACATCAATTGTCAGAATAAATTAAGTCCATCTTGACTTTAACTTCTACAGGTATGTTTTACAAATGTCCTGATAGTGGTTATTCCCTTCCCCATCCAGAAAACCTCAACAAAAGGTTTGCTGAAGTGGAGCAGTGGAGATTTTTCAGGGCTATTTTTTCAGGCCTGATTTTGTAAGAGCACTCACTGGATTTTCTTTCTCACAGTATTCTTCAACATTGAATTGTTTATGAAAATTCTTTTGCTATTTATTATTATTTTTATTCAATTTTTAAAATTTATTATAGAGAAAATGAGTTATATTGTCCAATTATTTTGGGGTACAAAGAAGCTCATTATTTCCTCACTAAAAAAGAAATGTATGGGGCCGGGTGAGGTGGCTCATGCCTGTAATCCCAGCACTTTGGGAGGTCCGGGCCGACAGATCGCTTGAACTCAGGAGTTTGAGACCAGCCTGGGCAACATGGCGAAACCCTGTCTCTACCAAAAAATAAAAATAAAAATAAAAAACACGTACATATAGAGATGTGGTTCTATGAGGTGAAGAAAAATTTGTGTTCAAGTAGTGGGTAGTTTAGTTTCTGGATAAACAATATCCATTTAAGCATTTTAGGGGTTCTTAATTTTTATCTAGTGACATTTCCTCAAGTAGAATTAATAGATTAGGCAGTCAAGGACATTATTCCTCTCATCTCATCTCTGAAGAATGAATGTCAACACGTTAATAGGAGAAAGTTCCTGGGAAGGAACACTTGTCTAAGCAAAAAATAGAAGGCAGGAACAAAAGAAAATGAGTTCCAGAGGACCCAGGATGTGTAAATGGTACTTTACATTTTTAAAGTGCTATCTCAGACATTGTCTCATTTACCCTTCAAAATTGCTTAAGTAGAATTACCGTACTATTTATTTTACAGTTGAAGAAAGGGAAATGCGGAGAAATTAAGTAAATAATAGGTTATAAAAAAAGACATCTCAGTCACTTGAGCCTAGAGTTTGAGGCTGCAGGGCGCGATGGTGGCATCACTGCACTCCAGCCTGGGAGACAGTGAAACTCCAATTTTTAAAGGAAAAGAAAAGACATCTCAGAAGCACCTGTGTTCTTAAATGTCAAGAAGGCAGCTGGCTCCTGTAAACCTGTTTTCAAACTTCACTTGTTATTCAACATTCAGCAAATAAATTAGAGCTTCATTTGGAATAATTCTTTTCATCTTCTTGTTTCTTTGGCTAAATCACTCAGCTATGCTCTTATAGGAACTAGTTCTCAGTGGTAGAAGTGAAATAAACTCAATACCCAGAAAGTTTGGCTACTCAGAATCTTCACTGCAAAAATCTGTCTTCTGTCATACAAAATAATCATGATGTCTCTGAAAAGCACAGTATTGTGGAAAGCTATTTGGGATTAACCACACTCAGTAAGTGTGTAAGATTTACATACATGCTTTCTGATTTACCCTTCTTAAGCTCTAACCTCACCTAAAGATCCATAGACATAAGCTGTATACGAATAAGATCAAGTTTTGAATTTTATGTCAGTTATTTACTTTAAATTTTGTACAATCTATTCCAAAGTTAAGAATGCTGTTTACTTTTCATTATCTGAGTGCCTTATATGGCATTTCATTGTTCAAATAATATTGAATGATGTGCTCTAGCTTGCAATTTCCTTTCAGAGTATACACACCCTGATTTATTTTCAGGGTGTGTATACTTGTCCGATTTTCATACCACACATTAATTTATTTGAGGTTAACTATGCTAAGGTCAGATGTTTATTTTCTATTTCCTGTTGAGAAAATAAGAGTCCAAAAGAAAAACATGACTGAGAAAAACATTCCACCAGAAAACCTGAATTCCACTGGACTGAAAAATATACAAAATAAACTTCATTTCAGGAGTTGACAGCATTATTTCCAACCATATTAGTCTGTGGCATATTTTAAGTGCATGGTTCCTTTATGTTGCAAAATTTAAGTCATCATGTTACTAAATTGCACTTGAGTAAAACTGATCATTTGATTAGCCTGCTTGTTTAATTGTTTGAAATTGCCATTAACACCTAGCAAATAAGTTTTACCACTTTCATCCTGCACTGTGCTCCTTCTGATCCATTACAGATAGCCTTGGGGAAAAGCCTCAACTGCAGTTCAGGGAAATGTGACGCACTCTTCAAGAGGGGCCAGCTAAATCATCTGACCTTGCACAATGGATGACCTCCAATAGTAATGTAGAAGGGCTCCTCCCAGTCAGTTTTCCAAGACTATGCAGAGTAAAGCCATGGCTCTCGAGTGCCCATAGGAAATGAATCATTTTAAATGGCTGAACCTGATTCCTCAGAATTTACTGCTAGAGGTTGGGAAGTTTTCTGAATTAAGTATTTCTCTATTCCTTTAAATAGAAATGGTGAACATAATTAACCTTTCTCAGAGGCTTGGGGTGAACTTTGGTTTTTGTGGCAGGATAGATAGGAAACTGCTTTGGTGGAGTGGAAAAATAACTGGATTTGGAGTCAGAAGCCATGAGAGGCATTCCAGCTATGTGATTTTGAATTTATGTCTGTGCTTTAGTTGCTTTCTCTAAAAAAGTAAGCTTAATAACATATTGACCTTCTCTGTGAATAAATGGGCTTCTATGTGAACAAATGAGATGGTGGATATAAAAATATCCATCATCATACCTGTTACACTACATGCATTTAATATTTTGGGGTTAGCTGCAGGACCTCTGGGTGGTTTGACTGGCTCCCTCTGTAGCCCTGATGAACACATGCCAGGCTGAAGCAGCCAGTTCTCCTTCCTCACATGGATTTTTCATCCTCAGAAAAAACACTTGCTTCACTGTTGCTGATAGCTTTCAACTTGCTCCCATCAGTCAAAATTACATCCATTATTTCTTCATCGCTAACCTAGTGAACACTCAAGTCATTCTGTGTCCATCTGTTTCTCTTATACTGAGAGTTCTCAGATGTGAAGGGCAAGTAACCCTCTCCATTTTAAGAATGTGGGAATGTTCTTTGTCAAGCACTCCCTCCAAAGTCTGTCAATCCTTCATCATCTGAAGCAAATGATCCCCATAGGCACCAGAGCAATTTTCTCCAAGTTTTTCCGATATGCTCAAGACCAAATGGAACTCCAGACACGTGTAATTGAAAAAGCTATATCCAAGGTTATAAGGACATTCAAAATCCTATGTGGTTCCTGTGTGACAGATCAATGTGCACCTGGGATCCTTGTTCCACTAACACTTCCTAGCATGAGTGCACTCTGGTTGATGGATTATCTCAGAGAAGAGACAATGGTGTATGTAGGAAAAGTATGTTCGTATTCCTAATTAATAACTGCCATGTAAGGAGATCAAGAGGAGTGGGGAGGAGAGTGGGCACATTTTCAATATCCACCACAGGAACTGGGTATTACTCCTGATATATAATGGGCAGGAGCTAGGGCTGTGAAACATCTTGCAATGCATAGGACAGTTCTGCATAAAGAAAAGTTGTTCTGCAAAATATCAAGAGCTCTGTCATTGAGAAACACTGTTTGTCTTTATGGAGTTGTTCTCTGACTCTAAGAGAACTGTGAGAGATTTTATGCATTATGTTTGTCCAGTCTTTCTTTTCACAAGCACGTATTAAGCATGTACAATGTGCCAGGTTGTTTGCTAAGGGCACAGAGCAGTAAAGAGAAAGTTGTCCTTGCCCTCAAGAGTGCCCTGTGGTAGAAGAGAGACAGGAAAACCAATGGACTCTAATGCTCTGTAAGGAGAGCAGACAGAGCAGTAAAGCTGAGCAGGAGCTGACAGGAGCATATAGGAGGAGGGCAAATGAGAGGTGCCTGAGACATTCACCAAGGTTTTTCCAGGAGAGATGATGCTTTACTGGGAGGGGCAGCAATAAAGGGGACTGGGAGCGCAAGGGAGGGGTAAGAGCAGGAAGAGGAAGGAAAGGGTTCCAAGGAGAGAAAGCAAAACCAAACAGAACTTGAGAAACTGAAAGGATTTTATTCTGGCTAAAGCAGAGAATGGAAAGGAAGAAAATAAAGGACAAGGGGCAGGTTTTGGGTAGAAGATGACCAGTTGAGTTTGAGGTGCAGAGGGCGGTTCGTGAAAATGTCCAACTGGGTAGATGGCTCTGATCATCAGGGGAATGATAATGGTAAAGTCATAGATTTGAAGGTCAACTAGCATATACAAGATGGTAACTGAAGCCTTTGGGACTGAAGAAACCCCTTAGAAAGCAACGATTGAGAAGAGAACAAGGTGTAGGGAAGGAGGAGACGGTCCTGAGAACTCTTCCATTAAGGGTTGGTGGAGGCAGGACAGTCTAAAGAAAGAGCGGGAAAAAGCAAGACAGCATGGTGTCACAGATGCTAAAAAAGAATGACTTTAAGGAGGAAGGAGTGGTCATCAAATTCAAATGCTACTGAGAGTTAGGTAATTGGATGCCCAAGCACGGTCCATTGGATTTATCTGCATGGAGGCAGCTGGTGACCTTGGGGAGAGCAGTTTCAAGGGTGGGGAGGGAGCTGATGCCAGAATGTAGTTGAGTGAGTAATGAGATAAAATGAGGAAGATATTGCAACTTTCTGGGAAATTTTGACACTTGAAAGGCAGGAAGGAGATAAGGAAGCACACAGACGAATGGCAGGAGGAGGGAAACAAGAGATGCAGAGCCGCTGGTTGGTTGGTTTGATGGTAGGAGCAATTCGAGAATATTTAAATATTAATGGAAAAGTGCCAGGTGAAGGGAAGGAAGCAAAGGATTTAAACAGAGGATTATCAATAAGCTCTGAGAAATTAGAAATCATGGAACCTCGAGCAGAAAAGAACAGATCAGCCTTAGGGTTGAAAAACCAGCAGGGCAGTAAAAGAGGAAAAGCTGAATTAGGGTTCTCCACAGAAACAGAAGCAACAGGATGTGTATATTTAGGGAGACACTTATCTTAAGGAACTGGCTCTCATGATTGTGGAGGCTGGCAAGTCCAAAATCTGCAGGGTAGGCTGGCAGGCTGGGGACCCAGGGAAGAACTGCAGTTAGAATCCAGAAGGCAGTCGGCAGTCTGTGGGCAGGATTTCCTCTCCTTCCAGGGGAGTCTGTCTTTTTCTGTTAAGTCCTTCAACAGGATGGATGAGGCCTACCCACATTCTGGAGGATAATCTGCTTTACTCAAAGTCTACTTATTTAAATGTTAATCTCATCCAAGAAGTACCTTTGTAGGAACATCTAGAATAATGTTTTACCAAATATGTGCGTATCATGGCCATCCAAGTTGACATGAAATTATCCATCACAAGTCTACCCCTTGCCAACCTAGCACCCAGGAAGAGGAAAAGATAGAAGTAATTTAGGGTCTTCTGCTATTGATGGCGTTTAGGTTTTACATTATACCTCAGTTACCTTTTAAAACATTCTAGGTAATTCACATACTTTAAAAACACAGCATAAAGCTGGGTGGAGTGGCTCACGCCTGTAACCCCAGCACTTTGGGAGGTCGAGATAGGTGGATCACATGAAGTCAGGAGTTCAAGACCAGCCTGGCCAACATGGTGAAACCTTGTCTCTACTAAAAATTCAAAAATTAGCCAGGTGCGGTGGCAGGTGCCTGTAATCTCAGTTACTTGGGAGGCTGAGGCAGGAGAATTGCTTGTACCCAGGAGGCAGAGGCTGCAGTGAGCTGAGATTGTACCACTGCACTCCAGCCTGGGCAACAGGAGCGAGACTCTGTCTCAAAAAACAAACACAAAAAAACCACAGTATAAAGAAGTTTATATGTAGCATTGTTCCATTCAACAAATATTTACTCAGTGCCATGTTCCTGGCACTCTCCTCCATGCTGGGGATAAGGACAAAGATTTCTGCTTTCATGCGGTTTACTAGGTAGAGGAGGGACACAGACAATTAACAAAATGATAGGTGAGTATAGTGGAGGGTGATAAATGCAGAAAAATGAAACTAAGAGGGGGAACAGGGGATGCTGGTGGTATTTGCAGTCTTCAGTGGGGTGGCCCGGGGGGCCTGATGGAGAAGCCAATGACACATATGAGGAGTGCTGAAGGGTGTGAGGAAGGCAGCCATTGAGGTAAGTGGGAAAGGGTTCTGGGAGAAGACAGCAGAATGCAGAACCCCTGAAACAGGAAGGTGACGTGGCTGGCATGCATGTGCCTGCAGCCCAGTGTGGCTGGAGCTGAGTAAGCAAGAAGAAGAGCAGGAGGTGGGTCATGGAAGTAAGGTGGCAGGCGGTGCAAGGCGAGCATGGAGGCTGCTGCAGGGCCTCCCACTTTCCCTGTGAGTGAGGTGGGGCAGCTGGAGCCTTCTGAGCTCCAGACTGCTGTGAGTGGGGCTCCAGTGGGGCTGGTCTTGAACTCCTGACCTCATGTGATCCACCCATCTCAACCTCCCAAAGTGCTGGGCCACCCCACTGAAGATCCCCGAGGCTGCTCTATTGAGAACAGACTGAAGGGAAGCAGGGCAAAGTTGAAAACCACGACACCAATTAGGAGCATATTGCTGCAGTCCAGGTGAGAGGCCGTGGGACAGTGGAGGTGGAAGGAGGTGGTTGGATTCTGTGTGTTAGTCACATTTACTGAGACTGTCATTGCCCTCATTGCTTAAGGATATTGCTTAAGTCTTTTATATGAATTATCTGGTAATCCTCCAACCCTATGAGGTAGGCAGCATCACTATTCTCATTTTTAACAGAAAATCTCAACCCTATTTTGCTAAACCTGCCATATTTACTTATACAAGAAATCACAGCTGGTGTGAAGTTCCCCATCGAGGCTGAAGTGCATATTCTCCCGGCTGCTAGGAGTGTTGGCTGCTGGCAGCTCAGAATCCAGCTCCTCTCTGGGCATTGCTCTCAGCCTCGGGGAGTTGCCTTCCCAAGGCTACACTCCCATCCCGGATACAGCGAGTGGTTGAAACAGGGGCTTAAAGATAAATCTCTTGCCTCCATTCATGACATCTCTAAGGCGACATCCCAGTTCCAGAGCTCCCCATGGGATCAGCCGAGGCCTCTGTTGGAACTGCGTTCTACTCAACATCTCCTCTCTCCTGCTGCCCTGATGTTCCTGAGGGTGCTCCTTAATAAACTTCCTGCTTGTAAATCTTTGCCTTGGATTCTGTTTTCTGGGGACCCATATACAAGAGAGTTTTTAAGATGAAAAAGTGATCTAAGATAGCCAGAGAAAGTGAAACTTCTCTGAAAATAAATTATGGAGATTTCATTTTGAAATTCAGTTCATAAGTATGGCCACAATGTGACTTAAATTCTGTTGTTCTTTTTTTCTAAATGAAATAATGTTTAATTTCCTGAGCTTATGAATAAAACTGCCAGATTTAATTAACACAGCATATATATAGTGAGAATATAATTTCATCAACAAGAAGTAACAAACATAATTTTGTGTCTACTTGTGATATTAGAAAGCATATTTGAGCTTTTATACATGAAAATACCATATCAGCTGAAGAACACATCTCCACTTGTTAAACCTGGCTAAAAATTGGTAATTGAAGTTTTCATTCCTTCCAGAAATACATGGCAGCTGGTATCCAAGTCCACCTGTGGTCATGAGAGAGTTATCTTAAATGTTCACCTAAAATAGGCTATGTGAAGGACTTTTTAAAATACTCATTGACTCCTGATTTTTTAAACATGTTCAGACTTCACCCCAAGCTATGCCTTAGGGTCTGCTTTATTTTTTTCTGTTTGAAGATGACAGAAAATAGTTTTATAAATTATATTATTAAAAGGAATTATAACAAAGTAGTCTTACTGATATACTCAAGGTATCAGCAAACATTGGTTAATTAGACATGGGTAGATTTCTTTAGACTCTAATGATACGGTGTCTCTTCAGTATTCAATCTTTTATCACTTTCTTTTTCTACATACACGTCTTGCAGTCTAATGCAATGTCCTTACAAAGTTCCTGTGATCCACATGGGAGGGAATACAAAGAATTATATCAATAGGCACTATTATCATAACAAGTCTCTATGTTATGCATTAAACATTCTAATCAGAAAGATTTTAGTTCTATCCCTTCCCATGTGTTAGGCAACTAAATAGTGAGTGAAGATTTCTTTTGTATAGGAGCATTAAAAGCACTAAACAAAATTTAGTTACACTAGGAGAAAAGAGCTTGGTCTTGCAAACTGATAAAATTTAAGTGTGAAAAGGAATTATTTCTATAGAAAATAAGTAAATGCTTTGAAAATGCTCAAAAAGGAAAGATGTTCAAAAAATCACTGCTGAATTAGATGTAAAATAATTGTGAAAGACTGGAGAAGAAAAATTAGAAAAATCTCAGTCTACTCAAATTAAGTTGCAAATCTCTTTAAATTTTTCTTCCAATTTTAAATATCAAAACTGAGACTCATAGCAATGAATTAGGAGGTGGTTTTTGCAGATTCTAATTAGAAGATTCTTACTCAAAGAGAAGGATTTGATTTGACATCAGAAGATTGGTGAATGGATGTACATTTGAAATTTCAGTGTTAAATAAAATATTCAAGAGTTTGCTTAATTTGTTTTATGATTCTCTATTTTTAGCCGACTTTTTAAGCTATTTGACAAAGTACACACGTGGCCAAGTACACATCAATATCTTGCCTTTATTCAAGGAGAATCACTATTTCTCTTTTGGGGCTTATTAGCTGAGGCATTTCTTGGGAGTTTAGTGTAGGAAGGGCTGACTTGCTGCGTGGTCTCTGGACTTTCTACTCCCATCACACAAGGTAGAATGTTAGAAACCTTCTCCAGGGTAACTGAATGGTCAGAGAGCTCTGGAGGCCTATGGCAGATCTGCCAGTGGTTTTCTGAATCTCCAACATAGATAATCCCAAGCTTTATATTATTGCAGGAGTTATAAATGTGAGAACTGCCCCCACAGCAAAGCAAAGCTAACACTTGGTGTTTGTTGAGGATTTAAGAAAAGGGTTTTGACATTTTTCTTTGATAATTTGAATCTTAAACTGAATACATGACCTTAGATGCAATATTTTCCAGGGGAGATTTCCCTTGTACTACAGAAATATTATAAATGAGGTAAAGAGGAAGGAGAAGTCAGTGGTACTTCCACATTATTCAAAAAATAAAAAAAATTAAAAGAAGCAGAATATTCATGTCATACATAATTACTAACTTATTATAGTGCTATTTTCAGCATCGTAAGCCAGCCAAAAAAAGACTGGTATAGGTACAACCCTTATGATTAATTTCACCATTGCCTTTGAGATCTATTCAGTCATTACAACACTAATGGATAATTGCTGGAATTGATTTCAGATAATAGCGCCTTTAACCTTGCATTTCCCTAATCACCCTCTTTCTTGCTGTGTGCAAATATGAAAAACATCAGATACTCTAAAGTTGAAGTAGAGGTGGAGCAGCTGGGAGGGAGAGGAATCCCTGTCTCAGCAACTTCCACAAAGAAATCGCAACAGCAAAATAAGGGCAATCTTCCAGTCACCAAGGATAAATAATCATCAAAATGATGAATAGCTCTGGTATTTTCCTTTTCCCTCTAACACAAAGAGTGACAATCTATTTCTTAAAAACAACAACAACAACAACAACAATAAAAATACCCAGATCCGTTGAAAATTCACCACAGAGGTATCCACACGAAAATGATATTTTTAACCAGAAGTATTTTGAATCCAGTTTGAGAGCATAAACTGTTTCACTAATTACTATATGTAATATATTTATAGCTTTAATCATTTTTCCCCATGTCTTAAGGGACATATTTCTTCCAGAAGCACAGTTGCTGAAGCAAACATTTATTTGTATTGTTTCACAGCAAAGAAACGGAAGTACCCAACCAGCTACTATAATTCTACAAAATCAACTGCCAGAGAATTTTGTTTAATTTATACTTTTGCTCCAAGCTGTGCCTGAGGGTCTGCCTTATTTTTCTTTTTGAAGTTGAAAGAAAATAGTCTGTTATAACAAAACCAATTAAAAAGATACTGATACACTTCCTACCAACCATGTAAGTTTCAGGCAAACTTACTGCCCTTTTCCTCCCTTCAAGAATGCCATCTAAAATTGATAAATATTAATTAATTATTAAAGCCAAAATATACTTTTATGTACCCTTGAAGGAATATGCCTTTTAAAAAATGACATTTCCTCATTGCAAAAGGAATAATCATTGTGGAACACCTGGAACACACAAGAAATTATAAAGGAAAAAATTAATCTATAATCTCACCCACCAGAGATAAGCATTATGAATATTTTGGAAACTGTCTTCTGATGAAAGAATAGAATTATTGATTAAATCTTAAAAACAACCTTCTATTCTGTAATAAAAAACTGCTTCAACAAAAAGCTTTGATACAGTTATTCCTCTGGAACTTATATTTCTTGTAATATTTGGGAAAATAATTGATAGCAAACTTGATATGTATGGTTTAAAACTTCTGCATATTAGGCTGGGTTTGGAGACTCACGCCTGTAATCTCAGCACCTTAGGAGGCTGAGGTGGGTGGATCACTTGAGGTCAGGAGTTCAAGGCTAGCCTGGTCAACATGGTGAAACCTGGTCTCTAATAAAAATACAAAAATTAGCTGAGCGTGATGGTGCATGTCTGTAATCCCAGCTACTTGGGATGCTGAGGCAGGAGAATCACTTGAACCTGGGAGGTGGAGTTTTCAGTGAGCCAAGATCATGCCACTGTGCTCCAGCCTAGGTGACAGAGCAAGACTCTGTCTAAAAACACACACACACACACACACACACATACACACAAACAAAACCAACTTCTGCCATATTTGTCATGTTAAATATTAAGTAACAGGTCCTAAAGTCTAAAGGATTTTGATTGATAAGCAATATGCTTGTGTAAATATAACAATGACACTGTCAAAATAAGCCTTGAGACAATCCAAGTAGACACTTCAGTGAAATGCATGATTTGGTTGGTAGATGTACTTTAAGCATATCCCAAAGTGAAACCGTCAGAAAATTCAACCAAATGTAGGCAGTCAATCTGTAGAGGCATGAAAACATCTTTAAAGGCTTCTGTGAGCACCATAGTATTTAATAAAAGAGAGGATTAACCTTGCTTTATTTTGCCTATAATTGGAGCTTGCCAGGCAACTATAACTGGCTGGTTGTGTACTTCCGACTGGCTAGTTGGGTACTTCTGCTTCTGATACTAGTAGATTGCTGCTAGTAAGGCAGAACTTAAATTTTTAGTTTCTTCTGAAGCCATATCTAAGGATATGTTTAGTATTTTCTCTTCCATTGGGAGACTAAAAGGAGAATGTTAATACACACACACACACACACACACACACAAAAAAAACTAACGTATCCCCAATATGGTAATCAACTGTCTTATCATTTTCTTTCTGTTTAATACAACTTTCAGGGCATTTAATTTCTATACTCAAATGTCTTCATGGAAATACTTTCAGGCATGGGATGTCTAGGGCTTTCTATATGCATACGATTAAAATTCATTACAATAAATACCATGAGAACTTACCAGTAAGTTTTTGACAACCAACTCTTGTTAGCATGTATATATTCAACTGTCAGTTCATTGTGTAATGGATAGCAATGAAAAGTTTTACAAGAAAACACCAAGACTTAGATGCAAAGTAGAGTTATTGCATTAATAGCAGACTTGAACACTGAGCCAAAAGACTCAGAGTCCAAGAGCTACCCCACTTCCAAGGATCAGTTTACTGTCAAGAGAAACAAACTCCCCCTCCATATACTGGGAGGGCCAAGTGAAATAAACAATGGTCTTTAAAGCACAAAGGCCATCACCCTCCCTATATGGTGCTTACTTGAGAGCTGTTCTGTAGTGGTAGATCGCTTCCTTGTTCCGACCTTGGTCCTTCAGGAAATTGGCATAGTTGTAGTGAACCTTGGCATTGTGGGGCAGAGTTTGAACTCCAGACCTAAAATGAATAAATTTTTTAAAAAGCAACAAAGAATATCATTGTCAGATTCCTTTATGTTTTACTCAGTTTCATGAACCTGTATTTGAAATGTCCATTGTGTTCTAAAACAAGGCATTGTAGCCTAAAACAAGGCTTCCAAAATTTATGAATTATATAATTACTAAATGTTGTTTTCTATAGAAAACAATGGAGGCAGTATAGTGTCATATATAGCTGAACAAGCATGCTAACTGTGTATGAACAAAACGCCCTTAGCCTATAAACATAGGGCCTTTGTTGTGCCAGAGACACAGCTGGAGCCTGGGTAAGGCTCTGTCGCTCTTCCTGAGGCTTTTCTTGGGGAGTATAAGAGGGTCCAATGGTATACCTGAGAGCACATTGTACAACATGGGACACACACAGCTTTGCAATTAACAGATCAATCTCGCTTTCCTAATTTGTGGTGCAGGGGCAGATGCACCCACACTGGAGCTGCTGCACAGACAGGCCCTGCCGAGGCTGATTACAAATGCTTTTCCTTCTAGGGAGAATTGCAGCACTGGGCCAGCCCTTTCTTCCTATTGCATCTGTCTCTGGAGTAGGCTTCTTTTTCATGGAGATTTGATGAAATACCCTAAGTGATCTCTGAGTGCACAATAAAGAACCAGAGGAAAACAAATATTTAATGATTTTCATAAAATGAGAATAGCTCATAACAACAACCTGCTCCACAAAACATGAGATGTAACATGCAGTGTCCTCTATTCTCTCTCTTCTTTCTCTTTATTCTTTCCCACCATTCTCGTTTCCTTCAATGTAGAAACCCATGCAACTGGTTAGTGTGAGACTCTCTCTAGCTCCCCTCCCATCTACAAGGTCATCGCTTCCTCCTTGGTATGGCACAGTTCTCAGGGGTGAACTGTATTGAAAGGAAAACACATTCCAGATCTGGGAGTGTACATGGGGACTCAGAAAGGTCCTTAGTTACTCAACAATGGAGGGTGATAAAGTCAGGCTTATTTGAGATAATTATGACATGCCAGGCCCTCATATAATCTGCATGAACGGAAGTGGTGGAAAAAAGGCAACAGTTAATGTAGGCCCAAGCAGAATCATTAAAAAGGGTAACTTCCAGAAGTGAGATGGTTTGATGAAATCAGTTTGCAAGCATTTCTCTAAGCTGAAGTAAATGGTACAGTTGTTTATCATCTACCTAGAGTCTCTTCAGTACCCCACACTGTGCCAGGTGCCGGGGATACAATATGGTTAGAGTCCCAGCCCTCAGGGAGCTTATGAGGGTGAAGAAGTAGGAGGAGGGGATTACAAAATGACATGTAACAATAGGTGAGCAGGGTATCAAGGAAGCACAGCATGCTTATCCCCGAATGGGATCAGATGAGGCTTCCAGAAGGCAGTGAAGGTGAAGCTGAGACTTTAAGGATAAGAAGAAATGAAATTAGCCTCTGGAGGAAAAGGCAGCAGGATGTCCTACGCAGACGCCCCCGAGAAAACAGAGCCTGGGGCTTCTGGGGGACTGGAAGAAATTCAGAGTGGCTGGATCATGCTAAGTCCTAGAGTGGAGAGAATCTAATAGGCCCTGTGAGTCGCGCTGGAGACTTCTTGGGGAGTTATCTGAAGAGCAGCAGAGCATCAGTGCAGAGTCTCCAACAGAGAAGTGAGGGAAAGGGTAGCAAATGAGAAGAACTGAGCGGTCTTCTGGCTGCAGTGCATGGAGACCTCCTCCGGGGCTGCTGAGGAACCTCAGAGAGGAGAGGAGAGGGAAAGGGAGGAAGGGGAAAGGCAGGGGATAGGAGTGGAGCAGAGAGAAGATGAGAGAAAGAAAATAGTCAGAATTTCAGCAGGGGCCATAGGGAGGAACAGAAGGAATCAGGAGATATCCAGGAAGCAGAGGTGGCAGGTGGCAGGACAAGGTGATGGTTGATTCTCTGGGGAATAGTCCTGCATGTTCATGTCGATTCAGTTTTTTCCTTCCTCCAATCATTAATTCACTTACAGATTTCCTTCTTCTTCTTTTTTTTTTTTTTTAAATTGAGATTGTCTACCAAAATAAATCATTACAAAAAGGATCACTATAGACTGGCCTCCCTACCAATAAGTTTTCTTGGAAATTAACTTTACCCTATACTAAGCCTGGGCCAGTTTTTTTTTTTTTTTTTTTTTTTTAATGCAGGTGTAATTATTCTACAGATAAGAAAATGAGGCTTTTCTCAAAGCCATTATAAACCTTGCTTAAATGGTCACTGTACTGGTCTGCTCAGGCTGCCATAACAAACACAAAACCCATAGACTGGGTGGCTTAAACAACAGACATTTATTTCTCACAATTCTGGAGGCTAGAAGTTCAAGATCAAAGTTACGGCTGATTCAGTTTCTGATGAGGGTTCTCTTCCTGTCTCACAGATGGTCACACTCTACGTATGACCCATATGGTGTTCCTCGGTGTGTGCACACAGAGAAAGCTCTGGTGCCTCTTCCTTGTTGTATATGGGCATCAACCCTCCTGGATTAGGGCCTCACCCGTGTGACCACATTTAACCCTCATCACTTCCTCACAGGCCCTATATCCAGATACAGTGAAACTGGAGGTTACAGCTTCAGTACACAAATTTGCAGGGATGCAAACATTCAGTCCATATCAATTACCAAAGCCCAAGTTCTTAACCATGAGGGAGGGCCAGCAGCAAGAGTAAGGCTGTCCAAATGCCACTGAGTGACTGTGCCTACAGGGTTTACTTTCTGCCTGGTGCTTGTCTACCTTGGGGCCCATCTGCCTGGGGTGATATCAACAATTTGAAGATGATACGAGGAGGGGTGGGAGCAGGAAGGGGTTGTTTTGTCCTTTGTAGCTGCTTCAGAAACAATGTCCACAAGATCACACAGCTGGCAAGTGGCAGGGATGGGACAGACACCCGAGGAGTTTGGTTCTAGAGTTTCTCTTCCTTCGCCTGAAGGAAGGTGGTACGGGGAATGATAAAATATAGACAGATGGGTTTGAAGGCTATTTGGAAAAAAAATTCCTGCAACTTATTTGCATTAAATGAGACAGGAAGACAACTGATGAGAGAGAGGAAGGACTTCGGGATGAGAACCTAGTTTCTGGGCAGTTGTACTTTAATGCATTAACTCTCTCAGATTACATATTTAGATTTAATTTTTAATTTAAAGCTCAGATTAATGGGAAAATTCCATATAATGTGTTAAAGCCTGTTGGAGAAATACGTTAGAGAATACTTCCTCGTTTTGTATGGGCACAACCCCTACTTCAACTTTTGTTGAGTTTTTATTGAAATAACAGCCTCTGAGGACCAAGCAAAGTCTGCCCCACTAAAACCTACTGTCCGGGAGCTTGAGGACCTCTCCGGAGGAGGGATCTGATGGTCACCTGTGAAGCTAGAGAAGAGCCAAAAGAAACAGATCATCTGAAAGCAGCAGACCACACATTTACAGCTGCTTCAGAGATTTAAAACGCACCACATGAACATGGGAGTGCAGATATCTCTTTGAGATACCTATTTCATTTCCTTTGGGTAAACACCCAGAGGAAGGATTGCTGGGTCACATGGTAATTCTATTTTTAATTTCTTTTTTTCTTTTAATTATACTTTAAGTTCTAGGGTACATGTGCATAACGTGCAGATTTGTTACATATGTATACTTGTGCCATGTTGGTGTGCTGCACCCATCAACTCGTCAGCACCCATCAATTTGTGATTTACATCAAGAATAACTCCCAATGCAATCCCTCCCCCCTCCCCCCTCCCCATGATAGGCCCCAGTGTGTGATGTTCCCCTTCCCGAGTCCAAGTGATCTCAATGTATACTTGTGCCATGTTGGTGTGCTGCACCC